>NC_056733.1:1778932136-1779262136 GCF_019279795.1 Protopterus annectens | reverse complement strand
AGTTTGCAACATGTGTTGTCATCTGTCTTGGATGGGCATCTGTTTTTTTTATACATTGATGTTGTCCCAAAATTCATACACACATACATGATTATCTGCCCTGCTTGCCATGGTATATGCAATGGTGAGCTAAGGTTACTTTTCCCAATCCTGAGGGCTACGTTTTGGATATGGGATCCATTCCATGGTTTGTCAGATGTATGCAAGCCACGTCTGCCTCTGTTGCAGGTGTGTGGGCAAATGTCATGAACATATTACTTGGACAGCAGACCATCACTTGGTGGGACATTGAGACCCTGTACTTGGTGGAAGGTGTGTACTCAAGAAGAGTGAATGCTGTCAGTATCTCACAAGCTGCTTCCACAATATGTTATTTGAAGTGTGTGCACACATATGCTTCCAATGTTTGTTAGGCAATGTATTCCCCATATTTGTTGTCCTAACATAGGATTCCTTATTACACATTCATTGCTCATGTTAGGATCACATTACAGGTTGTAAAAGGTGTGGAATGTAGTATTCTAATTTGTGGTTGTTTACATCAGGAACATTTCCCATTGTAATAGTGGTGTATGCAGTATTGTATACATTGTATAAGGGTAATGTTTCAGACATGTCCCTACTGTAGGCCATTTGTCCCACCATTATGTTCATCTCTGTCCACACATCTTGCACTGACAGGTTCTTAGGTATACTACAAGACTCTTACATACCCTTCAGATATGCCACCATGGTGACCACTGTGATGTAGTGCAGTTAACAGCAACAATGAGTGAACATGTACAGCATGCACTATGTGTCAGTGTGTTAAATGTGTGCATGGCAAATACCATGAACATAACATGGCTGGTGCATTGGCAAACCTAAACAAAACAACTCCATACTCAACAGCTGCAGGCTGCTGCCCCAGATGTATACCAGGGGGACCTACATAGTTGTGTGAGAGACAAAATGGCAGTAGCCTCACCTGTGGCATTGGTACAGGGTGGGAGCAGCATTTTAGTACACCAACAGTACAAGCCCACAATACTAGAGGTTATGCACATCTGTTTACCAACAGACTATCTTATCTGACATATGCATGTAGATACTTTATAGATGAAGCTGGATAAGCAACAGTGGTCTGCTAATGTGCCCTGAGGCCTTACCTGGATGCTTCTCGTATATTGTGTGGGTGGTACCCAACTCCACAATGCTATCTGCAGTTTGCTGGCTTGGCTGATGGATGGGTGCCCCAAGGCTGGTGAGCAGCTCCTCAGCATGTGTCAGTGGGGGCTGGATGGCATTATCCCCACCTGTGGCTAGCTGATCCCTCCTAACAGCAACAGCATGCTGATGGGAGTGACAGATCAAGTTGGTGGTCTGATGCTGCACCTGCTCATAACTGCAGTTATGCAGGCCAACATCATTCACCCTGTAGATGAGCTCATTCCACAGGGTGGTCCTCTCCTGCAGATCATTCTCCCTGCACCTAAATAAGATGGAATGATGAAGTGCCACAAAATATATAATAATGTTGTTTTCTTCCACTGTGAAAGCAGGCAGCCATTCCCTTGACATAGTACCTGGAAGACATAAACAGGAAAAAAGGTCAGAGGACCTCATACTGCAAGGATATATAAGTTGTTAATTGACAACTCTCTCTCCCCCTCACCATATCTGCAACAATAATCTAAATACACAAATTAATGAGTATGTTTACACCAAACCTACTGTTGGGACATGTGTCCTATTGTTCAACAAATGCTAAAATGTTTTTCTATTAATGTTACATGTTGAAACACTATCATTGGTGGCTTGTTGCTATCAATGTAACCTGCCTGCTGTTGTAATGGCCATTGTGGTTCCATATCTGCTTGTGTTCTGTTTGCTATGCAACTGTTCCAAATCTGGTATTTTGGGTTAATGGGAATATCTATTCATACTGTTATGACTAATCCAGGATTATGTTGACTATTACTAACCCACATATGTTCTAAAACTGCAACACCATAGCATGTTTGGGAAGGCTGGTCCCAGCAGACCCACCTCTCCCACCTCATATAGCCATGCCACTGGGCCACAGCATGTCTGGGAACCACTCCAGGACCTCCTCATCTGCTGGTCCTGCACCAACATCAGGTGGAACTGCCTCAGGGGATGGGTCTGGTCCTACCCCTGGAAGCAGGTATGTAGAGGATCCTATCACCCAAAATCAGGTCTGGGGTTTGGTGCGTAGCAAGTTCCGAAGGGAGTGTGGAGATCTGCTATGCCAGCTTGAGGGCCTCGTGGTGCAATTAGAGGGTCAGCCTGCTCCTCCTGCTCAGCCCCCAGCATAGCCAACATCGGGGCCTTGAAGGTGCAGTGGTGACTGCCCATGAGTTCATAGGTTCATAGGTTGGTACTAGACTATCAGCCCTAGGGCTTATACAAGCCTAGGCATAACAATTCCTTGGCTATTTTTTCCCACAATATTTACTTCCCTGGACCCCTGTCTAGCAGGGCAACTGACGTGATCCCCAGAGTGAATTTCCTATCTCCGATCCAATCATCAAGGTTTCTTTTGAAGAGGGGCAAAGGGGCACTCTGCTTGACATGTATGGGGAGTCTACTCCAGAGTCTGGGGAGTCTCTGGGTCAGGAACCTTTCCCTCCAGCATGTTTTGCTCACTGTGATGACAAAGTTTAAATCCCTGGAGCATGTGGCTCTGAGGGACTGGGATTTCTTTAAGTGTAGCATGTCCAACAGCTCTGGGTTTGACATGGCCTTGTATGTTAAGCAGAGATTGCCTCTGAGTAGATGATATGCCTCAGTCCCACTGTTTCCAATTAGGGGTTCATGGGCATCTGATTTCAAACACCTCTCTCCGTCCAAGGTGTTTACCCCCACATGTGTCATATACCACCCCTGTATGCTGTCTTGTCTGTCTTGTCTGTCTTCCAACCCAACCTACCTCCCCAAATAAACCTACTATCCTTCCCCAACAACCCACTCTCACCTTAAAAAAAACAATGCTCTGGCCCAGCTCGTTCTTACCCTCACTAGAGGTAGCAACATCCTTAACCTGGTCATTACTAACATGGGCAACCATTGCTCTACACCAATAGTTATCTCCTCCCTAGTTAGATCCGACCACAAACTAATCAGCTTGGAAATCCACATCCCTTCCACCCACCCCCACAAAGGTAACCACCATGAAAAACTTCTCCAAAGCTAACTTTGGGCTCCTAAAAGCAGAGTTGGGTAACTTCACAGCACCCATGCAAATGGAGAATAGTTGCATGATCACCGAATCATACACAAATGCACTGTACGACCACATACACAAATGCATGTATCTCACCATACCCAATGGAACTAATACACTATCCTCAAAAAAAAAAGGAAGCCAGACTTGTGGCCCCCTGCCATAAACAAACTCTACAACAGAAGGAGGAAACTGATGCGGAATAAGGCAAACTCCCAAGACTGGAAAAACTCCCTTATCAGCCTCAACAAAAGCTTGAGATCCCTCATCAAATCTTCTAAAGCTAGCTGTGAAAACAGAATTGCAGAAAATAGTAAAGACAACCACAAGGCCTTCTATAGTTATGTAAGGAATCTCCACGGCAATACCCAGATTTGCTCTGAGCTATTGCACAATGGTACCACATATACGGAGCCAACAGATATTGCCAGTATATTGGTCAACAGATTCAGTGCTAACTTTACCCCTCTCTCCCCCCAATGGACCAATCACAATACCAGTAAATTGCCAGTCACCCTGTATTACTACTGCACAGGTTAAAACAGCACTATCCTAGGCCAAAAATACAGCTTGTATGGGACCTGACAATATCCCTGGATGTGTTCTAAATGAACTACAGAGTGAACTGGCACCTCAACTGTGTGCCCTGTTCAATCACAGCCTCACCTCAGGCTTTGTCCCTACTGAATAGTGCACTGCTACAGTCATCCCGCTCCACAAAGGAGGAGCGACTACAGAACCTGGGAATTATTGCCCAGTTAGCCTGATGAGTCTGATATGCAAAGCTATGGAATGCATCATCATGGACCTAAAAGCAAGGATATAGGGAATCTCCAAACTCTGGATCCTACATAGTTTGGTTTTGTGAAGGGTCGATCATGCATGCTCAACTTGGTCGACTTCTTTGAGTCAGTCACTAGAGCTTTGGATGAAGGCTAGGTGGTGCATACAGCCTACCTTGATCTGGTCAAGGCCTTTGATACCATTTCCCACTCAGGAATCATAGAAAAACTCACTAAGCTAGGCATCAACCCCTATATCATTAGGTGGGTTGCAAAGTGGCTCACAGATAGAACCCACAGTGTGAAAGTAGCTGACTCCAAGTCAGACTACTGACCAGTCATGAGTGGAGTCCCACAGGGTTCAGTCCTGGGTCCTCTCCTGTTTGGTATCTACTTCTCTGAAGTCCAGGCCAACAAAAAGGGACTCTGGCTGACAAATGTTGCAGATGATTGCAAGTTAGGAACTATTATTAACTCCCCAAGTGATGTTGATATGCTACAGAAGGGTGTCAATGACACCAACGACTGATGTGAGGACCATGGCCTTAAGCTCAATGCAAAAAAATGTGTCGTCATCCCCATTGGGAAAAACTTGTTTCCCTTGAATTACCACATTGATGGTAGTACACTGAACACAGAAGGTGTTATAAGAGATCTGGAAACACAGGTTGACAGCAACCTCTCTTTTGACGACCACATTGCCACTGTAGTCAGATAGTTCTTCTATGTGGCACATCTCATTACTAAGGGTTTTGCATCCAGGAAAAAAGAGGTCATTTTCTCTCTCTGCTCTTCCTCATTAGGCCAATCATCAAGTACAATGCCCCATTTGGTATGTACCTCACTAGACACATGCAACAACTGGAGAGGCCAGAAAAGTACCTCACAAAGAGGATCCTAGGCCTTAAACACTTGTCCTATATGGACAGACTCAGAAAAACTCCAACTATTTTCTGTCTCATATCGCCTACTTAGAGGTGATCTCTGCTTGACTTACAAAGCCATGTCTGACCCAGCTCTGTTAAAAATGCTACATCTAAAGAAATCCCAATCTCTCTGCACCACACAGTTCAGAGACCTCAACCTCATTACCACAATAAACAGAACATGCTGGTGGGACAGGTTCATAACCCAGACTGCCCATGATATGGAATAGACTTCCCATACATGTCAAGCAGAGCATCTCACTGGCCTTCTTCAAGAGAAATCTTGATGAGTGGATGCAAAATAGAAATGTTCATCCTGGGGATCACTCCAGTGGCTCTACTCAACAGATGCACCAGAAACTAAGGTTGGGCGTCACAATGCTAGGGTAATCCTATGGGCTAGGCTTGTAAATGCTCCAGGGCTATTAGCCTAGTACACACCTATGAACCTATGAACCTATGGAGTGCATTTGGACATCGGATCCATACTCTGAACCTCTCAGTGCAGAACATCTGGCCAAAGGCACTGTAAATAGGGATGTAGGGGCCCAGAATTGGGATCTCTTTTAATTATTGACATTATCCCTTCCTCCACAGCTGAACTGTTCTGCCTTGCAACTAAGTAGAGCACCACATGTGGACAAAGCCTAACATTGGGGGGATATATAGGGACAGAGAGTAGATATGCCTATTACAAACCTATGAAGTTGGTGAATGATACATTTCACATTACCATGACTGTTCTGAAGGTGGTGGGATGGGGTCTGAAACTCATGAGTCTGTCATGACTTCATTACATCCACATTCACCTATTTGCCAGACTAATATAGATGTTTTCAGGAACAGAGTAAATACTATGAAGGCTTAAATCTTGACATTCTGTGCAGATCTGCACAGTCGACAGGTATGGCTTCCTGCCCACAGGATCAGATACTATGTCCATAGCAGCTGTTCAGCAGGACATCATTACAGCAAGTCTTGATGGCCCATATCAAGATTTCAAAATCATCTGTCCCATTATTACAGACCAAGTACTACATTCAATTACATGCTGACATGTTTCACGTACCTGTTTTATTAGTATGCTCTTTTCTGTGTTGCACTTCAGGATGTCTCCCTTGTTTGCTTTTATTTTTTATTTTTTTTAAGTATTATTTTTACTTTTGCTGTCTCTCTCTCTCTCTCTCTCTCTTTCTCTCCACTACAGGGATCGAGATGGTTTGAATAGGTTGCAGCATAGCTTTTGTTGGCAATGCTCATGATCAGATGATGGCCCCCACTTGCTAATTGCATGCAGGCAGCTGTGTAGATCTTCCAATAGCCAATGTCATAGCAACCCACTACTATAAATGACTGCTTCATGTGGGTGTTGTCCTTTTACCTTTCTTGTATGGAAGACATCCTTGCTGTGTGTGGGTAGTGGTGTTACAGACAGCAGGTAGAAATACCTCTTACAACAGGACTTGTGAACACAGGCCAAGTACATGATTGTGTAAGGTTCCAGACCTAGGGACAGTGTGTGAGTATTGCTGTTATATGCATTGAATACTGCTAATTTTACAGGGTCTGTGTGTACATGCTAGTTTTGCATGGAATGCAGTCTGTCTGCATAGTTCTCAACTGTGGGCCTACTCACATGATGGCCAGAGGATTGGCTGTTATGTTTTGTATGTTCCTCACACAGGTCTTGTTCCTGACATATAACTGACATTCTCTCCATTGATTGCTATCAGTACATGGCAACATCCATTGGTGTTTATGACTTTATACTCCTGAGTAAGGGTATGTTGCAACCAATCCTGTAACACCAGCAACTTTTACAGTGCATAACAGCAATATCTGAAATATGGTCCTGTGTTTCAGCCTCTGTCCTCCAACTATATACCAGGCTTTGTCCAGATGTCATGCAGTAAGAGGATGATAGGTAATGGGGTATGTAGTGATGACATTCCTACTATCATTCCAGTGATGTTGTACACTCCCACGCAAATTGTGGGGTAGGGTCCAGATATATGAGGCCTACAGCTGGACAAAACATGTCTGACACTGTACAGTCTGGAGGTCAGTGTATGGAGAATACTGTTATATGGCCTTGTAAGACATTTTATGGGGGAGGGGTAGGAAATGTTTTTAACCTAGGCTGTTGCATCTTGTGAGGGATATCAGTATTAAGAAACATTAAGGGATATGGCTGTACATTTTCATATGATTCACCATGGGAACATTGGTGAGCTAGAGCTTATTGTCTTATACACAGTTCTGTTTATCACTGTGATACTGATGTTTAAGTTAAGCATTGTTATGTAACAGATATGTTTATATTGTGGCAACTGATACTTTTTCCCCAGGGGTTGAATACAGAGTGTAATTGGAGGCTGTTGAACTACATCTGTCATTAAGTGTTGATTGATTCTTATCTTCAAGGCATGTGTGTTTTCTACTGTTGTACTACTTGAATGCTGTAGCCTAGACAGCAACGTATACTATGTTTTGTAGATTACTGTATCATATGTTTTCTTTGAGAGTTGCATTAATCAGTTATTATGTATTTCAAACAGCTAAATGCTATAAGAAATGGCATAAACAACTGAAATAGTACACAGATAAACACTTCTATGTACGCAGACTGTGTGTGGTGTCATGTCCTTTGCATTGTGTGCAGGTATAAGTTTCATGCAATAATTCTCATTTGTAGGAAAGAATCAGACACTGGCCATTTGAAAATGTAGCACCTGTAGGAATAATGGCTGTTTGATATGCTGTGCACCCTATATATATATATATATATATATATATATATATATATATATATATATATATATATATATATATATATATATATATATATATATATATATATATATATATATATATATATATATATATATATATATATATGTATGTATTTATATATGTCTGTGTGTGTGTGTGTGTGTGTGTATACATACATATATATATATATATATATATATATATATATATATATATATATATATATATATGCACACACACACACACACATATATATGTATATATATATATATATATATATATATATATATATATATATATATATGTATATACATGTATATGTATATATGTGTGTGTATATGTCTCATTAGAATGTTTACTGCTCCCGCATTGTACATTCCGTGTGGTAGACTGACTGTTCTGCATGACATGTTAGAGGTATCATCCTAACATCTTTCAGCTGAGATAGTTTACTGGTAAGTTCTTGTGGCTGTGTTGTGCAGGTTGGGGTTCAAGACTTGCAAGTGCTGGTTATTTTTTTTCAAGCCAGAACAGTTCAGCTGTGGAGAAAGGGGTAGAGGCAATAATTACAAGAGATCCCTATTTTGGGCCCCTTCAACCCCATTTACAGGGATCCGATGTCCGAATGTACTATATATATATATATATATATATATATATATATATATATATATATATATATATATATATATTCCCTACTATTGAATGACTGGGCTGCATAATATGTTTGAGAAAACATCATATATATCTACAGCTTAGATGGCTCAGTGGTAAATTGCTATGGTGTGCAGGGTCCTGGGTTCGAGACTGACAAGGGCTAATTATTTTGTTGCTGGGTAGAACAAGGGCTGTTGGATACAGAGTTATTAAGGCGCTTTTAAGCAGTTGTAAGCAGGTCTGCATGGGTTTGCATGGCGGTAAGCACTGCTAACATCCTGTTAAATATGTTTACATACAGTTAGCCGGAAACTTGCTTAATCTGTGTAGGCATTGCTTACCGCCATGCAAACAGGCTTAATCCTGCTTAGTACTGCTTAAAAGTGCTTACCCCTGTGCTAATTTCTTTAAAAGAAAATAAAAAAAGCTGTGATAGGAAAGTGGTGGAAAAGGGGGCACAAAGAGGGAAAGGCAATAGGGAAAGTAGCTAGGGATGTGCAGGATGGGTGTAGGTAAGTTCCATAGCTGTCCATTTCTTCTACAGCAATAGCTATGCATATATACTGAATTTGGAGGTATATTTGGACATTCAACCCCCTGAGACAGGGGTGAGGACAACAATCATGTGTTGTGAAGCCAATTAGACCAAAATGCATGTGTCCAGTGGACATGTGCGAAATGGACAGTTATGTATTTGGCAAAATTTTTTTTTGGAAACAGATTGCCCTTTTTTTTTTAAGGTGAGAGTGGGATGTTGGGGAAGGATAGTAGGTATATTTGGGGAGGTAGGCTGGGTCGGAAGACAGGCAAGACAAACAAGACAGCATACAGGGGCGGTATATGACACATGTGGGGGGTAAACACCTTGGATGGGGAGGGGTGTTTGGAATTCAGAAAACCATGAGCCCCCATATGGTAACAGTGGGACTGAGGTCCCAACCCATGGGCAGTCACCACTGCACCTTCATGGCCCCAAAGGTGGCTGTGCTGGGGGCTGAGCAGGAGGGGCAGGCTGATCCTCCAATTGCACCATGCGGCCCTCAAGCTGGTGTAGCAGATCTCCCAATTCTCTATAGAGCTCCCTATGCACCAGACCCCAGACCTGATTTCGGGTGACAGGATCCTGTCTGTGCCCACTCCTGGGGGGGATGAGCCCCATCCCCTGAGGTCGTTCCATCCGAAGGTGGTGCAGGACCAGCGGACGAGGAGGTCCTGGGGCAGGTCCCAGATGTGCTGGGGCCTGGTGCCATGGCCAGATAAGGTGGGAGAGGTGGGTCCGCTGGGACCGGCCATCCCAAATGTGCTATGGTGTTGCAGTTTTAGAACATATGTGGGTTAGTAATAGTCAACACAATCCAGGATTAGTTTTAACAGCATGCATAGATATTCCCATTAACCCAAAACACCAGATTTGGAATAGTTGCATAGCAAACAGAACACATGCATATAATGAACCACAGTGGCCATTACAACATCATGCAGTTTACATTGATAGCAACAGGCCACCAGTGATAGTATTTCAACATGGAACATTAATAGAAACACATTTAAATATTTATTGAACGTAGAACATATGTCCCAACAGTAGGTTTGGTGTAAACATACCCATTAATTTGTGTGTTTAGATTATTGTTACAGATATGGTGGGGGTGGGAGAGATGTCAATTAACAACTTATCCTTGCAGTACTCACAACTTTAATGATCATTGTTCTACAGGTATTATTACAATACCCTATGGCCTTGGTTTGGGCAGTGGTATGTTTGCACACAGTGTATTCTTCAACTGTCTTATAGCTAAAGTCTACTTGTCTTACCTGGTAGACCTGTGGAGGTAATGTTTGTTAACACAACCTGACTGTTTCTATACATATTCCCAGATTCCTAGTTGTAATTATGCACATACCTCTCAATCTCTTAATGCACAACATCTGGAGAAAGCTTGACAACATGGGGGTACAAATAGGGACATATTTTGAATATTGCTCTAAGAAAATTTTAGACATTTGCTAGAGTAACAGGATTTGTTTTAATATACATTTTCTGAAAACTTTGAAGTCTGACACTCAAATGTATGTCATTATTCAGTGACTACAATCCTGAGATCATCCCACTGATTTCCCAGGAAAAAAAGAGGAACATGCCAAACATATGAGCCAAATATCTGGACATTCTGGGAAAATATGTACAGTTGAGAGGTATGATTTATGCATACAGCTTACTACCACTCCCAGGATTCAAACCATGGCTATGTGTGCTAAAAATGCAACAATTTCTAATTCATCACAGTGAGCTATTTAGACACCACTGTCTTTCTTCAGTATTTTCTTTGTAAGTCTCTCTTGGTTGTACAATCTGACCTTGTAATTACAACAGTCTTATACTGACGTTCCTGGACATATTTTTATGTAGCACAGTGTGAGAAAAGTGGTTGACACAACAGTACTAATCTAATATCAGATGTTGGTGAATGATTCATGTCAGGCCATACAATACCAGAGTAAACACTACCAGTCCAGGATTTAAAACTTTATTGTAAGGCAGTTACAGTTTTCATATCTGAAACACCAGTGGGGGGAATGTTTGTTAACACTACCTGACTGTTTCTACACATATTCCTGGATTCTTAGTTAATATTATGCACATACCTCTCAATCTCTTAATGCATACCCTCTAGACAAAGCTTGACAACATGGGGTTACAAACAGGGACATATTGTGAATATTGCTGTTATAAACTTGGAGAGTTGCTAGAGTAACAGGATTTGTTTTAATATACATTTTCTGAAGGATTTGCGGTCTGAAAATCAAATGTATGTCATTATTTAGTGACTCAAATTTTGGGATCATCCCAGTGATTTGCCAGGGAAACAGAGGAACAGGCCTAATATATGAGCCAATTATCTGGACATTGTGCAAACATCTGTACAGCTGAGATGTATGGCTATGCATACAGCTTACTACTACCACTCCCAGGATTCAAACCATGGCTGTGTGTGCTAAAAATACAACAATTTGGGTGTCATCACAGTGAGCTATTTAGAAACTGCTATCTGTTTCTTCAGTGTTTTATGTCTAAGTCTCTCTTGTTTGTACATTCATACCTTGTACTTACAACAGTCTTATACAGACATTACTAGACATATTTTTTATGTAGCACAGTGTGGGTAACAGTGGTTAACTCAACATTACTATTCAGGGACTGCAACACTAAATGCCATGCAATACCAAAGTAAACACAACCAGTCCAGGATTTAGACCTTTATTGGCAGGCAGTTACGGTTTTATTGAAATATGACCTATATATGACTATTACCGTCATATTGTCTGGTTTATTCAGTACACCCCATACACAGTTTTTATAATTCCAGGTGACATTCTAATACTGTATATTTATTTGGTATGACTACAACAAGCAGGATTGTTACTCACCAGCCTCGTGACGCAAACTTTGCAACCTGCTAGTATTGGCTTCTTGAGTCACAGCCCACTCATCTGCAGCTGTAAAGGGAATAAAGAAATATTTAGACATACATATCCATCACATACACAAGCTGGACTTTAGTAAACAGTTCTTGATATGAATACTTACACAGTGCTGGGACATCACCCCTCTGCTTTGCTTCTTGGACCTACTGGTCCAAGACCTCCCTCTTTCTCAGCTTAAAGTCAGCATAGTGGTGCTGGACCTGCTCACCAGTCTGAGGGATACCAGTGGCACTGGTGAGATCATGGGCGAGATGGTCCCAAGCTTCCGCTTTATATTGGGAGCCCTGGTACTGGCCCTGCAGCAGTCTCTCATTATGGTTCTTTACCAGGAGTCCTAGCATGATCTTGGACTCCTGTATACCCCAGCGCTGTGCCCAAAAGCGCATGCCCTCTCCAACTCCTGCCATACTGCCTACAGTGGGAAGCTGCAACTACTTAAGAGCTATATTCCCACCTGCAGCATTTAAATATGGCCAATTTCCTACCCTTTACCATGATTGGATGGTTTTGAATATGCTGAGCTAAGCTAAGCTACAGGCAAACCTGCTTAGTTAAGGTTGACAGTGCTTAAAGGGGCAGGTTCAGCATTGCTTACCAATGGGCACATCCACTTAACTGGGCTACTCCATGCTTAGCAGTCATATTTACACAATGTGTACACCTGGTAAGCATGCAATGCTTAGCATTGTTTTTTTATTTTATAAACTATCTGCTGTATGGGATTGATTCATCATTCATTACATATTATAAATCTGTTTACTGTCCCTGACATCCCATAATGTGCTTTCATTACATTTATTCCTGTGTGACTATACTGTATGAGGCACTTGTGTTTATATGGGGGTTTCACAACTTTATTACACTGACATCCACATCTGGACCTACTACAGTACTTTGGTTAACAAATGTATGTTATTTCATAGCTAATTATAAAAAAATGTTTATGTACAGCTTTCACGTGTAAAATACGAATAGGTCACAGTGGGGATCGAAGCGGGAATGGCTGCTTGCAAAGTGTACACTCTAACCACTATACTATTACAGCACTGTTTAAGTTTGATGTCTGTTGCTATTTAACTTCTGGTGCTGTTTAAGCTGGACTAAGCTTAGCTAAGCAACGAGCACACCCACGCAGCTATGCTTAAACTTTATCACAGTTATTAAAAAAAAATTATTTGTTGTGTTTTTTTATGTGTGCCCTACTGAATATCCCTGCTAATGCTAAACCTGTTATTCTATCAACTTTCTGCTTTGTGAGACGATTGTCCGTTATGGCTTTGTCCAGATTCCTTACTCTGACAGGTTGGGAGGTGTGCGCTATGTGCTTATGCTACACCTGTTATTCAATCAACTTTATGGCTTAGTAGGGACGATTGTCCTTTATGGCTTTGTCCAGATTTCTTACCCTGACAGGTTGGGGGTGTTACGAGCATTCTCGCTCATTTGAAATTGCCAGTCACAAATTCTGAAGTGGAGGGGGCATGTGTATTGTGGGAGCTCTGCTCTCAGATACACCCCCTGCACTCACACACAGAACCATGCTCGTTTTACAGCACAGCAGCGCGCCTTCATAAATAGGCATGGTGCACTGCCATGCTGCACAGGAACAGTCCCTGCTGTCCAGGAATAACTTATTCCTGCACGGCTGTTTGCTGAATCATGGGGACAGTCTAAACTAGATAATACATGCTAATGTAAACCCTGCTCTTCTAGGAATTTCTAAATGTATAAGAGCAATATTTAAAATCTGTCCTTATTTTTGTTGTTTGCCATTTGTAATTTGTGGCTCTGTCCAGATTTCTTGTGCTGAGAGGTTGAGATGCCTGGTCAGGAGGTACACAAACCTCTTAACTGCTGCTGCCAGAGATCACTCTCATTCTTCACTTTCCGTCTCTCACTCACACAGTCTCTTCTGCTTTCATAAATGCACGGACTCTCAGTCACACACAAACACACACACACACACACACACACACACACACACACACACACACACACACTTTTTTCTTTTTTACTTTGCACTCGCTAAACAGCAAAGGCACTGCTGAGCGAGAGTAAAATAATGGCTTGATCAATCTCACTGTTCACTATCTCTATTTCTCACACACACACACACACACACACACACACACACACACACACACACACAGTCGTTTCTGCTTTCACACACATACACACACACACACACACACACACACACACACACACACACACACACACACACATTTTATATTTTACACTTGCTAAACAGCATAAGTGCTGCTTAGTGAGCGTAAAATTATGGCAGCCATAATTTTTTTCTGTACAAGCTATACAGCAGCTTGATATGCTGATGTCAAGTGGTGAACTTGTTTTTCAGCGGGCATTACTTGTAGATTAATAACCTGCAGGAGAATGTTCGTTTTCCAATCAGGATGTTGATGTACAGTTCACCCATTCTCTAAACACTCCTAAACACCTGCAAGGAAATTATAACCTATCAGAAATGACCTACTTAATTAACTGATTTACATTTACAAATAATATTTCATATTTAATTCACTATTCACTACCTTACTCAAAAGAGTTAGATTTAAATATCAGCCATGTCTCTTTATGTAACTACTTCTGAAGCATTAATAAATTAATAATCATTTATACATATATATCTATCTATCTATCTATATATATATATATATATATATATATATATATATATATATATATATATATATAAAATACATGCACTGATATCAGAGCTATTCTCACTCTCAAAATGCATAGTAAAAAGGCCGTTTTGTGACTTGTTGCAAGTATCTCTTAAATGCTCTAATATCCTGCATAATCTGGGTGTGGTAACACTTGCATCATTTTATTCTGTTGTGAGCCTGACACCCCCTCTTTGCCAGTACTGTAATGTATTGCTCCCACCTCTGCTTTGGTTGTAGTACTGCTGCTGTTGCATATTTCTTCACTGACTCACCACTTTGCCCTTTTGCTGTTGGTGCAAGTGGTGTGGAAAATCCTGCCAAAGTGTTCACTTGTTATTCCATCAGTTTGTAAAATGCCATGTTCTATAGCATGCCATGTGCAATATAAAATCTTGCTGTATGCATCTGCACTGTTTTGCAGTACCCATCATGATGTGTCTAGACTATGGAAGTCCCAGCAGTAATCTGAGTACAGCCCTTACTATATTTTGCATTTATTGATGTGCTGTATTATAAGTCATTAACTAATTAAAATGTATGTTAGCCAGGGCCGATCACTGATCCATGCAGATTGATTTCTGGCTCATTCTGGAATCCTGCCTACTTAATGGGCTTGCTCGGAGTCATCGAATAAGAAAACGAAGGCTGAAAGAATGAAATCCAAAGAAAGACTATTGCAGGATATAGGTATCTCAGCTATAGTCTAAAATTCCTGAGTGTTTCCATCATAAGGGCATCGTTTCAGTTTCATTAAAAAGTCAAAGGTATCCTTTAGAAAAGAATGAATATTATATCACAAAGGATGTAGAATCACCTCTAATGTCATTGCTATATGTTCAGTATTGGACTCTGAAGCTATTATAATCAGCCTGAATGGTGGTTAATAATCTCCAAATGTATCTTTGGGATACCAAACAATTTTGGAAAATAGATTTGGAATCATCACAAAATTAAGAATTCTTTTGACATAAATGCACTTAATACTAAATCATTTAAAACTAAATTGTTTTGCTGCCATTTAAAACATCCTTCACACTTCTTTCCATAAAACTTTCATCTTTGTAGCACATATTTAACATCCTGTTATGATATATATTATTGCCCATTATTAAAATGGTCCCATCCTTTTCATCTGTCATATACGTCCTACTAACGTCATTCTCCAAATTACTCAATATTTTTCCTTCAGAGATTATTAAAGTATCATTTAAAATTACTCTTGAAAATTATTTGTATAACTTCCATCTTGCAAACTCCATCAGATACATCAATCATATCAAATAGGGTTAGGCACATTACAGTTTCTCAAGTTTGAAAGAAGCGGTGTCATTCAGTTTTAGAACTCATTAATTTCACTAGATTTAATTGTATTGTTTATAATTTCAGGGATTTTAAAGTCATAACTACTCACCAACTAAGTATGAAAGTGAAGCTTTACTGTAATAAAGCAGTATCATCATTTAGTTCTCGCTAGATAAATTAACAATTTTAAACTTATCTGTGTATTGCACCTTTTCTCTACATTCTTCTAACATAACAAGGCCTTTTTTTCTCTCATGATACCTTCCAGTGATCATTGTTTTGTCATGTTCATAAAAATGTTGGTTCCTGTCTTAATTAATACTGCTGCTGGGCTAGTCTCCTCCCATAATATGACATTTCTGCTGAAAACCCCTTCCATTATTTTGGTTCTTTATATTTCCTTTCTCTGACAATACCTCTGTGTATGTTGCTTTTGTGTGGAGAGTCTTGACTGGTTCTTTATTCTTATCTCCATTGAACATAGAGGTGATAGTTACTCTGCCTGAGGATTGTACAGAATACCTTTGTCATTATTATGGTCTTCCTCCTCCTCTTACTCCTCATTATCCTGTGCCCAATACCAAAGGAAGACTTACTAATATTAATGCCAGGGACACTGCACATTTTATTCTCTGCATACTGACACTTGGTTCCTCCCTATTTGCTTAGCTTTCCTGGAAATGAGTTTGACATCATGTATATTTGCTTTATAAGTAGAGTACTCACATTTTAGTAATACTTGTGATTTTGGTCACAGCACTACATTTATATATATATATATATATATATATATATATATATATATATATATATATGTATATATATGGATTCACTTCAGAAGCTCGAAATACTGAGATCTCAAATTTCAGTATCTCGAGCCCAAGAAGTGGAATCCACAAAACAACAAAAACTAAAAACTGCAAAATTCAAAACCTTGAATACCGGAAGTTTGCAGTTTTACTACACACACACACACACACACACACACACACACACACACACACACACACACACACACACACACACACAACATCCACCACACAAACACACACAATCACTCTACTACATGAAAGCAGGGGGACAAGACCCCCTGTGACCCCCACACTCCCCCTACTTAAATATTCTCACTCCAAGAATAAGCACTACATACAAACACACACAAAACACCACCACACAAGCTACTTTATCTTCGCACACACACATCACAGCAACAAAACACACTGACACACACCACAGCCCCTACCCAAACCCCGTAACATACACACACACACACACACACACACTTACCTGAATACATGATCATAGCGGAACTTTAGAAGCACGAAATTCAAAACCTCCGGTATTCGAGGTTTTGAATTTTGCGCTTCTAAACTTTCTCTATTATGTGGATTCGGCTTCTTGGGCTTGAAATACTGAAATTCGAGATTTCAGTATTTCGAGCTTCTGAATGGAACCCATATATATATATATATATATATATATATATATATATATATATATATATATATATATATGTGTGTGTGTGTGTAGAGAGTGAGAGAGAGAGAAACACACACACAGCCACACGCGCGCGTGCGCTCGCACACACACACACACACACACACACACACACACACACACACACACACATATTTGGATGTATATTAATTATCTCTATGTTTAGTAATCTAGAGAAAGACATCTTTACGTTCAGTAACCCAGCGCAGGTAACTCATTTGCTCATTTATAATGCTTAAAAGAAGAAAATGCTTTTTGTTCATAATTTCGAAAAATGATTTGTTTGTGTAGATTCCACCAACATATAAGTCTTTCGCTGAATGTTAATACATTTTATAAACTATTTTTCTGCCACAAAAGCAGGGTAGAATAACAGTGTTTTTCCTTCTAAAATTAAAGAGGAAATCAGATTATTGGACTAAAACAATGATGATTCTTCAATTCACTACATAATTAAATAAAAGCGGATACAGGCACGACGCACACATACACACACACACACACACACACACACACACACACACACACACACACACACACACACACACACGCACACACACTTATCTAGTTACCTATCTGTCTATGTATCTATGTGTGTACATAAAAAACTTATCATTATTTATCTAGAATGAGAGAAGGAATAAACCATATAGATTTACTCATTTAATTTTTATTTAATTTTGCACAGTGGCAACGTAAAAGCCAGACTTCAGATAAACCTAATGCAGTGCAGCTATGACTAATTCTGTGGCTGCAGGTCTTAGGAAAAATGAAATTTAATATAAGGGATGCTTTTTGAATGCCAAAACAAATAACTTTTATAAGCATACATTTTCATATTTGAAATAAATTGCATATGACATCAATTTCTGCAGAAATATTACTGCCAATTTCCATATTTGCCAAAGTATAATAAACAAGCAAAAGTCTTGTGATGTTGTCTCAAGGCTGGTAGTAAATCCTCTGTTTACATACAAGAACAAAAGGCCTGCTAAACATTGAGTGAAATAAGTCTCATTTCACATGTTACTCAGCCTTAATATTTCACATACAGAAGACAGACAGTATTCCACGCAGCAGTTTCAAAATTATAATGAAAATGCTTTACAGAGTTGCAGTATTCATCTACTCTTGCAGAGATACTGAAAGATGTTACAGGTTTTGCAGAATGATAGGTTTACCATACTATACAGTGCTAAGTTTACCTATAAGCTATTTCTGTATGTTGAGCAAATGCAAGTGGTACCTTGCTCCGTAGTTTAGTTTTCTCATTGGCATCATTGGCCCCCTACTTTCATCTATTCAAGCTCCTTAAATCATTTGTTATTTTTGTGCTTCATACTACTGATGTAAGTCTAATCAGAACAGTGCCCACAGCTTCATTAAATAAACATCTCATTACTGTATTCCTTGGTTTGGGCATTTCATATTTCTGTCCTGAGTTCTAGCTCTATAGAAAAAATGCTGTCAAACAGGGCATTCTGTTGTAGCTGACTTTAGAACTCAAGATATCTAGATACCATATTAATTCTATCTTGTCTGTCTGTCTGTCTCTTGATCCGTCCTTAACACCCATTACATTTTTTTCTTGCCTCATAACATACCTATTATGGCTGCACAAGTTCAGAATGTGTTACTTCCAGATCAGATCCAGAACCATTTTCAATTGTTCTTGTGTTAACTTGCACAAACGTAAAACGTAAAACAAAATAGCATGTGCTACTAAGAAAAAAATATCACTCAGCATCAGTGTTTCAGTAAGACGCAGTCCTCTAATTTCAGGTTTAGTTCAGATCTTAGATCTTCTGATTAGTGGGATGCACATCTAATGGCAGCTCATTGATTGCGACATCACAAATAAAAGTCTAGCCTCATAACTGTGGTGCATATTATTCCTCTAAAAGTTAGGCTACATTAGTCAGTAGGGCAGTTGCTTTAGCAGTAATTATGACTGTAAATAAAAGTGTTAGGCATTCTGAAAGTAGTGCAGGCAGCTCACCTTCCAACCTCTGTAACTTTCTATTCCCACATACTAAACTGAATTTTGGCAGGCTGATTGATAAGTAAATATTCAGTATAGATGGGAAGCAGATGGATGCACTAGTTTTGCTTCTCTGAAGTGAAATGCATAAATTAAAACATGTATAAATAAATGAATGAATGAATGAATAAATAAATAAATACATAAATAAATAAATAAAAAATAAACAAACAATATCACATTCACTCACTCCACTTACCACCTCCAGTTAACACTGCTTGCATTAAAACTTATAGTGGGAGATGTCCACCTCTTAAGCGATTCCACTGGTTTTCAGGATAGTTGAGTAGCAGAGACTGCTGAAATGATGATGACAGTGGTTCAAAGTGGCTTATGTAAGTATAAAAACATATGTATACACACATACTTATGTACATACATACTTACATAGATACATACTTACATACATAGATACATATATGCAGATATACTTAGATACATACGTACACATATACTTCCATACATACATATTTACATACATACATACTTGCATACATACATACTTGCAAAGATACATACTTATGTACACAGATACATACTTACATACATACATACTTATGAACATACATAAATGCATAAATAAATAAAAAACTCTGTCCATTCAAATGTTGTGTTCTTCCCCTACATCATACCTTCAGAAAAAGAAGGCACTGGGGTGCCTAATCTCCCAGTATCAACTAATTGTACTCACGACAGCTGAGTGAGAATTACTGCCATGGAAATTACAGCTGCAGTTCTAAATGAACCATAGAAAAAACACATGTATCAGAATGACCAAATAACACACAATAAACAAACAAGCAAACAAACAAACCAATAAATAAATAATTCCAGTTTGCCGTCTGTGATTACCTCTCCTCCATATACCATTCAGCCAGTATCAACAAATGACACATGGAATAGCTATTAGCAACTGCTGCAATGGAAGCTGCAAATGGTTTTAAAATAATATGCAAAAGTGTTATACACATAACAAGACAATCTAGTCTTTACAATAACCACAAAGAAAAATATCTCTTTGTGCCTAGCCACTGCACTTACCTACTCACTTAATATTATCTACTCACTCTTTAAATATTCAGAATTATTGAATAATAAATACTTTCTAGTTAAGAAATGTCTTTTCTAACTGAATGAAAAAAAGAGTATGTGGCCATCTACCTCACTTCCTCTACGTTCAGTCCATAGTAAGTGGCTTTTTTATTACTTCACCTTCCTATGGGAATGTCATAACAGCATCAGTTATTACATTTTAAAACCGTATCTTCATTGTAACATCTGTACATATTCTTTTCTTGAACTGTAACACAGGCCTTGTGTATTTCTACTATAAACTGTCATTTTTCATAGTGACTACAAAATCTCTTTCTAAAACTGAACTTCACAACGATAATTCAGACTTATATCACTTTTGCCCATAAGCAATTTTAATGTTAAGCCTCAAAAATTTACAAACTGGCAACTGTAGATCAACATTTAATATGATGAACTTTTTCTCAATATGATTGTGGTTGAAAAGGGTCATTTGGCCACCCTACTTACCTGGATACCAAACTGTTCATAGGAGGTTACTAGGCTAGCAGCCCTAAATCCTTTACTAGTCTAGCCATGTTAATCCCAAGTATCCCCATTTGTTTATCTTTGGGTAGTTCACAGAATGAATTAATGAACAGAGTGGGTCTGTGATAAACACCAGCTACGCCTGTCCATGAGGGACATTGGTGCCACCCCAGGGGCAAATTTGCAGTCTCCCATCCAATTATCTATGCTGTGTTTGAATAAGGTCAGGAACTCTGTTTTACATGAATAAGAAGTCTATTCCAGATAAGCAGTAGTCTCTGGAAAACATATCTGTTGCTCCAGCATGTTTTGCTAATGTCACAAGCTAGACTGGGATCCCTAGAGCAATTGACTCTTGTATCATTTGACTTATGGATGTGCAGCATTTCTATTATGGCAGAGATGAAGATTGCCCTACAGGCCAGGCACAAGTCACCCCTCAGCAGCCTATAAGATACAAAGAAAAGTGACAGGAATTTCAGCCTGTCCACATAGGTCATGGTTTGGAGTCTCTGTATTTTCTTAGTGAGAAACCTCTGAGATCTCTCCAGCTGCTGGAGGTGTCTGGTGAGGTACACGTAAAAGGGTGCATTATACTCTATTATTGGTCTGATGAGGATTGAGTACAATGGAGTTATAACATACCTTGACCTGGATGCTATGTCCTTGCTTATAAGGTGTGCTACTTAGAAGGCTTTCCTTACCACTGTAGAAACTTGGGGTCAAAATTCAGATTATTATCAACCTGTGTTCTCAAGTCTCACACCACTGGGTTGGAATTCAGAAGGGTGCTGTGAATAATTTAATTTGTAGGGAATTCCATTTTGCCAAAGGGAATAATAATGCATTTTTTGCATTTAGTATTAGACCATGGCTTTGGCACCAGTCATTTACTTGTGTTAGCCCTTCTTGCAATATGGTGACATCACTAGGGTACTCTATAATTGTTCCCAGTCTGCAATCATCAGATAACCTGATGAGCCAAGGGCTGACTACTTTGGCCTGGACTTCTGAGATATAGATGGTAAATAGTAAGGGGCCCAGCACAGACTCCTGTGGTACTCCACCGGTGATGGGTCTACTGGTGGAGGTAGAGTCACCAGTTTTAACAGAGTGTGCTGTGTCAGTGACCATTTAGCTACCCATCTAGTAAAGTAAGGGTTAATCCCTAGATGGGAGAGTTTCTCAATGATGCCAGAGTGGGGAATTGTGTCGAAAGCCTTGGCAAGGTCAGGATAGGCTTTGTGCACTATCTTACATTCGTCCATGGGCTTGATGACATTCTCAAAGATGTCTATCAGGTTTAATAAGCATGATCTACCTTAATGAAGCCAAACTGAGTTGGGTCCAGTGTTTGGAGGTGTTGCCTATGTGCTTATTGATAAGGTCCATGATAATGCTTTCCATGGCCTTGCAGTTGAGGCTGGTTAGTCTTATGGTTCTGTAGCTCCCAGGGTCAGTTGATGGCCCTCTTTTGTGCAGTGGGATTACTGTTGCTGTTCTCTATTCTATAGGAACATAGACAGTTCTCAAGCTATGATTAAAGAGAATGCCAAGTGTGTCCCCTAGATCTTGTTTTAGATTGTTTAGTAAACAACATGGGATATTATCTGGTCCAACTGATGCCATATTTTTGGCCTTGGTGAGCACAGAGATGACCTGTTCTCTACAGATACTAGGCAGAGGACTGGTGTCAGGTATGCTTTGGGATATGGTAGGCAGGGATGGGGAGGGTGAAGTTTGCAATGAACTTGTCAGCTAGCAGGTTGGTGATATCGCCCGGTGTAGTATGAGTGATCCCATCTACAACCGGTTCGGCACATAGCTGGGCATTCCCTTTTAGACTTTTGACGTAGTTAAAAAAATGCCTTATGACTATCCTTGGCTAGGGGATATGATTTTAGTTTCATAATTTCTTTTAGAAGACTTTACAAGATTTCTGATTTTCTTGTTTAGACTTAGGAGGGAACTATTCCTCTGCAGAGTGATATTCCTCTTGTTTTTGGACAACAGTTTCTTCCTCTTGTTATATAATCTATTTATACCTGAAGTCCACAACTGTGGCTTGTTTTTATGGGAAGACCTGATTTTGTTCTAGTCAGGTACAGCATAGCTTATGAAGTCACTTAAGTGTTTGTATAGGGCATTTGCATACACTTCTGCATAGGGCATTGATGTTTGCAATTGCGGGTGGTATGAAGCTTTTTATACCATCACTTAGTAGGCTGTAGTTAGCTTTGGTAAAGTTTTTTATAATTTTTGTTCCTGTAAGTGTGTCAGTTCTAGTACTTACTTCAAAAGAGACTGATTTGTGGTCTAACCTAACCAGGGAGGGCATCATGCATGGGGAAGTACAGTGACCCTCGATGTTGGTGAGTACTATATCCAGAACTTGGTAAATTGAAGCTGTCTAGCAAACATTAAATGTTATTTTAATAGGTAGTAGGAGTTTGTATGCTTATTAAGATGTTAATATTTTCATATGATGCATTTATATTAATTAATTTTCCATATTTTGCATGTTTTGTCTAGTTTTTTTGCATGGGCACTTTTAGGAGATTATTTGATCTAATTGTGGAAGGGTTCACCTGGTATAAATTGTGAGTGATTTTGTATTCTTTGAAGGTGAAAGGCTGAGGTACTGGCTTGTAGTAGTAAAGCTCTTTACGCTCTGAACCACTGTCTCTGTAGTTTGGTGGGTTTTTTTTTACTTTGTGTATTTGTGGTGTTTTCATCAGGTCTCTGACCAAAGTTGCCAAACATTGAGAAGCTCCAGTTAACTAAGCACAAACCCACACAAATGTGAGACACATTTAAACAGTTTTAACACAACTACCAATGGGAAAGCCCCAAACTGAGCTTTTCTCAAGCAATCCTCAACTGAGATGGGTCCTGAGCAACATACTTCTGCTACAAGGGTGCAGGGAGGCCCTCTTAATGTAAGATGGCTTGTTTAAGAGGACAGTGATACTAAACAGTCTAAATTCAGCAGGTCTGAATCTAGCCTATGCTATGTAAGGTGAAGAAACACAGTTTCTAGATTGGAAGGAGTAATGAATGGAGAGT
Organism: Protopterus annectens; assembly: GCF_019279795.1. NCBI lineage: Eukaryota > Metazoa > Chordata > Ceratodontiformes > Protopteridae > Protopterus > Protopterus annectens. The sequence goes on along the minus strand of NC_056733.1, from coordinate 1,779,238,131 downwards.
CACTTAAAGGTCAAAGTGAGAATGTTTTGTACTATACTATTTATTAGATGACCTCCAGTGTTACCAACCTCTGCACAAACTGGCAGCTCATTGAGCAGCTGTGAACAGTGGGAGATTAAGGAGAGCATGTCATATTGAGGATTTTAAACTGGAGAGATTTGCTTACATGCAAGCACAGGGAACTGCGTTTGTACAAAGCTTTTATACCAGCAGGATGAAAGACTTTTATAAAGTTAAACTCTCATGCCAGTCAGATAAAAACATAATACGCTATCTACCAGTAGTTCCCACCTTGGATGGATTGAATTTAGCTCTGTGCTCCCACTAGAGTGCAAAAGAACCCTACCAATGTAAAACAAACTGGCTTTGAGCTCTTGTGGAGTAATAAATGCTTTAGAACAAAATCAAGAATTCCTACAATATCAGAGATCCTTGGAAATAGGTTCACTAACCCTGAGAAATGTTCACAACACACAAAAACTTTGCAAAACTTAAGAAATATTTTGATAGACTCAGGAGAACTTTGGCAAACTCAGAACAGCTTTTGCAGAATACTGTTAAAACAACCTAAGAGCAGTAGAGTAACAAGCAGATGATATTTCTTTAACAAATGCAAGCTGAAAAAACAGTGATGAATTCAACCAAATCAATAAATGCAGCACAGAAGTATTAAATATCACCGAAACAGTTAGAGCAAGTGCAAAAATATATACTTACATCTACTTTGTAGGTCCAGATGGTTTTAGAAGCAATCCATGTCTTGTAATCACAGGTGTCCATGTCAGGCGCAAGGAAGCTCTAAATAAATGAACACAATCTCACAAAAATGCAAGGCTTTTATACCAACAGGATGAAAGACTTTTATAAAGTTAAACCCTCAGGCCAATCAAATTAAAACCCGATAAGCTATCAATGAGTAATTCCCACATTGGATGTGTTGAATTTAGCTCTCTGATCCCCAGAGTGAAAACGAACCCTCCCAATGTAAAACAAACTGGTTTTGAGCTCAAGTGCAATAACAAATGTTTTAGGACTGAAGTAAGAATTCCTGCAATCTCAGGAAATGTTGGAAATAAGTTCACAAACCCTCAAAAATGTTCACAACACACAAAAACTTTTGCAAAACTTAGAAATATCTTGGCAGACTCAGGAGAACTCTGGCAAACTTAGAACGGTTTTTGCAGAATGCTGTTAAAACAACCCATGAGTAGTAGAGTAACAAGCAGATGGAGTTCTTTAACATGTTCAGGCTGAAAAACAGTGATAAATTCCACAAAACCAATATATTTGGATCATAGGAGAGTACTAGGTGTGATGATAGGTGAAGGCTAGTGAAGATAGGTGAAGGCTGCCAGCATAGCCAGATAGAATTTTGTAGATAATTCTGTCATTTGTAAATATTAATGTAAGCCACAGCCTTGTTGTCTTAAATGGAAAAAATACTGTTACATGTGGAACTGCAAAAATGTAACAACAGTGCACTCTGTTGACCTAGTAAAGCATGTTGTGACCCTTTGATCTAAACACGCCTTTGACTGGTCTAGATGAAGGAATTCTTGCTATTGATTTAAGGCCAGAGTTAATGGACAGAATTTGCATGCATAAATGTCCTTTATGGTTTTGCTTCCTGACTAGGTGTGAGCTTAGTCAGCACAATAATCCCCAAAGATAAGCCACGATCCAAGTACTTGTTTAAAACAGCTTTAATTGCGACACAAAACGAACTGACATTACAAGTTGAGCGCTTTCATGTACATCCATATACTTCATCAGAACAAAGATGAATGTTGAGAACAAAGTTTAAATACTAAAAAAAACGCCAAAAATCTAATCTTAATGAATAATTACACTCTTGTACTTAAAGCCATAGTACATGATTAATGAAATAAAATTAACCCACACATTCTTTTTTTCCCATTTTTGTCTGTTAAAAACCTAAGTTAACAATTTTTCTATCACATCTTCACTTGAACAATGTAAAAAAACATTAAACAAAAAACATATAATTGCATGAATAAAAATTCTCCCCATTAAATAAAATAAATCCATATTCTTCTCTTGTTTTGAATACATGATAATTTATAAATATGCTTGATTAATATATTTAAAAATCAACTATTTTGTCTTATGAATTGATAAATGTATATGCATATACACTTGTATACTTTAGACATAAAAATATTATAATAAATAATTTATGCAAATATAATGTGAAAAAATAAAAATGAAATGAAATAAAATAAAATAGCCTGTGACAGTCAACTTTTAATAAGGGGTTTTGTGGGGATAACTCCATTAAGCCCTGGGAAACATGCTGCATTTCATTCAATGGGGAGAATTTTTATTCATTCAATTATATGTTTTTTGTTCAATTTTTTTATACTGTTTAAGTGAAGATGTGACAGAAAAATTGTTAACTTAGGTTTTTAATAGACAAAAAGAAAAAAAGAACATGTGGGTTAATTTTATTTCATTAATCATGTACTATGGCTTTAAGTACAAGAGTGTAATTATCTATTAAGATTAGATTTTTGGCATTTTTTAAGTATTTAAACTTTGTTCTCAACATTTATCTTTGTTCTGATGAAGTGTATGGACGTACATGAAAGCGCTTAACTTGTAATGTCAGTTCGTTTTGTGTCGCAATTAAAGCTGTTTTAAACAAGTACTTGGATCGTGGCTTATCTTTGGGGATTATTGTGCTGACTATTGCCTTGTTGTTGGACCCCTGGATATCATTGGCGTTAGGTGTGAGCTTACTAAAGAATGTAGCCTGTTAGCCTGGGGACCCCAGGAAAGTGTGAAGGATGATGTAATGTGAATCAGAACAGTAATATCAATTTAACAGAGAGAATCAGAGAGCATTAAGCATTTTTGTCTTGACCATCCAACTCATTAGCACTCTGCCTGTGTTCTATAAGTAAGTTTATTTTAGAATTGTATTTTCTCTGATTAATAGCTAGGAACTAGGAAGATTAGACTAAGTGTTTTTCTGTGATGTCAGAACTTCATTACTGTATTATTTTAAGTATTTTTCTGTGATCTCTGAACTCTTGACTAGCACTGTGTAGTAAGAATTATTGACTTCTGTTTTTATTATTTATTATTAAAAATGTTTAACCCTTTCAAGTGTGGCTGTTTTGTGTAAAGATCAGTTAAGCTCTAAGAGTCCATTGCATGTATATAGTGATCTTGTACCAAGTCACTCTAATAAGAATTGACTGTTTAGTTGAGCTTACCATTTGGATAATAATATTGCACAATAATAACTGGACACCCTTTTAAGGGCCTTTGGGTAGCTGATAAATATTAGCTGGTTGGTGGCAGTGATTTTTACCATATAGTCTGGGGAAAAGGGGCACAGCTGGAGAACCTGTGCCAGCCTTCCCCAGGAGTGTCTGTGTGGTTGTATAAACTCTTATCTCAAAGTGTGTGTATGTGTCAGCTACTTGGGCAGGGGCATGGAGCACTGGTTGGACAGACAGGGTGCTGAAGGTTTTAGCTTGCCCAGCTGACTGAGATCTGGATCCTATAGCTGTGCCAGTGGGAAGTCTTATTGGGGACCTGGAGATAAAGGGAGCAACCAGCCCCAAACTGACTGTGATCTCTGTGTGCTCTTAAGAGAAATTGTACTTTACTGTGTGTGTATTTATTACCCTTTCACTATATGGATGCCCCTCTATGGTGTTAGTGATGAGGATTGAGGCTCCTTGATTGAATGGATGGTGGACGGATGTCACATATTAAGAGTTTGGCAGTGGTGGGATACCACACCACATATTAACTGGTTGGCAAATACTAATTGGCTTGTAGTGGTGTGAGTACAGTGAATTCCTGTAGCTTATGTACAGTGATCACTGAAGGGGTTTTGTACTCTAAATCAGCCATGCAGGGAATACACAGAGTTCAGATCAAAATTGTTTTTTTTTTTTTTTTTTGATAGCTTAGTTAGTCAGGGAGAGCAGGCAGCATGTCAGCAGAGGAGTATGGAAAGCTGACAAGGAGCCAGCTGGCTGAGATGTGCCAGGCTAGGGGACTGGTGCATGGAAACCTGACTAAGGCAGATCTGATTGCAGCCTTGGTCACAACTGCATTAGGAAACAGCAACCAGGAAGATGATCAGTCTGGCAGTGGAGATGTACCACCCTCAGAGAATGGACAGCTCAACCTTTCTGCAGAGGACTTAAAAATCCATCTGGAGCTAAAGAGACTTGAGTTGGTGGCCAGGCATTTGGAAATAGAAGCAGCTGAGAGACTGAGGAGTCTACAGATTGAGGAGAATGAGAAACGGCTATGCTTGGAAGCCAAGGAAATGGAGTGGCAGAAGAAGTATGAGAGGGAGATGCTGACTCTTTTCCAGAGTCATGGAGGTAATGGGGAAGGGAGTAACTGGACCTCAGAAGCAAAAAAGGTCAGTAAATGTCTTCCACATTTTAAAGAAGGGGATAATTTTGATAGGTTCATTCATATGTTTGAAAGGGTATGTAAACAGTATGATGTTGACCAAAGACTCTGGCTATGGTTTCTGACCCCCTTACTCCATGGTAAAGCTGTAACTGTATTGTCCAAAATGTCTGATGTTGCATGTTTTTATTATACTGCTGTTAAGAATCACTTGTTAGAATTGTTTAAGCTGAAATGTATAGGAAAAAGTTTTGTGAGAATAGACGCAAGGCAGATGAAAGTTTGTGTGAATATGTTGCTGAACTGAGCACTTATTTTCATAGGTGGGTGAGTGGATGTCAGGTCACCACTTTTGAAGGGCTGGCAGGCCTTTTGGTGAGGGAACAAGCCCTTTGCACTTTGCATGATGACACGAGGATCTGGTTAGCCGATAGACAATGTGTTACTTCAGATGACTTGGGGAAGAAGGGAGACCTATACCTAGCAAGCAGGTCATCTCTGCACAGGAAAGGGTCTCCCAGTACTCCTCATGGGTCTAAAGGAACCCATGGTGGGCAGCATAGACTGCCCCAACAGAATCTGCCAGTAGCAGGGGAAGCCACTAGCCCAGGTAAACGTCCAGGATCTAGGGTTAAATGTTTTGAATACAACCAGTGAGGCCATGTGGCATACAGATGTCCATGGAGGCAAGGTGAGGAACAAAAGGTGAGGGAGCCAGTAAGTGGGAACGACAAAATGCCAACAGTAGGTTGTCTTGGGACAACAAGGGTATCAAACTATCACCAGAGGTTATATCCTATTATAGAGAATGGCAAAGAAGCCACTGCTAAGAGAGACACAGCATCTGATATAACCATTGTAAAGCCTGCAATGGTTGCAGAGGAGCACTACTTGCCTGGACAGTCTACTCCAGTCAGAGCTTTAGGAGGGATCCCATTCCAAATACCTTTGGCTAGGGTTAACCTTGACTGGGAGAGTGGAAAAAAAGCCAGCAAGTAGGTGTGTTTGAGGATATCTCTGCAGATGTCCTGACAGGAATGATTTTGATAGTGCAGTACCATGTGCTTGTGCAGTTACACACAGTCTGACTTGGAGAGAAAATTTAGAATCATTTATGGGTTATCTAAATTTAATAAGTAATGATTTGAAATTTACTTTTAGGGTGGACCCTAATTCTATGCCCTATTTAGACACACTAATAACAGTGGATGATGGAAAAATCAAAACGAAAATATATAGGAAAGAGACTTTTAGTAATGGCTATTTAGAATATACCAGTTCTCATCCTATGAAACAAAAAAAGAGTATAATCAAGGGGCAATGTATTAGGGCCGCAAGGATGACCTCGGAATACACAGATTTAGTAAAGGAATTACAATTCATAGGGGACATGTTTATTCAAAGGGGATATCCCCGATGGCTAGTTAGTAATACAACCAGTTATGTAGAGAATGAGTGGGGAAAAAAATATGTGCCCCTAGTCAAGGATAACAACATCATGCACACAGGGGTTGAGACCCATATAGATTATACAAGGGCATGTATATGACAACATAAGCCATGGACCACTAACATCAAAAATATCATTATTAATAATTGGAATTTACTAAAATTAGATAGGAGAATAGTGGATATCGTGGGTGAAACACCTAGATTTGTTTCCAGGAATGGGTGTAATATGAAAATGGAACTGGAAAGGAAAACATGTACTAGGGTTAGCACATTAGAGGAGAAAGGTACTACAAGGTGTGGAACCTGCAACCAGTGTAGATACATTTCTTTAGGGAATAATATTCAACTGGAAGACACCCTTGAGACTGAGATAAAGTTTAGGAAAGGCAATTGCAGGACTTCCCACTTAGTATATTTGGCTAAATGTTCCATGTGCCCTAGTTACTATGTTGGGAAAACAGACAGAAGTCTCAGAGAGAGAATATATGACCACTACTATTGCATAAAGAAAAAGGATACAAAAAATGTGTTATGGAGACATTTAGAAGAAAGCAAGAAATGTAATAGGTTTCATTTTGACATTTTGAATATAGCTACGGTGAATCCCAGGGGTGGGAATATTAGCAAAAAATTGGGGGAGCTAGAAACAAAGTGGCAAATTAGACTAAATGCTTCAACACCACCTGGGTTGAATGACAATATATCAGTTAAGCCGATTTTGGCAAATATGGAATAGACAGATTCACAAGGATGGTAGGACAAATAAACGCATGTATGTGTATATATATATATATATATATATATATATATATATATATATATATATATATATATATATATATATATATTTTAATGAGTTATTTTAAATGACATATTTATGACTATTTAATTCTGACAATGAATATGGGCATATTAATTGTATGTACTGTAGAAGGATGAATTATGAAAGGAAATGTAATAGGAATTTTTTAGGAATGACTTTTGGAAATATATGGCACACTGGCACTTTAAGTTTTTTAATATGATTGTAATTAGCTAATTAATCAATTGAAGCTGAATGTATATAAACCTAAGCTGTAAGGAAAGACTTTGTTCTGAGGAAGTCTAAGTGTTTTAGATGAAAGCCCTAAACTATTTGTGAAATAAAGAAAGTTTTTACACTACTTGGAGTACCAGCATTTCGAATCCTAGCTACAGGGAACTGACTTTTTTCACTGGTTTATAGAGTTGACTGTTTCCTTATTATTTTGTGCTTCTTGGAGACAAGCATGTAAGTCTGGTAGCCTGGGGGAGACCCAGACAGACTGCATACTTGCAGCCAGGACTGGTGAGGTGGTTACTTCAGGGAGGGATCTACTCTGTAGCAGAGAGACTGAATGTGAGCAACAGCTGCTTGTGGGCACTGATGGTCCCTTAGACAGAGTGGCTACAAAGGTAGAGTTGAGTAGTAGTACTCAGGCTGACAGTGAGGCACCACTGTCAGAGGATGCCAGACTTCCTGTGGAAGGAGAGCTGGGAAAGGTCACAAAGAGAGAGAGTTGAGACAGGCTCAGCTCTCAGACCCAACATTGCAAGGCCTGAGGCAGTTAGCTAGGGAGGCACCTGATTCTAAAGGGAAGGGGGAATCTGTATACTGGGAAAAAGGGTTATTGTATAGAGAGTGGATCCCTGAGGGAGGGCTAGAAGGTGAGATAGTACAGCAGTTGGTAGTGCCAAGAGCCTACCATCTGGTGCTTCTAGTCATAGCCCATTATATTCCCTTTTCAGATCATATGGGCATAATACGTACCAAGAGGCATATTATGCAGAACTTCTATTGGCCTGGAATTTCCAGAGATGTAACAGGGTACTGCAGGATCTGTGAGCAGTGCCAAAAGGTAGGCAAGGAAGGAGACAAAGTGAGATCTCCTTTGCTGCCTTTGCCTGTGATTGAGGATCCATTTCAGAGGGTAGCTATGGATATTTTTGTGCCTCTGAGTACCCCAAGTTCCACAGGGAAAAAGTATATCCAAGTGGTACTGGATTATGCTACATGATACCCTGAGGCAGTGGCTCTGTCCTCCATGGAGGCAGAAAAGGTGGCAAATGCTTTGTTAGAGATTTTCAGCAGGGTAGGTTTCCCCCAAAAAATACTGACTGACTGACAGAGGTGCCAATTTAATGTCAGACCTGCTGGATTGTCTGTGGAAGTACTGTGGGGTGAAGCACATGAAGACCACTCCCTACCATCCTCAGACCAATGGTCTTGTTGAGAGGTTAAAGTCTACAATCAAGTCCATGCTATGGGCATTTGCAGACCAGCTTAAGAGGGAGTGGGACAAGTATTTCCCCATCTTCTGTTTGCTTACAGAGAGGTTCTCCAGGAATCCACAGGTTTTTCACCCTTTGAGTTGCTGTATGGACATAGGGTGAGGGGACCTCTAGATTTAATTCGAGATGAGTGGAAAGGTGAGTATGAATCTCACAAAGAATCTGTTGTGGCATATGTCCTAAACCTCAGGACAAGGCTCAGGGAACTCATGGCCTTGGCCCAGGAGAACCTGGCAGAAGCCCAACAACAGAAAAAGGTGTGGTATGACAGGAATGCTCAAGTTAGAGAGTATGTTGTGAGGCAGCAGATAATGGTTCTCATTCCTGTCAGACACAACAAGCTACAAGCAGCTTGGGAGAGACCCTACAAGGTGGTAAGAAAGGTAAGTGATGTTAACTACATGGTGGAACTGCTAGGCAGATGGCAGGGGGCACAAATTATACCATGTTAACATGATGAAACCTTACCATGATAGGGAGGTCCTTGTGCTGAGTATTTGCAGTGGAATGCAGGAAAAGTTTGAGGGAGATCTGGTGACTGATCTCCTGAGTGTGAGGCTCGACTGATGACTCAGTGGAAGGGGTAGCAATGTCCCAGCAGCTATCTCCTACACAAATTCGAGAAATCTAAGCAGTGTTGCAGGAGTTTGGGGACATGTTCACTGGGAAACCAGGGTGAACCCATCTGGTGCAGCACCAGGTGGATACAGGACCACAAAGGCCTGTTATGCAGGCCCCTTATAGGGTGCCTGAGAGAGTCAGACTCTGAAGGAGGAGATACAGGAGATGTTGGAACTAGGGGTGATTCAAGAGTCCAACAGTCCCTGGGCCTCCCCAGTGGTGCTGGTACCAAAGAAGGATGGCAGCACCAGGTTCTGTCTGGACTACAGGAAATTAAATAGTCACACAGAGTCAGATGCTTACCCCATGTCTAGGACAGATGAGGCCCTAGAACAGCTGTGTGGGGCTAAGTATCTTATAACTATTGATCTTACCAAGGTTTACTGGCAGGTGCCCTTGACACCCAGTGCTAGACAGAAGTCAGCCTTTGTGACTTTGTTTGGCTTTTATGAGTTCACAAAAAATGCCCTTTGGGATAAAGAATGCCCCAGCAACTTTCCAGAGGCTGGTAGGTCATATCCTAGCAGGAGCAGGAGAATTTTGCCCTTGCTTACCTAGATGATATTGCCATCTACAGCCATTCCTGGCAAGAACACCTTCAGCATGTCAGGGAGGTGCAGGGCAGACTACAGAGGGCAGGGTTGACCATTAAGCTGAGCAAATGTTAGGTGGGTATGGCAGAGGTCTCCTACCTGGGACATAGAGTGGGGAGCAGTAAGATCAGGCCAGAACCTGTCAAAGTGGAAGCCATTCAGGCATGGCCTGCACCTGTTAACAAAAAGCAGGTGAGGGCATTCTTAGAGACAGCAGGGTACTGCAGAAAGTCTATCCCCAGTTATAGAACCAATACTGCTCCCCTCACAGACCTGATGAGGAAGAACAGGTCAGATAAGTTACTGTGGACCCCAGCATGTGAGTAGGCATTCCAGGAGCTTAAGGAAGCTTTAGGAGGACCCCCTGTGTTAGCCAGTCCAGATTACAGCAAATAATTTGTTGTGTAGGTGGATGCTTCAAACCATAGGGTGGGGGCTGTACTTAGCCAGATTTCATCAGAGGGAGAAGAGCACCCAGTGGTTTATCTCAGTCGTAGACTTCAACCCAGGGAGGAATGCTATGCAGCTGTAGAAAAGGAATGTCTAGCCATAGTGTGGGCAGTGCAGAAACTTCAGCCTTATCTGTATGGAAGAGAATTCACTGTAGTGACAGATCACAACCCCCTAACATGGTTACACAGAGCCAGCCAGCAAAATGCCAAGTTGCTAAGATGGAGCCTGGGGTTGCAAGCATATAATATGTCAGTGCAGCACAGCAGTGGGATTAACAATGCCAACACAGATGGGCTCTGAAGACAGGGAATGGGGTAAGGTGTACTCAGATAGACCTAACCCTCTCAAGCAGCATTTCTCAAGGGTCACTTGAAAAACTAGCTTAAGTTCACCAAGGGGGAGATGTGTGATGATAGGTGAAGGCTAGTGAAGATAGGTGAAGGCTGCCAGCCTGGCCAGATAGAATTTTGTAGATAATTCTGTCATATGTAAATAATGTAAGCTAAATGCTTGTTGTCTTAAATGGACAAACTGCTGTTACATGTGGAACTGCAAAAATGTAACAACAGTGCACTCTGCTGACCAAGTAAAGCATGTTGTGACCCTTTGATCTAAACACAGCTCTGATTAGTCTAGATGAAGGAATTCTTGCTGTTGTTTTAAGGCCAGAATTAATGGCCGGAATTTGTATGCATAAATGTCCTTTATGGCTTTGCTTCCTGACTAGGTGCGAGCTTACTAAAGAATGTAGCCTGTTAGCCTGGGAACCCCAGGAAAGTGTGAAGAATGATGTAATGTGAATCAGGACTGTAATATCAGTTTAAACAGAGAGAATCAGAGAGCATTAAGCATTTTTGTCTTGACCATCCAACTCATCAACACTCTGCCTGTGTTCTATAAGTAAATTTATTTTAGAATTGTATTTTCTCTTATAAATACTTATTTATTTATTTATTTTATTATTTTTAACATTTGTTGACCAGGAAAGTCCGACTAGGTTCCACAGATCCTGTTTTCAGTGGAGGCCCGGGGAGAAATGCTCCAAATAGCTAGAAATTAGGAAGATTAGACTGTGTTTTCCTGTGATGTCAGAACTTTACTACTGTATTATTTTAAGTATTTCTCTGTGATCTCTGAAATCTTGACTAGCCCTGTGTAGTAAGAAGTATTGTCTTGTATTTTTATTATTTATTATTAAATATTTTAAACCCTTTCAACTGTGGCTATTTTGTGTTGAGATACATTAAGCTCTAAGAGTCCATTGCATGTATATAGTGATCCTGTACCAAGTCACTCTAATAAGCCTTAACTGTTTAGTCGCACTTATCATTTGTATAATAATATTGCACAGTAATAACTGGACACCCTTTTAAGGGCCTTGGGGTAGTTGATAAATATTCGCTGGGTAGTGGCAGTGATTTCTACCATATAGTCTGGGGAAAAGGGGCACAGCTGGAGAACCTGTCCCAGCCTTCCCCAGGAGTGTCTGTGTGGTTGTATAAACTCTTATCTCAAAGTGTGTGTGTGTGTGTGTGTGTGTGTGTGTGTGTGTGTGTGTGTGTGTGTGTGTCAGCTACTTGGGCAGGGACACAACGCACTGGCTGGACAGAGAGGGTACTGGAGGTTAGCTTGCCAACTAGGCTGAGATCTGGACCCTATAGCTGTGCCAGTGGGGAGTCTTATTGGGGGCCTGGAGAGGAAAGGAGCAATCAGCCCCAGACTGACTGTGATCTCTGTGTGCTTTTAAGAGAAATTGTGCTTTACTGTGTGCGTATTTATTATCCTTTCCATATATGGATGCCCCTCACTGGTGTTAGTGGTGAGGATTGAGTCTCCTTGATTGCTGGGCCAGTGCATGGGCTTCACACTAGGCTATCAACCCAGAGGTCATTTCAAGCTTATCTATTTCATCCCAATGTAATACCATAGATATTTTAGTCAATACCCAAGATTGTATTTAGTAATGACTACCCATGTCCAGGAGGGTTGTGGGCACTATCCCTGGTAAGAATTTACAGTGCTCCATTTCATATGATATTGTTAAGTTTTGATATAATATTGCTTAGTAAAAGAAAAGTAAGTGGGGGGTTTCGCCCCCCCACCCCCCCCCATTGTGGGGGGCTATGCCCCCCACACCCCCCAACTATATATTCTAACTCCAGGGTCGCACTACAGTGGGGAAGGGGGCATATTCCATTTTCTTGCTAATAATACTTGTCAGTCAAATGAACTGTCAGTGAAATGAAGTGTCAGTGAAATGAAATTTCAGTCATTTGGTCTCAGTCAAATGGGAGTCAGTGAACTGGAAGTTAGGTGAAATGAAGTAGACCCATATACATATATATATATATATATATATATATATATATATATATATATATATATATATATATATATATGTGTATATACATATATATATATATATATATATATATATATATATATATATATATATTTATATAGGTATGCATGCATTTAATCGGCTGGTGGATGGTCAATCAGGTTATTGCTGGAAGCAGTGCGGCAAAACGTCGAAAAAGCGATAGCACTTGTTGCGAATCACAAAATAATTCCCCCTTTTTGACCCATGGTAGCGCTTGTTTAGGTGGTAGAGCAGTCGGAAATGCCAAATTCGGTGATTTTTACGACATTCTAACCGTTCGGCATTATGAAATTCGTGGATAAAACTCTGTGTAATGCATGACTGAGCAATGTGCGCTCGACTAAATGAATGTAAACCATATATATACATGAATATATCTGCCATGACATTGTGAAAGATCAAACCCACAATACTTCATATTACTGTATATTCATGATAAATGTATCAACTGTAGTTTCTTACTACCTATAAAGTCAATTTGTCAACTTCTTCTTTCAGGTGGAACACCTCACATTGAAAAGAGTCTATATCACGAAATCGAACTTCCAAATTGTCGAACACCCTAAGTTCGAACTTGGAAGATCGAATTCAGATAACATTGACACTTCCAAACAGCGTATTTTTTCCCAGGAAAAACATTTGCTGTTCTGAAAAACAGACACATAACACAATCACACCAAACTCCTTCAAAACCTACACTACATCTAACATACACTACTATCTATGCACTATCCTTAACCCAGCCCTAACCTTAAAGTCTGTCCGTACTGCACACTTACCTGACCCACGCCCTAACACTAAAGTCCGTCACTACCCATTTGTACACTTACTTTGACCCGGTCTGAAAATTCCGAAGCCACAGAAATGGCCAACCAAATTCTTTCCCTGGGAAAGAATTTGGGTTTCCGTGTCTTCGGCATTCTCAACTTTCGAACTACCAAGTTCAGCCTTCCGGTATTCTGCGGTCTCAACATTCAATTTCGTGATAGGAACCCCAAAGAAGATTATTAGTAGTAATTAAGTAGTAGTCAAACCACAATGTAAATAAGTATCTCTGCCTCCAAATAGGTACGTTATTTCTACTTGCTCAAAATGCATTAAAATTATGTGTAAATCTGCCAAACACTAATCAGAACATAATTGTAGTTGGGGATATAGAAAAAAAAAATGTGGAAACAGTAACTCTGAAAAAAATCAAGTAACACACCATTAACCAAGATGGGCCAAGCCTTTGGATGCCTCATTCCATGTCTGATCCCAGCAACACTGGATTAAGTCCAGGTAAAAGGGTAAGCAGCTGAAAGACCCAGCACAGACAGATACCAGGGTGCTGGGCTGATATAATGAAGGCTAGTGGTAATGGACAGAGGAAAAAAAGTAACACACTTTAACATTTTTTTTTGCTAAATTATTTGCAGCTGTAAGACAGGAAAGATAATAGGAAGTGAAAGTAGTTGTAAAGCAAAGATGCTTCGAAAAGCATTTGTGCCTGCAAAACAATGTGTAATTGAAGACATATTACAACAGTAGAACACACCTGCAAACTTTTACTGCACCTTAGAGTGTATATATATATATATATATATATATATATATATATATATATATATATATATATATATATAGGTTCTCTACTAAGTAACTGAATGCTTAATATAGCGAACGCTGTTTAATTCACAGCTAAATGTCTAAACGGCAATATCCCGAAGACACATAACAGCAATTTTTTTCCCAGGGAAAAAAATCACTGGGTCGTTTTCGGGACTTTGCCATTTCCTCCACTGTGGTGCGATCTCGGAGTTGGTATATTTAAGTAGGGGGGTGTGGGGTGAAGCCCCCCAGTTTATTTTGCGTTTGTTTTTTGTTTTTTTTGTTTGTTTTTTTTTTTGCAGACATGTTCCGTTTCTTCAGAATTTTGTGTTTTTTCATTTTTTTGGGTCGATTATACAGCATTAGCTATTTTAAGCATATATATATATATATATATATATATATATATATATATATATATATATATATATATATATATACACACACACACACACATACATACACACGCATGCAGACACACACACACACACACACACACACACACACACACACACAGACACACACAAAGTCATTCATTTAAAAAAAAACAATTTGTCAGTTGTGTTTAGTGAGTGGGATATTCCACAAAAAGTTTTATCATTCAGTTCATTTCTGTATACGGTTTTTAAATTGTGCTCCTGTATATGACAACGGGGTTAGTGTATATAAACAAAAATGGCACCATTTTGTTGATTTCCTTTGATAGTTTACAGAAAATGCTCAGTCATGTTTTCGTTATCTTTAACTTTTTCACTGCGTAGTTTGCAATGTTTAATGAGTTGGTTTAGACTTGCTTTGACGGTTTTTATATATGTGTTGTATGCAGGGGCGGCTTGTCCTATCGGCTTGCTGGACTGCAGCCCTCCCACCTAGAAAAAAACAAAAAAAATCTGTAAACAAAAAAACAATTCATGAGTCCCGATCCTCTGCACATGTGCAGACAACTCAGACTGCCTTTATCAGCAGTCCGGATATGGAGAAATAGTACCCAGCAATCATTGCTGTGAGATACCAGGAATCTGTGCAGTGACGACCGCACAGAACAGAGGAGCTCCGGACTGCCTCAGATGCAGTCAGAACCAATGAGGAGGAGGACTGAACTGCTCTCACAGGACTGCCAGTGCACAGGCTTGGGATTACCAGGTAGGTGTTTGGATTGTGGGCTTGCTGGATTTGGATTACTGGGTAGGAGTTCATTTGGTCACTGGAGTTTGGGCTGGTAGGTGAAGGCTTTAATACTGCAGAACAAAGGGTGTGTGTGTGTGTGTGTGTGTGTGTGTGTGTGTGTGTGTGTGAAATGCCCCAGTTACTATATACTGGTGGCTAGAGAGAACAAATGGTGGTGGGTAGAGGTACTCAGGCTTGAACCCTGTACCTTGTATGCAAGTGTTAAGGACCTGAATTCCCTACCCACCACCATTTGTAAAAAAGATTGCAGAGTTTTGCCTCATATTTGATCTGATCTGTTCCTCATAATATCTGTGGTGTCTAAATGTTGCAATGCTTGATATTTGATGGTGCAGTGGTAGCATTGTTGCCTCACAGCTACAAGTTCCCAGGTTTGATTCTTGGTGGGGTGCCTTCTGTGTGGGGTCTGCATCTTCTCCCTGTGTTTGTGTGGGTTTGCTTTTGTGTCCTCTCATGTTTCAAAGACATGTCTACATTATTTCTTCCTGGGCCTCTGCTGAAAATTGTTTTTTTTTGTTCCAAGTCAGATTGTCCTGATTAACAAATGTTAAATAAAATTGACAGGCATTTGAATTTCAGACTTCAGGTTTCTGAATGTTTAATTCCTTGCATATTTGACGGTGCAGTGGTAGCATTGATGCCTCACAGCTATAGTTTTTTCTGGTTTGATTCTTGGCTGGGGTGCCTTCTGTGTGGAGTCTACATCTCATCCCTGTGTTTGTGTGTATTTGCTCTGGTGTCCTGCCATTTTACAAAGACATGTGTCTGCAGTGTTTCTCCCTGGGCCTCTGCTGAAAAATGCTTTTGTTCCATCAGAAGTAAAATTGACAGGCATTTGAATTTCAGACTTCATATTCTTCAGAAAATACATAGTAACACAACCTTTTATTCTAGCAATTTTCTAAGTTTATAAGATGAATATTTGAAATTTGTCCTTATTTTGGGACTGTATTACCCCATTATTGGCTTTGTCCAGTTTTTTTGTGCTAAGGTTGACAGCTATGGCAAGAACTGAATTCACTGAATATGTTTTAGGGCTGTATTCCCTCATTACTGGGTTTGTCCAGGTGTTTTGTGCTAAGAGGTTGACAGCTATGATGAGAACTGAATTCATTAAATGATAGCCATTTAAGTTTCAGTCTTCCTCTCTTTCACAAAGCAGCTGATTTGGCATAGTGGTATGTTGCTCTGACTGTTTTGCACAGGACCTTGGCAATAAAATGTATGGTGGTAACACAGCATTTTTCTTTCACAAAGCAGGTGATTTTGCATAGTGGTATGTTGCTATGACTGTTTTGCACAGGGACATTGGTAGTAAAATGCATGGTGGTAACACAGCATTTTTCATTCACAAAGCAGCTGATTTGGCATAGTGGTATGTTGCTCTGACTCTTTTGCACAGGGACCTTGGCAATAAAATGTATGGTGGTAACACAGCATTTTATTCTAGCAACTTTCCAAGATTATACAAGCAATGTTTAATGTGTCCCTGGTTTTTGGCCTTTTGACCCCCCCCCCCCAATAAATTTGGCTTTTTCCAGATTTATTGTGCTGCAAAGTTGAGATGCAGTTGAGTATTGAGTAGATTTTACAAGGAGCTGAGAGCTGCAGGGGAAGAGAAGTTTAGTGCTGCTTATGCTAAGTCAGCTTGTATTGTAAATAACACAACAGGTTGTGTACTTGCTTTTGATGCAGAAGGTTGTTGGTTCTACTCCCACAAGGGGTGAATGCTGCCGTACTGAAAAAGTTAAGATACTAACTATGAGCTTGTTATCAGTTTGCCATCCATTTCCTGTTGCAATATCATTTTTAATGTAATATAGGCAATTTATTTCTCAGGGGCATTAGACACTTTATTTTTTGATGAAACCATGAAATATAAAGGTGTTTGCTAGCAGCAACCTCTTCATTAGTTACAGATTTATTTAATGTGGAATTATTTAGATGACTTTTTTACTTCTTCAGAGATTGTGCATATTTACTGATAATGGTGGACTGTAGAATTGTGCATATTTACTGATAATGGTGGGCTGTAGAATTGTGCATATTTACTGATAATGGTGGACTGTAGAAGTTTGAGTAGACCTTTATGATGGAAATGTTCTGAACTTGGCAGTTTTGTCATTATGGGCGCATGCATTTTGTTTCATTGTTTACTGGAAAGATGTTCTGAATTGGGCAGTTTTGTCATTATTGGTGCATGCGTTTTGTTTCATTGTTTACTGGAAAATGTTCAAAACAATAGGTAGGTGTATCAAAGAGCACATGTATGTTTCATAATGAAGGGGCCTATGATTTGAAAACAGCCCAGAATTAATCTTTATCTGCCACTGGTAAAATGTATTTTCTTTGAATGTGGGTTTCAATGCTGTTTCAATGAATGTGAGTTTCAAGGACAGAAATTTTAATGCTAAGTTTGTTTAGCAGATGTCTTAGTGTTTGTGCTGTAAAATGCAAAATAAAACTTTCAAATGAAGTCCAAATCATCATAGAAGTAAATCAGTATGCACATTAGTGTTTATGGTAAATGGAGTGAAATAGTCAAGTAATGGATCATTGGAATGGCTGCAGGGGAAGGCTCCATTCAACCATGATTTTGTGAGGGGGAAGGGCGGCAAACTTAAAGACAGCTCCAGCTGAACTATACCTCCCAACTGTCCAGATTTTCAAAGAATGAATAGATTTTTGCTTCTTATTTTTGGTTTGTTCCTCATAAAATTTGTGGTTTTCTGACAAATCATTTAGGAATTAAGTCACTAAATAATGAAACATTGAGTTTCAGACTTCATAACCTTTAGAAAAATGCATGCTAAAGTAAGACCTGTTCTATCAACTGTCTCAGTTTATACAAGAGCAATTTTTAGTACTGTTTATATGTTCCCCCAATATATTTGGCCTTGTCCATATTTATTGCATTAACAGGTTGAGAGGTACATGCAAATAAATTGCTTTATAGAATTAGGCATATCCAAACCTCTTAACTGTCCCTGATTTTGGCTCGAAATGTTGCTCTTCCCCCTAATAATCCCTCCACAAAATAGCAATTTTGGAAGAAAACATTGAGGGTTTACAATTAAGAAATAACTGTAATAATCAGAGTTATAAATTACTTTTATTTCAGAAATGCATGTAGATTCTTTTATTTTGTCAGCTGTTCAAGTTAGCAGTACAAATATTAAAGTGTCCCTTCTTTGACAGGTTTCCAGCTGTATTGTGTGGCTATTTTATATTTTTATATCACATTTGTGGTCCATTTTTAAAAAAATTGTGTTTTTTTTGGCAAATTAGTGACAAATCATTAAAGACTGAAGTTAGAAAATAATGACAGACATTTGAGTTTCAGATTTCATACCATTCAGAAAATTCATACTAATGCAAGACCTATTCTATTATCTTTCTAAGTTTATAAGAGCAATATTTTAAAAATCGTCATTTTTGGGCCTTTGTCCCACTTCTTTGTATGGCTTTGTCCAGATTTCTTGCTCTGAGGTTGAGAGGTATGACAAATGTGTCAGGGCCATCACAGTCAGCCAGGGACATTTCAAATTGTGACATACTTGTTGCACCCCACTCTCCCATGTAGTGACTCTTGATGTGTTGAAGCAAGACACGGAGTAGTTATGCAGTGTAATTGTGCAGAGTATCCCCCCCCCATCCAAGGTAGACACAAGTACTAGAGTGGCTTTTCATCTGTCCTTGATTTTTGCAGAATGGTCTGGTTTCTGTCATATTTTTTGTACTGTTGATTTATGCTTATTACTCAAAGTGTCTGTTGCTCTGTGTTTAAGTAGCAATACTTTAATGACCATCAGGTATGCTTGGCTGAGATCGTAAGATGCAAGTAAGCTTTAATAAGCATACTGTTAAAGAATTGCCAACATTGAAAGCCTTTCTGTTGTTGCCATGTAGAGAATACTTAACTAGATAATGTATAAGCCTTGGGTATTGAAATGCATATGACAGTATTTGTAATAAAGGACAGGATTACATTATTTTAAGAAGCTCATTACACTTGGAGACTTCCAGTCATCTCTGCAGAATGCCAATCGTGTGGTCCATAACCTGTACAGTAATCCTTTTAAGCAATGTATCTTGAGCTTATTTCTTGTTTGCTTTTCATTTTTTACTTTGATTAGGTTTTCCCCATGAAACAAGTAGAAAGTTGGCATACAGCAGGTCTTTTTTGGATAAGAAACATTTTTACAAGTGGGGGCATCAGAGATTTCTACTTTCAGCATGTTACTTGGTACTTTAATAAAGCTGAATATAAATTATAATTAGAACTGCAGTGCAAGAAGTGGTTTGAGTTGAGTGCTGCTTGTTTTTCTTATACTTGATTTTGACTGGCATTCCATTAATGTATTTAAAAAGTAATTTATTATTTCATGCCTCACAACCTTTTTGTTTCCATCTAGATATTAAGTAAGCTGTCATCCAGCCAATGCATTGAAATATTTTTATTCTTTTACACTTCATTTTGTCTTGATTGGACTCTCTTAATGACGGTTTGGCACCCAGGGCAGTGTATTTAGTTAGTTTTTGTGGTTTTGAGCATAACTCCTCCCCTTTCTAGTTGGCCGCACCCCTTCCCATTGACCCCACCCATTCAGCTGTCTCCTGCAGCCCCCCTTTGATTTGAAGTCACCAGCCGCCACTGGTTGTATGGTACTTTTAATCTGTGTTGTTAGTTTTACGGATATTATAATGATATTTATACATTCTTGAGTTATTTTTAACGGTGTTGAGCTTTAGGTTTATTACATTTTCAGAAGTGCTCTAATTCATTGTTATGATTATTTGCATTTTCATAGTTTAGTCTATCTTTATTTTGTATAGACCCTACACAAGATGTGAAACCCTTTAAAATATTTAGGTTGAAACAAATAGTACTGTATTTTATATAGGCAATATGCAATAGAATGATACTTCAAATCTTTAAACAATCATTCATATTATTAAGAAGTCTGCAGTTCTGTTTGAAGCCCTACTTATTACATTTGTGCTCCATCTCAGCTGTAAACCAGCCTCTCACTGAAGTTCATACTGCCTTAGCTGTGGCACAGTTATACATGTTTTGGTGTTTAAAGCACTCTACTTTTTAGTATACTTCTGTCAGTCCAGTTGCACAATTGACAGGTTAGTCCAGGATATCAATTAATATTAAAGTGAATATGAAATGACAACATACACATAGATGGTGAGAAATGAGGTTTGGCAACAAACCAACTTGTTCAGGGACATCTTCAGGTGGGGGTTAGGTAGAAACAGTAATGGGAATTATGAGGGTAAGGGAAAAAAGGTAGTAGGGGAGGAAAGGGTTAAATGGGAAAGTTGGACATTTGGGAGGAAATGAGGTAAGTGTAAGGGGGGCTTAATGGGTTTTATCTGAGTGTAACTGGGTAAGAAGTCACATTTTGGTGTGAACTTGCTGCAAAGTACTACTTCCATGATGACTTGTATGTACTTCAGTGTATACGTAGGCCTTGGTTAATAGTGGTAGGTATGATGGAGCTAAGTTACAGTATTGATTTTTTTCTCTACAGCTAAATATGGGGGTGAGGGTTGTGGATTTCTGTATGCCAATTACAAAGCTGGGTATGCATTTTCTCAGAATGTTTTAAGTTTTGGGCTTTGGGTGCTTTGGTGTGGTGTGTTATCTCTGTTTTCCCCCTTTTTGTTGTTATGTTTGTTTTCATTGCTACTTTAGAGTTTGGCAGTGGTCCCTGTAAGGGGTTCAGGGTGCCTTACTGGCAGGGAAGCCAGACTTAGGAAGTTATTTCTGTGTGGCGAGAGTCTTAGTGGTTTATTTCTTTGTTGATGGTGTAGTCAGGAGTGGTGTGGTATCTTTGGTTTTCTCCTTGTTTGTCATTTTCTTTAGTAGGGAAGCAAGAGGTTTCCCTTTTCTTTTATTAAGTTAGGTACTAAACTGGCCAGTAGTTGGTTGAGCTATTCATGTTCAGTAATTATGGAGTTACATGTCTGAGCTCATGGTAGGTATAGGCCATTTCATCAGCCCTTTATGACATCTGCGACAATCATTCTATTTTTTTTGGAGTCCACTTTCTTCCTTGGATTTGGGCATGGTTTCTATCTCAGGGTGGGTTTCTACAGTCCTGCTGTGGTTAGTGTGTAGAATTGAGGTATTCTGTCAAATCACCATAGAATCATTGAGGACTGAGGTCAGGAGATGATGGCAAACATTTGAGTCTTGGACTTCATATCCTTTGGAAAGTTCATGCTGATGCAATTTCTGGATTGGTAAAAACAATATTTAAGGTGTCTATTTTTGGGCCTTTGTCTCCCCTTGTTTGTGGCTTTGTCAATATTTCTTGCTGTAAGAGGTTGAGAGGTAGGGTGGATGGGATATTGTAATCCCTTGGTAATGTTCAGTATGATCAGTTGCTGTTGTTGGTGGTAGGATATTGCAGCCTTCCTGTGTTATGGTGTTTAACTGAGCCATGACTGTTTTTTGGGGCTCCGAGTACTTAGCTGAATGTTTTCCCCTCCGTGCATGTGTGATGCAGTGACAACCATCACAAATGGATGGCAGGGTGGTTTGTAGTACATATCTCTCAACTGTACAGATTTTCACAGTATGTCCAGATTTTGCCTCATATTTCTAGTCTGTTTTTCATAAAGTTGTGGTTTTCTGGCAAATTAGTGACAAATATACATATCAACAGTCTGGGAGTATACCCCTCAACCTCTGGCAAAGCCATTAATAAAAGTAGGACAAAGGCCAAAAATAGGGACAATTTTTAAATATTCCTCTCACAAACTTAGAAAGTTGATAGAATAACAGGTTTTTGCATTAGCATTAATTTTCAGAAGGGAATGGAGTTTGAAACTCAAATCTCTGTCATTATTTTCTAAGTTCAATCTTTAATGATTTGTCACTAATTTGCCAGAAAACTACAATTTCATGAAAAACGGACCAAAAATATAAGGCAAAAATCTGGACATTCTGCAAAAATGTACAGTTGAGAGGTATGTCTGGGAGTCATCTGTCTGGACATTCTGTAAGATAATTGGAGTCCTGCTTTGACTATCTTAAGGTTCTACTATCTATATGTTTGCTTCTGACTGACTGCAGCTCTGCTGATCCCCTATTTGCATGCATAGCCAGTCAGTATTTGATGAGCAGAGCAGAACATGACAGGATAGCCAGTAGTGGGCCAAGAGATATGTCGTATAAACAACTAACTTTATGTTGTGTAAAAGAGAAGGTGGGTGGCAACTTTGCAAGGTGCAATAAATCTTAATAGCCGTTATAACACGGACTTCTCTGTATATGTTATATTCAACACTTTGCGTTTATACTATGAAAACTGGGGTAACAACCCCAAAGGAAAATGCTGTTGAGAGTAGAATTTTAGCTGTTCATAACTCATGTTAGTTCTAGTCCAACTGCCTTTGTGGGCCATTTTAAGCCTAGCCAATGACCCATGTGAGAATCAAACCCTGCACCTATAAGGGAAATACCTTAACCATTATGCCAACCTCACACCCAAATAACTAGCCCTGCCAGGTCTCAAACCCAGGATCTTGTGCACTAGAGTCCCAGCTATGTACCACTACACCAAACCAGCTGTAAACGTAATGGCCCTGTGCACAACAATCACAGCAACATACCTGTTCACCACCTGAGCTGTATAGCTGTAGATTAGTTAGCCAATTACCCATGTGACAATCAAACCCTGCACCTATAAGGGAAATACCTTAACCATTATTCCAACCTCGCACCCAAATAACTAGCCCTGCCAGGTCTCAAACCCAGGATCTTGTGCACTAGTGTCCCAGCAATGTACCATTACACCAAACCAGCTGTAAAAGTAATGGCCCTGTGCACAACAATCACAGCAACATACCTCTACACCACCTGAGCTGTATAGCTGTAGATTAGTTATGTTCAGATCAGAAGGAATCATTCTGCTTAAATTTGTAATTTTGGTTCTCATTGGTGGGTACAAGGGCAGTAGTTTTCTGGGCTGCTACAGGGGCTGAGAAGTGGCCTCTTGTAACAGTCATTGTTTAGCTGCTATGTGACTGCTCATCGGAGTTGAACACATGCAGTAATAGGGAATGAGAGGCATACCTCATAACTGTCCAGATTGGCTCCATTCTCATAAATTTGTAGTTTTGGACAATTTGATAAGGATTATGGCCTAATAAATAATGCCATCTGTAGGAGGTGAAGAGCTCATATCCTTTCTGAGTATGTGCAAGATGGTTTCAGTGATATTTTCAGGAGTTGACAGGGGGGCTCGCGTGTGTGCCTCTCAACATGGGTGTTTAACTGGTTGATTTGTGGCTGCCTGGTTATGTTTGGGTTAAAAGGCTGGCTTTCATTGAATTGTTGATTGTTATGAAGGTGTGTGCCTGGATGGCACTATGTTGGTGGTTATGAAGGTGTGTGTGTGGATGGCACTGATTTGGGTTGCTGCTGTGGTCTGTGGCTCCTGAGCAGTTGTCAGCATACCTCTCAACTGTACAGATTTTCACAGGAAGTCCAGATTTTTGCCTCATAAGTTTGATCATTTCATAAACCTGTAGTTTTCTGGCACATTAGTGGAAATCAGTAAAAACTGAAGTTAAAAAATACTGACAGACGGTTGAGTTTCAAACTTCATACCCTTTAGAAAGTCCATGTTAATGCAAAACCTGTTTATTCTATCAATGTTCTAAGTTTGTAAGAACAACATTTAAAATTGCCGCTATTGTTTTGCTTTTGTCTCACTTTTTATTTATGACTTTGTCCAGATTCTTGCTCTAAGAGTTTGAGGGGTATGTATTTCAGTTTGGAATTTGGTGGCGTGTTGGTCCTGGTGCTTTTAGGGTGTGGTAGTTGGTGTTTGTGCTTGGCGGCACTTAATACTTAAAACTCTGAAGGAGAATCAAATGTGGGACATGTTTGTTGTCATTCACAGGGTGTCCAGCTATTTTGGCATCAAACGTTTCAGTTTCTTTCCACACTGCAAGCTACCTATGGGCAGTGTCTGTGGATTGCATTTGCTGTTAAGTGTTTTGCTTTCCTATGTTTAATGGATCTGTGGGTAGTTTACTAGACATCAGTGACTATTTGCACCTTCCAGTGATGACTTTGGTTTTGTCCCTCTGGAGTGGTTCATACGTGATGGTGGGGCAGGAAATGGCCAGTTTTCTGCTGGGCTGCTTCTCAGCTGGACTGTGAGAGATGTGTAGTACATTTTGTGGGCTTGGAGGCACCCACAAGTAATGGGTACTCAACATGCATGCACGACAGAACACTAATGCGTGTTTGCTGTTTCGGTCATCTGTTTTGTCAAAAATAATAGTAATAATAATAATAATAATAATACTAGTAAATGTAAATCAATAGAGATAATACAACAGGTAAAGAAGGGATGGCTGAATGAAAGAAGGGAAGACAGTAAGGAAGTGAAAGTGGGATCATAGGGTAGCACGTGACCCTAGGGCATTGCATTTACTCCAAAGCGGGGAACACTAGCCTCATCCATTGGAGCAATGGACGTTAAGAGGAACACAGATGAACAGCTTACTAACATTTCAACTAGGCAGGTTATAAGGAGGATCAAAATAGGCTGGTTTATTTAAACAAAAAAAATTATTTGAACAGCTACTATCATGCTTATCTATTCACCAGAGATATCAGTTAGAAATGCCCATCACCGTGTGGTTGTCAGAGTCTTCCATGTGGAACTCAAAGAACACAAACTTTTAAGACTTGGGGTTATGTTTCCTCATCAAGAAGTACATTTGAAAGATAACACCCTAATAATGACATACACTGAGGTTCAAATTATAGTTCCTTCAGGATAAGCATGCTAACACAAACCTGTAACTGGGAGGTTTGGAGTTTGACTCATTGCAGTCGTCTGTTTGGGTACTGTGACTGAGCGATGGGATGGCTGGGATGTTAGCTGCTTGAAATTAATTTCCATGGGGGGTTGGAATGGCAGCACCTTGATGCTTGACGTCTGCCCTGAAATGTCTGGACTGTAAAGATTCATTAAGGTATTCCCCAGTGGATTATCATATTGGGTGCAGCGAGTTGAAGTGGTAAGTAAATGGGAGCAGGAAAAGAGGAGTATGTGTGTTTTTGTATTTTGTGATGACAAGTGGTTGAGTGAAGCTGGTTGCTTTTCTGTGGTGCTGAGTGCAGCTGCTAAGTGCACGTTTCCCATCTGAAACCTGTTGTAAGTTTGGTAATGTTATGGGGGTTTATGCTGGGTAAAAGCCTTCCTGTTAACACAGATGCAGTTGCAGGCTCCATAATCTGCCGTATTGGCAGGAAGTATGGAATGGTTTAAGTTTTCTTTACCCTGGTTATTGCATCCACTAAGTAAATCGCAACTAATCCTCAACCCCAAAAAGACACAGTTAATGCTATTTACCGGTAGCAAATATTCACTGACCACACCTCCTTTCACCATTCTCTCAGCAAACAACACAGTCGTCCAACCAGTTGAGCATACAAAACTCCTTGGCGTGACAATCAACAACAAACTCAGATTTGACCAACACATAGCAAGTACAATTAAGAAAGTCCATATCAAACTTAGCTCACTGTACAGAAGCAAGCCATTCTTCACTGGCAATACCAGACTAGTCATATCCAGAAATTTCATCCTCTCTATGCTCCTATATGCTTTCCCCTTCTTTAACAACTTAAAAATATCAGACTTAACCAAATTGGAAACTTGCTACAACAAAATAGCCCACTTTGCAGCCAACCTTCACCATCAAACTCATCAGTGTATTGCTCTACATAAATTAAATTGGCTCGAGCTACCTAACCTTCTCCACCTCTACCAACTTAAATTCACACACGATATCATCTTCCATGCTGACAGTTACCCATCCCTCAAGGAACTGGTTGTTTTCTGCTCATGCTCATGAAGTCTAAGATCTGCAGACAGAAACTTTCTCACAGTAGACAAAGCTAACAACACTCACGGTAAAGCCCTATTCTCAAATCAAATAGCCAAATTATGGAACTCTCTACCCCGCACCCTCCAAACCCCACCTGAATCTACCATTTTCAAACTACTACTATTTGAACACCTATCCAAGAAATGGCATTGCTCCTGCTCCAAACCTGACTGACAAGATATCTATAACTCTGTCAACACACTGTCCACTCCTTAGCTCATTTTCTCCCTCTCCTCAGTGTTTACTACTACTCAAAAATATATGTAAAGGAAATCTCATTTGTTCATAACTATTATTTAATATGTAGACATTACTAATTTTTTCTCAGAGTGATCTTCACTGAAATGCTTGTGTGTTTTCCTTTTTCAACCTGTATCTAGTACAAAACTGTACTGAATACTACTTTGTATAGACTAATTACATAATGTGTATAGTTCATCTTACTGTATGGATACTATTGTACTATCTATTGTATTTTGCTTATTTCTGTGAAGCTTTTCTCTCTGGGCCTCCACTGAAAATGGGCTTCTGGCCCAGTCGGACTTTCCCGGTAAACAAATGTAAATAAATAAATAAATAAATGTTTGGAACTTCATTCCCATCTCAACCAGACAAACTACCAACCTAAAATCATTCAAGCTACTAGTGAAACTCATAAAGGTCTACTGGCTTTGCTTGGGCTCCACATATAGCTAATCCCCTAAACTGTTCTTTTCCACTCTAGCCCATCTTACTTTAAAATGAATATTTTGCCAGTAATCTTCTGTCTTATCCTATATTGTGTTGCTTGGGCAAATGCACTTTTATACTTTTTATATACTGTACTCAACTTTACATTGTTATGAAATTTCACTCTATCACTGTCTAACTATTATAAAATATGAGTCTAACCTTAGTATAAACACTCATTCTTATTAACATTTCATTGATTTTTCATATCATTGTATTGCCCATATCATGATTATACTATGTCTGTACGTTGATTATTTGTGTATATCTTGTCAAAGATTATGTCTTTTTACTATTGTATGCTGAAATAATTTTCATTTTTTAATCATTGTTGTATCCACAAATGATTCATCACACTCTGTGTGTATGTTACTTTCTCTGTGTATCTTGAGGACAATTTCTCACTAGGCAACCGACAAAAAGGAATTTTCTACCCAGATAAGCTTTCCCAGTCAACAAAGGCAATAAATAAATAAACAAATAATATATGAAAGATGCCAGCCATGAGCAGCTAAATGTGAGTAAATGAACTTTATTTAAATAATAAAGAAAGCATCACAAATATAAATTAAAATATACACAGGTTATTAGACAGAGAAAATAAAGTAAAAGGAAATAAAATTGAAGGGATACATAACAAAAAAACTTAAGCTCCTTAATACTTAGGTTCCCAAGCTAACACATGCTGTAGAAATGCTATCTGACACGTCAGAAAAAAAATAATTAATACTCAAAGACAGGCCCACCACAAGCAAGACAACCTTATATAGGAAAAAGTTAAATCCAATTATTTTTTTCTATTGCCACAATGGTCATCAAATTATATCATTTTCTTGATACAGGAGACAAGCAAGTAGTTAAGACACTTCTTTTACTTCTTAAACACAAAACACTGCCTTTTGAACACCAGTAGCAGAAATTAATAGTCTGTAGGTGTAATTCCAAATGTTTTAATAAATCACAGCAAGTAAAACAACAGTTTAGCATTTTTGTTCAACTTCATCAGAACTAAAAACATAAAACTTCCAGTACAATATATATACGCAAGTTAAATGGTCATTTAAAATCCACCAATAAAAAAGTATTTCCAATAAAACAACCAAGGCTTATTTAAAGATACAGTATTATTAAAAACAACATGTTAAATATAAACATGAAATATGAAAACGTAAGTGCATAAGTAACTTGAAAAATAAACATTTTTGTAAAACCCAATGTCCTAAAAACACTTAAATAATATGTTAAGTTCTTTTGCTTGCCATGGCAATATTTTTTGCAAACAAGAGTTTAGTTGCCAATACTTATCCATGACTGCTTCCTTCTCTTGACTCCATTTTAGTGTCTTAATGGTATACAAGCCATCACATGCATCAGCAATAATATCTCAAAAGACAGTTCATGGTTATTTATATTTTTTTGTTAAATTTACAAGGAAGCCAGTGAGTATGGAGATCCAGCACACTTCAAAATGCATTCCCTGTTCTTTTATATCCAAAAATACAAAAAGCCTCACATTCTTAAGCCTTGGGAATAAATCCACTGAATACAGGTGAACAAGAAGAGAAAGAAAAAATATTAAATTTTGGACTTAGTTTCCTTTAGCCTACCATTACACCTGGCATCACAGGAGGCATTTTCATTTGTAAAATTTAAGGTGGCCTATGACTGAAAAGATTATTATAATTTATTTCGTAGCTACAACTTTTTCATTTTGTTTTGCCTTTTAGTTGTTTGTCTGTTTATAGTCAAGTATATTGATGATGTTATAGTCCAAAATGTTATCGTTTCTACTTTTCCAATTTATTTTACAGACATCTAGTCTTATTTTCTTCTGAACACTTCTGTTTAAAATAGGTTGATTTTACAGCCTATAAATAGCTTATTGTCTTTAGCTAATTAAAATTGCAAATCGCTATTAGCATTTTTAAACATTATTCATAAAGAATCCAAGCATCCTAAGTATTTAAGGTCAGCAATTTTTGTTTCAAAATGATTGGACCTTTTATTCATAAATAAAAAGAAACACTTATGCATGCTTTTAGTAATGATATTTTATACAGGAGTGAACACCTGAATTGTCTTTCTATAACATGAAAAATATTGTAGCATTTGCAGTGGTTGATGCAACTGTCTTTTAACTTACATAACCATTGTTGTCTTCTAACAATCATATTGAATATCTCCAAAATACTGTTTAGCTATGTGTATCTTCCAAATGGATATTATGAAATTAGTAAACATAATATTAAAGATATGTGTATTAATGAATGTGTACAGATTTTATAATCTGCATTTCTTACAGTTCTTGGATAATAATTATTAAACAAGAA
This sequence comes from Protopterus annectens, assembly GCF_019279795.1. NCBI lineage: Eukaryota > Metazoa > Chordata > Ceratodontiformes > Protopteridae > Protopterus > Protopterus annectens. The sequence continues at coordinate 1,779,209,146 of NC_056733.1, read as the reverse complement.
GGACTTTTGTTTCTAGTCAGAATAATTTCCCAATCTAAGGTACGTGGCTGGTTTCCAATGATATGATGGATACTATTTTAGACTACATGAGTTAAGTTAACATTCAAATGTGTTAGCTTATGTCATTTAGTTGTACCAACTTTGACCTGGTCCTGCTAACAGATTCTTTTGGCAGTTCATTTATTAGATTTTTGATCATTTTATTTTGTAACATGAAGACATTAAGTGGCTTGATAGAGCTAAAATCTAAGCTTGGCTTTTCTTGCTACAAAGCTGGCCCATGTGTTTCTTTGCATTTTTGTTGAAAATAGATAATACATGTTTTTAATATCCCATCCATTCAAATAACATATTGATTTAACCAGGGAATGTTAACTATGTGATTTCTGTTTTTTCTTCAGATGTTTATATCGACATATATTTGTTATACTTTTAACATTTGAATAGCTATACACTCTGCATTGATAAAACATTTTGTCTTCACTCCTCACGATGATATTATTTGAGATTCAATTTGTATGATTTATGAAACATTTTGAAGACTTACCCCAGGTTTTATGGACTGCTAAAATCTCATCCACTTAAGCTAAATATTCCTGCAACTGAACAGTTCACATAACCTAAATCAACTAATATCTCTCCTTTACCTCAACAGCTATACCTTCCACATTGATTGATTTTTTTCACCTCAGACTTCTTTATATTAAGCTTATATATATATATATATATATATATATATATATATATATATATATATATATATATATATATATATATACTGTGCTTTCTCCCTAAATGTAAAGCAAACTTTATAGCAAAATGTGTATTGATAGCAGTGTAGAAAGGCAGTCACAGTATCAATTCTAAAGCTGTGTTGCCTGTAAGAATATTATGATGGGGTATGTACTTGACTATTTATTTATACATAATCTTTTCTACTATTTTGGTAGGCAGGCAAAGATTAGCTATTTGTGTCAAATATGATACTACAGAGGGAGAGGTGACTTTTGTATGTTGTATAATAAGTGCACGTTTGAAGCTGTGTGAAATGAATAATGTGGCCCTATATAAATAAAAAATTAAAGTTAATGGCTTCAATAGATGATAGCTATTCAATTGCAGTAGTTTTGAAAGTATATGAATGTCGGTAATGTATGAATGCAACCACAATTTATTTTTTCTAACATTTTCTTTACCTTGAATTTAGTTATTACTTTGAAGTGAAATGTGGATGGTTTATTATTTAATGCAGTGGAGAGGATTTTGTGATGTTTGAGTGGTTAGTGAAAATGCAGATTGCTTGGCTGTGGGTGTGTGTAATTGAAGATATTTTGTAGCACTTGTTTATTAGTTTGCTGGAAAGACAGATTGTTATGCTAGATTTAAAGAATAGTTTGGAAGCATCTTGTTATTTTCCCACCTGCCAGAAGTTTTAATCCTCTTGATATACTGTTTGCTTATTTTTCAGTATTGAATATCAGCAACATTAGTTCTTATTCTAATGTTGCATTTATACTTGGGTATTTGTAGAATTTCTTTGAATTACTATGGTCTTTTTTCCGTTCCATCCACATTTTGTCTCTTGATTTTATCAGCTGTTTTTATTCATTAATAAGGCATATGGATTGGTTTCCTTCAATCCTGGGCTTTTTCCCCCAATATTCTCTGTCTTGTATTGAGAAAATTATATTATAGCACATATATAAAACTGCAGTAGTGCTACTACAGACAAAACAGTCCCAGTCCATGTTTTGCTTATCTACATTAAGTATAGTCTCTGATGATTCTGGGATTGACCTAAGTAGTATTGTCCATGGTATCCCTTTTTTCTTTTTGAGTATTCAGTTGGAGATGATGGGGCTAAGGTCACTTACTGGACTATCCAGAATATGCAGTGTCTGCATCCTATCTGGAATATCTATTATGACTATATCAAATATTTAGGGTGGGTTTGGCCTGGTACTTCTTTGATATCTGTTGAGTGAGATTATAGAAAACTATAAATGCATTCAGTTGTGTCTTATGCTGTCCCTTGCAATGTATCTGTATATATAAATATATATATATATATATATTCATACACACACACACACGCATACATAAAGAGATTTATAAGTCACTCATTATTATACAAATTTTTATTTTTACTGTGATCAAATATTTTGTTTAGTCTCATTTCAACAGTTTTTAGTGAAGTGGATGGGGGAATATAAATTATTGCTGTGAGCTATTTGGCATGTCCTCCAAGAATTATTTGTAGGAGTGGCCATTAAGGGTCACTCTATGAGGGGCCATGAATCCTTAATATAAACATGGTGATAGGTTTGATTCATCAGTTGCTATTGCTATTAGTCTATTTATCATGTGCCTGGACTGATATAAGTAACTTTGTACAATCTGTGGAGATATCCATGTGCCCTTCGGCTAGATCCCAGATGTGGAAAGTATATTTGTATTATGGAATTTTTTTGTCCATAAATCCATATGTCACCACTTACAATTTATGATGGCATGTAGTCAAATGCTTGTTTGTTTTATGAGTTCTGTAGGGATTGGTGCTTAGTATAGATATGGAATTCATTTAAAAAGCACATACTTGCAACAGTAATAGAGTGATTAGTATTAGTGATATTTTTTTAAAAATCATAGATGATTTTTTTTCTGGGAGAATATGTCAAGCAATTTCAGTATTACATGTGATGATGTTTTTTATTGGGATTGCTAAGAGTATAGATTCAGTTTATCATATATAGATTGAGGTTTGGTCTTATGTTGGTGGATAAAGACTATGAAAGTGGAGGTAGATATGCATTGCTTTAAGGAATTCTAGTACAGTAGCTATTAGCAGTAAAGAAATAATGAAGGTTGCTTCTAGAATTTGCTTTGGTAGCATTTGGTTAGTGTGTTGTAGAAGGTTAGTATTTGGTTTATTTTAAGCCTATTTTGTAGGAGTAAGATCTGGATATTAGACACAAAAGTGGTATATAGACATGTTTATCTTAATAATTAGAAGCTATGAGTTAGTAAGTTGGTGGACTGATACTACTAGCTAAGAAGTTTAAAGATGGTTAATAGAATGGGAACTTTAAGTACAAAGTAACCTATATGTAAACTAGAAGTGATGTCAAGGCTAGTAAGGGCATTTTTAGGAAGTATTGACTAACGGTAGGTATGAAGGTAGAAAAGATGGTAAGATTGATATGAATGGGGATAAGATGGGGGAATGAAGCACAGCCAAGTGAGGCTTTCCTGACTATGAACTACCCCCAAGAAAAGCAATAAGTAGAAGGATAGTTAGTTAGTTATGCAGAGAAATTGCAAAGTGTTCAATGGCAGATTAAAATGCATTCAAAAGAAGGCAGAATTTTTGCAATATTTTAATACATAAGATATGCAAGCAATATTGAAAGTAAGGGAGAGAAAAGGCTCTAAATATCTTTATAACAAAATATTGAGCAACCAGATGGACTCATCAATGCTGTCTAATGGAATGACTAAATAGGCAGGAATAGTAATATCTTTTAAGTCTGGACATTAAGAGAATAATTGGGATAACGTTTAATCACTACCCATTGTTAAGTCTTGTGCTTAAATGCAGCAGTCATTCAGACTCAACAAGTCAATTAGAATGATCGCGGGACATTGGGGGAGGGGGTGCCAACTTTGATGCCCTGGGTCAAATTCAGTCAGTTAGGTTCCACTGATAGGCCTATTCCTAGGGACATTAAGCTTATCAGGTATGATGTTAAGTGTGCAACACTAAGAATAACAGCTGGGTCTGCTTACTTATAGCCAACAAGTATCCTTTCGTTGGAGTTATTCCTTTCAGCTTTATTAAGGGTTAACTGTTTAACAGTGAGAAGCCATGTACAGTCTTGTAGTTTGTATGTTTGGAAGTACAGCCATCCTGTACTTTGTATGTTAGGGGGTACAACCATGCAATACTAGTAGGTGCAGAGCATTCCTTCACTGGTCAGAGCATTCCTTCCCTGGTCTCATTCTTTTCTTCTTTGAGAAGGGGTAACTATTTTGCCAAAGACAGCTGTATGCAGACCTGTAATTTGTATTTTATATCCCGGGGGGCAACCTTGACGCAGTGCTGACCAACTTATACATACCTCTCAACTGTCCAGATTTTCGACTCATAGTTTTGGTCTGTGCCTCATAGAATTTATGGTCTTCCAGCAAACCAACAATGATTTCAGTTACTAAATAAGGACAGACGTTTGAGTTTCAGATGTTGTACCCTTCAGAAGATGCATGCTAACCCACAATCTGTTATTCTAGCAACTTTATAAGATTTTAAGACAAATAACTACTACCTGGCCTTGATTTTAGTATTTTGTCCCGCCATTATTTTTGGCTTTGTCCAGATTTCTTGTCCTAAGAATTGAAAGACATGTTCCATAGATATACCTCTCAATTGTCCAGATTTTTGCAGAATGTCCTGATTTTTACTCCATATTTTTTGTCTGTTGCTCATAAAAGTTTGTTTTTCTGGTAAATTATTGATAAATCATTGAGGATTGAAGTCAGAAAATAATGATAAACATCTAAGTTTCAGACTTCATAGCTTTTAGAAAATTCATGTTAATGCAAAATCTGTTATTCTGTCTTTCTAAGTTCATAACAGCAATATTTAAAAGCTGTCCCTATTTTTGGGCCTTTGTCCCCCCATTATTTAAGGCTTTGTCTAGATTTCTTGGTCTAAGATATTGAGAGGTATGTCCATAAGTCTGAAAGGCAAATAACTACAGACAAAGGGTATGTATGCTGTATTCTTGTTTGCATGTTCATGACATTGAATTACTGCACTGCTGTTCTTTGTCTCTTGCCATCACATTTCATCCATTATAATGTGTGACAATAACCATTTCCTTTGCTGTATTCAACAACCATAAGAAAGAAGCTTTAAAAAAACTGATAAGGTTAGTTAGGTATAGGTAACCTTGACAAGTTATATGTGTCTCATGAATTAGCTGGCCTAACACCATATTAACAGTTTCCTCTTGTGACTACAGACACAGTAATGATTATTATGTACCTCAAAGCAGCTGACTTCTTTCTCACCACACACAGACTCACACTCACACAAACTAAAAAAAAACATGCACACACTAGAAACAAAATAATTCACGTGCCTTAGAGAAGGATACTTTTGTCACTGAAATGAAGTACAAAACAAAACAGTTAATATCACCCTTGCCTCTCCCCCTGTGTCCATTACCGTATGGATACATAACACATTTATAACAGGGTAAAGAATACAGTCTTTCCAGACATGATGGCAAATCGGGTGAGACTGACCTAGACATACATAAGAAGGGCAAATGCAATCAGGAATACACAGCAGTCTTCCAAAGAAAAAAATTCTTAGTCACGTGTGATGGCTGTAATACTTTGTTATCCAGTGTACACTAGAATCCTGTTGAAAATGAGAAGCCTATAACTTAGTGCCACACAAGCAGAGAAAAATATTGCAAACAACACTGACACCTGAGACTCGATGAACTGGCCACTGGACAATTTTTGCATGGCAAGTTTCATCTCTTGCACATCCCCAAAGGAGAGCTTACCCTCACATCCCTTCTACTTATATATGTTAACTCTGAGATCATTGTACCTCAGATTTAGATGTATTTTCCCATATATAACATACTCATGGATTTGTCCATACCATTCCCTTTTTGCACATTTATTTTTGTACTTCTGGGATCAAAGTTGTTGCCCACACTATTTCAACAGCAGCCCACATGATGTGATTAAAATGTTGAATGTAATATTCTGAATGCAAGCAACAGTAGGTCTAGATATGTAGCAATCATAATCTAAGACATCAGTGGTGGCCCAAGGGACTTAGGCTGAGTTATTGGATTAATGTTATCTCTGGTGTTATAGTCATGAGTGTGGTTCCACTGATGTATGAGTATTAAAATGATTCACTTTATATATGTCAGAGTCTACATCAGTGGATCTCAAAGTTACACTGTATTCAACATCAGAATAAAATGATTCCCAATTAATTAGTAAAATAGTGAAATACATGGCAGTACATTGCATTCTCTAGAGGATTGTCATTCCTATAAAAAATAAAACTGAGAGATGCACTGTACTCTTACAAAAACTGTAGTAGTGAGGTTTTCCAAATCAGAATAAAAATATACATGACATTGATGTATTCTTCCACCCATTATGCATCTACATTATTGGATTTGTGACTGACTGCCCAGTGGGCTAGAAACACCATACAGACTGTCTAAGATGCATACTGATTCACATTTCAGTACTGTGATTCCTCACCACTGAGACAAGGCACATGGGAGTGTACCTTATATGGCGGCCCAAACAAAGTAATGGAGTCATTTGCAAAATTTGTTGCAAACCATTTCATCTAGAGAGTCTGATCATTACGGAAATTCATATATGATTTACCTTGCTTGATCCTCAGTAATTCATACCCTGTACCAGCTGTCAGGGCTGTCCTTTGGTCAACAACTGCCCTAGGCAAAAGCAGTCCACAGTACCCCCATACACTATCCAGTGCCCCCAGGTGCGACCTACACCACCCAGACTACTTTTTTCTTCCCTTTTCTCACAGTTTGTCTTGCTCTTCACCTTTTCCTGTATTCATTCAACACATTTTAAAGAAACCATTTCTTTACCACAAAAAAATTATACAAATACTGGTAAAAGTGCCCCTGCTAGAGTGGTGCCCTAGGCGGCCGCCTAGTTGAGCTATCCCTAAAGCCAGCTATGCCAGCTGTTGTGTATAATACTACATGTTGCTGAAAAGGAAAGAATCATACCCTTCACATGTTGGAGTACGTGCTTTTATGCAAAATTCCATAAGGCAACTGAAAAGCAAAAAAAAAAAGTTTTTCCTTTGGGTTGATAGACTGGATTATACCTGTACACAGATCAAGTTAATCATTAATCAAAACCTTTGTTATACATTAACTAGATGCAGCTATAATGAATTAAGTCCTAACATTTCACTATTCTGTCATAAAAGCAGTATGTTGAAGTAAAACTTATATCAGATAATTAGGTTCCCTATTACTGGAAAAGACTGAATACGAACTAGTGGCAACACCAAATAGATCCAAAACGCCAAGCCACTCAGCCACTTAACCAAGAATGATAATTTAATATGATCCCTATTACGTTGTTGAACTTTAAAAGTTTGAACGCTATATGGTCGAACCCATATCTTCGAACAGTTAAAAGTTTGAACGTGTTAATGGAGATCTCTGTTCTGTGTGGAAAGGGAAGAGTACCCTTTACTGCACTGTAGTGCAGTCTCAGAGTTGGTATATTTAAAGACTGGGGGTGTGGGGGGTAAGCAGGGGGACTTTCCCCCTGCTTACAACCATTAGGTAGGTTTTTTCTGTTTTTTTTTTTTCATTTTCGAAATTTTAAAAGTTCGAACATATGGGTTCGACCATATAGCGTTCGAACTTTTAAAGTTTCGATAACATAATATGAACCTGACAATTATACATCATTTTTAAGATTATTCCAGATTCCTAGTCTTCATTTCCATAGTTGTGTTCTGCCTTTGATTCTTTGTAGCATACACAGGTTTATGCAAATTCAAATAAGCATTAAGTAGATACATAACTGTGTCCCTCAGTCCTGAAATACACTGTATGAGATGGTTCATTTTATTGTTGTATTGCTACTAAATATATAGGAAGCTCTGGTAAGAAACAAAAGTAGTTTTCTGTATTAAAATTTAACATTTGCCCCTTTTTTAGTACAGCATGTAGGTCAAACACCAACTTTTTTTTTCACTGCACTATAAACATATGAACTAAACCATAATTGTAGCCACCAAACCTTATAGTTATATTTTAACAGACCAAACAAACAGTTCTATAAAAAGGATATAGCATTGTAAAATATCCAGTTTAGGTCTACATTAAGGGTTGGATTGGTTCATAAAATTAGAGTGCATTTGTTTAGTTTTATTTTCATAAAAATGTACTTGCCAAGATTTGCACTTTCTAGCTATAAATTAAACATGACTTGGATAGTGAGTGAATGCACATTGCATACTATCAGAGAAGTAGACCATTTTCTTGAAAGTTTGCTTCAAAGATAAAATAGTAAGCTTAGCAGAATGCATTATATCACCCATGCTGTATTTGCATTTTAAGGAAAAAATAACATATATGTATGCAAAACAATGATTCAAAAGCCTGGTTAAACAAATAAGAACTGAATGATGAACAAATCCTTCCAAATATGTATAAAGTATGAGTTAAACCTGATATTGCTGTTCCATCCTTTATTCCAGTCATTAATATCACATCAGTTTTGATCTTTAACAGGTATTTAAAATTAATGCCATCACATTCAGTCCTGTTTTTATATGTTTGAAAATAAAACTTGCCAACATATTTTGTCAATTAAATTCACCTTGTAACTACACCAGCTTTTCCAGGAACATAATAAATATCTTCTAAGTAGGACACATTGTAGTGCAACTATAAACAGCCTTCTGTTTGTAATGCTTATTAATTATGTAGAAAACCTATGAGATTTGTGTCCAAGATAAAAAGGACTAAGTATGATGCAGTGAGCTATATAAACTGTATAAGTCCATGTGGATAACATATCCTGGGAGTCAATAAAGCTTTCAAAGAGTGTAAGAATAGTGCAGCCGCTCTTGCATGGAATATGGCCACCGAGCAATCCAGTAAACAAGCCTGGGGACATGCACAATCCTGGCAGCACTATTCCTGCACGGACACAACTGAATAATGCTAATTACCTAATTTTCTGGTGAAAACTATGCAAATGAGGTGAATTAGTGATTCAGTAAAGAGACAGGCATCCGTGCGGGAATAGTGTGAGGTGCAAAAATGTATTTGGCTAGTAACCGAGTATATTTCTCCAAAAATCAAAATGGAGGCATGACAGCTCAAAGTAAAGCATGTATTAAAATCCTTAGGCATGCCATTTGCCAAAAATATGTCCATTAGCATTGAAAAGTGTTTCATAATTATAAAATTCAAAGTTTTTTTTGGGGCTGATTTTGGCCATTTAAGCATAGGGCAGCAGCTCACAAATGGGATTGTGCCGAAAATAAAAATAAAATGTGAAAGTAAAGTCAATTTTAAGTGAAATCTGCATTTTGTCATTGTAGTCTATGCCATACAGAATCAAAACAAGAACAGGTAACACTGGTTGCCAAGGAGGAAGGCTGTGGTATAGTGGGGTAACCAGGGACTAAGGCAGTGGGGTATGCAAATGAGCAGATTTTACTGAATCACTAAATGGGAGACCATTCCCTGGCTGCACCTAACCATGTAGGAGCTATAAGGCAGTGGTGTAAGCAGGAGAAGCAGCTGACATGAAAAGGGGGTGTGTCATGCTTGGTGTAAGCACATTGGAGCGCCACGGCTCCCATTTGAGCTTAGCTAAACACAACTAAGCAAGGGAATGTGTCTGAGGCTGTATTACTTACTCCATGAAGTGAGGAGTGTGTTTACATCCAGGGGAGGGCCATTTTTTCTCAAAACTGCTTACATTAGCTAAACAGGTTTGCACGGCACATACCAGGTCTTAAAAAAAAAATGGAAATAGCAAAACTGTTTACATTTGGGCAGCAGGTTTGCATGGCGTGCTACCGGGCTTAAAAGGGGCAGAAATAGGAAGGAAAGAAAAAAGGGAACTAGCAGAATACAGGCACTCAAGTACAAATAATATAGCTGGAAGGTGGAATGTATCATAGTCAGCCAATCACACAGGCAGCATCTGCAGTACAACAGTATAAACTATGCAAATACCTTTCAGTCTGATTTTTCCCACAAACTCTACACCACAGGCATACACATTTGGGGGAATTTTAACTCACAAAACTAACAAAATGTTAGGGGCTGCTGTCACCTTGATACATCAGTATGAGGCTGAAGACAGTGATGAGAATAATGCTGACATCAACCACAGACTGAGGAGGAGGAGAAGAGTGTTCAGACCCAGGGTAACCTACCAGGGGCTACATGATCTGGAGATAGTAGAGCTCTACAGGGTGGACAGGGACATACTTCAGCAACTCATCAAGCTGTGCTGGCCTCACCTCAGATCCAGAGCCAACAGAGGGGAACCCATCCCAGTGGATACCAAGGTATGTGTAGCCTTAAGAATACTAGCTACAGGTACTTCCAAAGACGTACTGCGGATATCATGGGGGTCTTACAGGCATCTGCATCCAAGGTACTCCACCAGTTCCTGGATACCATGCTACCACATGCCAGTGAGCACATTTACTTCCCCAGCACCCTTGAGGAGAGGACCAGCAATATGCATCTCTTCCACCATATAGCAGACTACCTGGAGGTACTGGGTGCCATAGACTGCACGCACATCCACATCAAAGCACCACCTGGTGACCAGAGTAGGGTCTACCTAAACTGCAAGGGCTTTCATTCCATCAACTGCCAGGTCATGTGCAATGCTCAGGGCATTATCATAAATGTGTATGCTGGTAGCCCTGGAAGCTATCACAACTGTCACATCTGGCATACCTCACAGTGTACCGGGGACATCCAGTATGGCCATCTGGTGTAGGATGCTGACTATGCACTGGAGCCATGGATGATAACACCCTTAGAAATGCACACACACCCACTCAAAAACACTATAATGAGGCACATGCACAAACCAGGATCATTGTAGAGCATGTGTTTGGGGTGTTCAAGTCACTGTTCTGCTGCCTTGACATATCTGGTGGAGCCCTGCAGTACTCTCCAGCCACATGTGCACACATGTTCATAGTATGTGCCATGCTACACAATATGTTCCTGTGGAAATAGCTGCAGCAGGAACAACACAGGGAAGGGCCACATAGCCCCCCTACCATTGCCAAGGTCCCCACAGACACAGAAGGACTCGGAGGAGGAAGTCCCTGAGCCTGATCCTGTAGGCAGATGGAGGCATGCCCAGTATGCCTAGGCCTTGGCAAAGAGGCAACACATAGCACACACACTCACACTGTAGGAACTCAGAGACTGACACCTCTCTCTCTGACTTGCACACACAGTAAAATGGATGCCACACACATAACACTACCTGTAGCTTACTATGTATAGGCAGTGTACTGTGTGCATCCGACAGAGTCTGCCCTCAACCACCATCGCCATAACTCCTGCAGGCACAAGGTAAGCCAGTCTTCTAAACAATAAATGAATGGAATAGTATGTTCTGATAGCATATCTATGGTACCGCTGCATGCATGCAAGGGAATTGGGTGGCCTACTTGGGTAGCAGCAGACAACTGACAGCTATGTGGGACACCAGGAAATGGAACTCGTATATCAACTCTTCAAACCCTGCTTGAAATTGCGAAGCAGTAGAGCTAGCGAATTATAAAACACCATATTATACTCGCAATGAATGTTTTTTCAAATGCATAGATTTGTAGAATGAATTGCTTTTATTTTTAAACATAATACTGTTGACATAATTTTGGTTTTACATGCAATTTATTGTTGTATACATACAACAAAGCTATTGTATGAGAATGGTTCTGTGTGACTTTCAGTGACGTGTTGTAACGTACCTACGTCACTTTTAGTTTTAAATGTTTGGCGCTTTTCGCCTGTCAGTTTCTCTGATGAAGCTACTGTCGGACAGTAGCGAAAACGTATGTTGTTGGTTGAAATAGAAATAAACCTGCGTTTAGAACACTGCTACTATTTCACTTCGTATTTCCTTGGCTAGTTGCGGATTTACCTGGCATTTTTGTTCAATTCTACTTGCTTCTTAATTTACTGGTTTGTCGATTGTGTCATGGCTACAGGTACCCTTTCTAGCCCAAGGAGTCCTAATTTATTTGGAACGAACAACCAAGGTGAGCTAACAGATCAGATGGATGTCCCGTCATTGCTACGTTCGCTCTCTCAACGTATTGATCTAATGTCATTTCGCTTAGACGCACTTGATAAAAGAGAAACGGACAAGTCTTTAGCAGCTCATATTGAACCTAATGTGTCTACTGTTAACAATCTTAACAACACAACAATATTGTCAACGATACCACCAGCACAACCTATACATCCTAGTGAACAACGAACATCACTAGATGCGAACGCTCCTAATTTTACACGCAATCATGTAAATACACCCGTACTTTCTGAATTTTCCATCAGAGACACACCTGTAATGAGTATACCACTTGCACCACTGAGTCAACGGACCTACGCAGAAATTGCAAACCAGACGCACGATGTGGAGATAAGGGAGCCAGACCCAGCACTTATTGGCGTTCCGTCGATACAGGATTGGATCCAAAACACAGACAAGCTTTGTTTTCTTACCCATCCACTGCAGGAATGACCGGCTGCGGGCACAGAGCTACCATCAGTAAGTACAAACACCATTGCAGACAAACTTAAAACCTTTGATAGTAAACTTTTAAAACTGAAAAAACTCCAGTTAGAAGTGGCTTACTTTAAACAATGTTTGAATAAAAAAGTTGTCCCTAAAGGTCTTCGGTGTACCTTTTTTCCAACTGGTTTGCTGTTAGACTCTGCATTTCACAATGACCTTACTGCCCTTTTCAACCAGCAAGGGGCACAGCTACTAGAACTAATGGTGAAACACTATTCTTTACACATTACTTTATTGATAACTGAAGTTAACGACCTGGACAATTCTATTAAAAACGACCTTGACTTTACCAGGTATAAATATGATTATGGGCGTATTTTCACTAGCATTGATGCATTGGTGGATAAACTGAAATCAAACAAGGTTAAGAAACTTGTTAGAGATAGAACAGCTTATATGCACAATAATGTTTACCCCAAATTGCAATCTCTATGCAGAGAAAGAAAAACTTCAGTGAGTACCCCCAATGTTGCCAATACAACAGCACATCCTTCTACCTCCAATATAACTGATATAGACACTATAGAGGAAATTATGGAAGACCAATTTATTGAGGTACCAAGACGCAGTAATAGAATCCGGGCTAACAATAACAATAACCCTGGGAAGTACCAACAAAGAATTGCGGATAATAACAATCCAAATAACACCTCAAATTAGGGGAATTTTTTAGGAGCACGCAACAACCGATACCAGAGGAACAAGAACAAGAACTGGAACAACTATCAGTAACAACTGAACTAAATGTCAACAATGTTTCCACTGTTGAAGGGTGCAAATTGAGAGTGGTAACCAATTCACAAGGTGATTTTAAAATCTACAACTTTTCCAGCATTGAACTAGAACCCTCATTGATTGAACTTCTATCTTTTGGTAACACTTTTGTACCCAGTAAACATTGTAACCTAGCAAAAACTATTATTGATTTGAAATGTTACGTGAGGAAACTTAATTTGAACTTATTGTTCAATAATTCAGTGTTTACAGCTCCAGATACTCTTAGACCCACTAGCACATTTAATCCTCCCTTACACCCTGTACTACTTTTATTTGAAAATATTTGTGAACTGGACATCAGACATCTTAGCCAAATGTCAGATTCTAGTAATAAATATGGGAAACCAAACACATCTAGAGACCAGATGGCTGCTTTTAACAATCTTTGCCTCTCACCAGTGAGGGTGATAAAGCCAGATAAAGGTGGTGGCTTAGTCATCTTTGATATTTCAGATTACATCATGAAAATGATGTTAGTGTTACAAAGTCCAGCTTACACTTTATCCTCATTAAATGAAATTAATGTATCTTATTCTAGAATTAGAGGCTATTTTAGAGACCTTTTTATAGGAGCTAAGATTGACCTTGATACTTACAATTACATTGACATTCCTTTCCCTAAGACTCCTATCATCTTTGGGATCCCTAAGATACACAAAGACCTCAATAATCCACCTATGCGAGCCCTTATTGATGGCCGTGGGTCTATGACATACCCCTGTGCACAATTGGTTGATAATATCCTTTCCAAATATTTAAAATCTATCCCAGAAATCTGTAAGGATTCTTAGTCATTTCTTAGTAATATCAATAATCTGGACTTCGACGCCTCTTACAACTTCCTTACAGTTGACGTCATCGACTTATACACCTCTATACCACATAACGAGGCGGTAGAATGGATAATACTGATTTTGAAAAGCTTAACTCAACCCAAAGAGAAACTGATGTTGTTTCAGAGCTGTTAGACATCATCTTAACATCTAATGTCTTTATTTTTAATAAAGAATATTACTTACAGAAACAAGGGATAGCAATGGGTTCACCATGTGGCGCTAGTGTGGCAAATTTACTTGTAGCATACTGGGAGAAACATTATATTTTTAACAACCCAGTTTTTATGCCACTTATTAAATATTATACCAGATTCCTTGACGACATTTTCATTCTTTTTCATGGGAATGCAAGTGAGGCCTCTGCCTTGATTGATTTTTTTAATTCCACAACCAACTTCCTTAGATTTACTTACCACTTTTCTACTTCAGAAATTGATTATTTGGATGTTAAACTAAATAAAGATACCAGAAAAGGATTGCATTTTTCATCCATTTTTAGAAAACCAACTTATTGCAATTCTTTTCTTCATTTCACAAGTTCTCATCCATTTAAACACAAACGGTCAATAATTAAAGGGCAACTCATTAGAGTAGCAAGGATGTATACCCTTGACATAACTTTCCATGCAGAATGTCAACTATTGAGGGACATGTTTATTAACCGAAGTTACCCTCCAGCACTCATTGACGAGATTATTCAAGAAGTTGAACTAAAACGATCAAATGGAACTTGCTAAAGATATGTATAACATCACAAGCGACCCTCTTAGTCCCACTTTTGACAACTCTATTATACTATAGATAACCAGAGTGGTTTAAGTATTGGGTTGGCTAAACAATTTACCACCAGTTTTATTACTACTTTTAATACCAACTCTAATCAGATTAGGTCAATAGTTTTTAAAAACTGGTGCTTCATTAGAAGTAACTTACAATTATCAGAAAAATTAGGAGTCAATCCTATCATAGTATACAAGAAAGGTAACAATCTTATGATGTTACTGGAAAGAAATAAAGAAATTGACATCACCTCAAGACAAAAGGGGACATTTATGTGTGGTTTATGTAAATATTGTAAATATTTGAAAATATCAAATTCCTTTACTATTAGGAATAAAAAATATTATATCAATCATAAACTTAATTGTGAGACTAAATCTATTATTTACTTAGCTACATGTGATTGTTGTCCAGCCTTTTACGTAGGGAAAACAGACCGTAAGTTATGTGAAAGGCTGTATGAACACATTTATGCTATTAAGAAAAACAAAAGTGACAATGCTCTGGCGAAACACATTTTTAACAACCCTGGCCACAGCTTTCACTTTATAGCTATAGATCATGTCCCCTTTACTATTAGAGCTGGTCCTTTTTCATTACTATTAGAAGCATGTGAATTAGAATGGCAACTAACATTAGATGTGTTTAGTACACCAGGGTTAAATGAAAACTGCAACATTACTTGCATACTAAAACTAAGGAGTACTTTGAGGTAAAATTTCCTAATTAATGAATACACAGGTTGTAAATTAATTTAAGAACATAATGTTTTAAATGTTAATCATGTTTATAATTACAGTAGACATAAGAATTTTAAACATTTATACTTGACTAGACATAATATCTATTTTTTGATATAATACGGTTGTATTACTTTTTACCATCATTTATCTATTTTTTATATAAAACACTTTTTAATATAGAATGTATAATTTTTGGTAAGATGATTGATAATTCATATGAACTCGTATATCAACTCTTCAAACCCTGCTTGAAATTGCGAAGCAGTAGAGCTAGCGAATTATAACACACCATATTATACTCGCAATGAATGTTTTTTTCAAATGCATAGATTTGTAGAATGAATTGCTTTTATTTTTAAACATAATACTGTTGACATAATTTTGGTTTTACATGCAATTTATTGTATACATACAACAAAGCTATTGTATGAGAATGGTTCTGTGTGACTTTCAGTGACGTGTTGTAACGTACCTACATCACTTTTAGTTTTAAATGTTTGGCGCTTTTGGCCTGTCAATTTCTCTGATGAAGCTACTGTCGGACAGTAGCGAAAACGTATGTTGTTGGTTGAAATAGAAATAAACCTGCATTTAGAACTCAGATAGAGGTATCACACTAAACCAGTGACCATAAAACTTTTAATATGTTCAACTCTGATGCCTCAGCTCAAACAGCCTTCAATGGAGTGCAAAATTAAACATACAGTTTCATCTTATATACATCATTATTTAGTCTGGCACTTTAAATCCAGAAGGAATGAATGTGGCTTGTAATTGGAAAGTTTTACTATAATTATCAATATATTAATTATGTTATTAACTTAATTGTTTTAAATGAATGAATAATGATGTATATAAGATGAAACTGTGTGTTTAATTTTGTACTCCATCAAAGGCTGTTTGAGCCAGAGTTGGACATATGAAATGTTTTATGGTCACTGGTTTGTTGCATTTTCTTATCAGATACAGTTTTTTGAGCTGTATTTGACAGGTATCACACTAGCCTGGTCCATGGCGGTGTGAATGATGTCAGAAGTACCTCACAGACTATAGAAATACAGATATGATGCAGCGTGCTGAATATGTGTCCCATGCAGGTATGTCCCTAGCCATAAGTAGCATTTTGCTGTCACCCAGAGGGATCGATCAATACGAACAGAAAGTGATTGTCAGTAACACCTGACTCACTTACCATTGTCACCTTAGGGGGATCCACTGTCTGGCAGCCTGGGAATATATGAGTGACAGAACGCACTGCATTGCTACAGATGACATGCATCAGTCTCACATGGCCTACAGGCCTCTGGCAAAGGCCCATGCCTCACCCATAGTGCCGTTGTAGGGAATGTCATGGGGTCCAGACTGCCAACATAACACAGTCAACAAAATGCAAATGAAAGGCAATACCGCTAAATGCTAGTAGCATACCTCTCAACCTTGTAGAGCAAGCAGTCTGGACAAAGCCATACATAATGGTGGGATAAAGGCCCAAATATAGGGACACTTTTGAAATAATGCTCTCATAATGTTAGAAAGGTGATAGAATAACAGATGGGGTGTGTAGTAACATGGATGTCATGAAGGGTGTGAAGTCTGAAACTTTAATATTTGGTCATACTTCCTTGACTGCAACCCTGAGTGATTTGCAACAAACTAGCTAGAAACCACAATGTTAAGGGAAACTGACCAGATATATGAGGCATGAATCTGGATAATCTGTGAGAATCTGTATAGTTGAGAGGTATGGTCACACTAGGATATGACCTTTCAGGTAAGAAGAATACTGCACAACCAGGAGATCCCCAGCCAGTATGTCATCAAAGTGCTTGACCTTTTACACAGCTTCATCAGTCAATTGGCTGTAGCCACACCTCCCAAGTGGCTGGATTGTGCAAGAATGTCTAGCCTTTGCTTCATAATATTGGTCTGTGCATCATCCATCTTGTATTTCTCTGGTAAATAACTTTGATGATCCGATGATATCTGTCAGTAGGTAATGACACAATACATTACAGTGTCAAACATTACATAAGTCAGAAAATGTCTGCTAAACCAAACCCAGTAACTCAAGCAACTCATACATTAATAAGAGCAATAGTAACAGTATCCCCCTATGTTTGGGCCATTGTTTCCCCTTATTGGCAGCCTATCTCCAGATATGTTGCACAGACACTTTGCAAGGTATGGCTGTAGCACACAGCACCCTGGACTGGAGTTGCAACTATTCCTGGAATGGATTCCCACACTTACTATAGAAGGTCATACTGTGCATGCTCCTACACTTAGAGAAATAAAGCCCATGTCTGAAACCACAATGAACTATATATATCTGTATTGTGCAAATGTCTTTGCATACACACAGCTATGTACACCTGTCTCCACACACACCTATCAGACAGGATTACCCACAGCCAGCTGTAGGTGGCCCATATGGGGTATATTTGCATCTGTTGCATGTGATACACACACATATATATGGGCAACATATTACAATATGTCAAGTATACACACACATAGACATGGGGAAGAGAGAGACAGACAGTGATAGAGTGAGACACACAGGGAGACACACACGGGTCATACACAGGCATACCCTGAATGGCAGAGAGTGATGTCCTGCTGCAGACAGTTTCATACCAGTTATAACCAGTGGCACATGCCAGCATGAAGATGATATTCATTGTCTGATGGTATTGAGGTGCGGGCTGTAATATCACATCACCTCCCTTTGTGTGTGTGTGTGTGTGTGTGTGTGTGTGTGTGTGTGTGTGTGTGTGTGTGTGTGTGTGTGTGTGTGTGTGTGTGTGTGTGTGTGTGTGTGTGTGTGTGTGTGTGTGTGTGTCTGTCTGTAGGTCTGAGTATTATAATGCTTTATCCACCCAGTACACATCCCATTGCCCTACTTTACAAGAACTGCTGATGTAATTCACTTTAGAAGTACCTCTGGCTGTCTTCAGTCCTGTAAGCTCTATAGCATGTGTGATAACTGTGTAGCACTATAATACAAATAGCTAGATAGGTAGGGGTTCTAATCACAGTCCTGGCATATGTGTGTGGTGGGGTGTATGTATGTAGGAATAAGTGTTTTAGTCCTTTCCCACCCAGTACACTTCCCATTGCCCTACTTCATAAGATCTGCTGATATCATTTACCATAGAAGTACCTTTGGACTGGCATCAGCCCTGTAAGCTCTGTGGTGTATGCAATAACTGTGTAACACTATAGTACTAATAACTAGTTAGGTAGAGGCTCTAATCTCAGTCCTGGCAAATGTAAAACTATGTGTGTGTTTGTACTTTAAAAATTTTGAGCCCATTCACACTCAGTACACTTCCCATTGCACTACCTTAGAGGTCCTGCTGATTTCAGTCACCTTAGAAGTACCTTTGGGCAGCCCTTAACCCTATAAGCTCTGTGATACATGCAATAACTGTGTAATACTGTCGTACAAATAACTAGTTAGGTAGGGGTTCTAATCTCAGTCCTGGCAAATGTAAAAGTGTTTGTGTGTGCATGTGTGTGTGTGTGTTTATAGATTACATATTTTGAACCCATTCACACCCAGTACACTTCCCATTGCCCTACTTTAGCAGTCCTGCCAATGTCAGTCACCTTAGAAGTACCTTTGGGTAGCCCTCAATCCTACAACCTCCGTGGTGCATGCGCTAACTGTGTAACACTCTAGTACAAATAACTAGCTAGGTAGGGGTTCAATCTCAGGCCGGGCAAATGTGTTTATGAGTGTATTTGTGTCTGTAAGTGTGTAGATCTGTAGGTTAAAGTATTTTGTGGCCTTTCTTACCCAGTACATCGCTCATTACCATACTTTACAAGGCTGGAGATGTTTCTCCCCAGAGAAATACCTTGGGACACCCTTCACCCTATAAGCTCTGTGACATGTGCAATAAATGCATAACACTGTAATAGCAATAACTAGATAGGTAGGGGAATCTACTCTCAGTCCTGGCAAATGTATGTATGTATGTGTGTGTGTGTGTGTGTGTGTGTGTGTGTGTGTGTGTGTGTGTGTGTGTGTGTGTGTGTGTGTGTGTGTGTGTGTGTGTGTGTGTGTGTGTGTGTGTGTGTGTGTGTGTGTGTGTATGTGTGTGAGATCAGTGTTATGTGTGTGCATTTGGGTGGGAACTGTATCCATTGGGGGGTGGGTTTTGAAATTTTTTTGTTGTGGTTCACCCAGTACACATCCCAATTTCCACTATATAAGGCCTACTGTTGTCATCCACTGTAGAGTTAGCTGTAGACACCCTGCAGCCCTATAAGCTCTGTGTCATATGAAATATGTAAGTAACAGCATGGAATAAATAAGATAGGTAGGGATTCTAATCCTTTGATACCATTCCCCACTCAGGAATCATAGGCAAACACACTCAGCTAGGCATCATCCCCTATATCACTAGGTGGGTTGCAAAGTGGCTCACATATAGAACCTACAGTGTGAAAGCAGCGGACTCCATGTTAGACTGCTGGCCAGTCACGAGTATTCGGTATCTACATTTCCGAAGTCCAGCCCAAAATGAAGGGACTCTGGCTGACAATGTCTGCAGATGACTGCAAGGTGGGTGCTATTATTACCTCCCCAAGTGATGTTGACATCCTCCAGAAAGGCCTCACTGAGACCTACGACTGTTGTCAGAGCCCTGGACTTAAGCTCAATGCCAGAAAATGTGTCACCATCCCCTTTGGGAACAATTTGGTTCCCATGAACCACCACATCGATGGTAGTCCACTGAAGACAGAAGTTGTTATAAGAGAACTGGGAACACAGGCTGACAGTGACCTCTCTGTTGACCACCACAGTGCCACTGTGGTCAGAAAGTCATTCTATGTGGCACATCTCATTACTAAGGGTGTTGCATCCAGAAAGAAAGAGGTCATCGAATCATCGAATACAATGACCCATTTGGTATGTACCTCACTAGACACCTGCAACAACTGGAGAGGCTGAAAAAGTACCTCACAAAGAGGATCCTAGGCCTTAAACACATGTCCTGTATGGACAGACTCCAATAACTCCAACTATTCTGTCTCATATTGGCTACTTAGAGGTGATCTCTGCTTGACTTACAAATCCATGTCTGACCCAGCTCTGTTAGGCATACTACATCTAAAGAAACCCAAACCATCTGCACCACATGCCCCAGAAACCTCAACCCCATTTCCACAATCAACAGAACATGCTGGAGGGACAGGTCCATAACCCAGAGACTGGCCATGCTACTTCACTTACATGCCAAACAGAGCACCACGTAGGCCCTCTGCAAGAGAAATCTGGATGAGTGGGTGGGGAATAGAATTCTCATCCTGGGGATCACTCCTGTGGCTCTACTCGATAGACATACTGGGGAGTAATGTCAGGTGGAATGATACCAGGGTAATCTTATGGGCTAGGCTTGTAAAGGCTCCATGGCCATTTGCCTAGTACACACCTATGAACCTATGAACTTAGGGATCTCAATATGTTTGTGCATGCATTAGTGTGTATAAAAGTGTTTGTGAATGTGTAAACATGTAGGTGAAAGTAGTTTGAGGCCCTTCTCACCTGTACACCTCCAATTGCCATATATTACAAGGGCTGGTGATGTTATTCACTTTACAGGTACCTTGGGACTCTCTTCACCCTACAAGTCCCGTGGTATGTGCGATACCTGCATAACACTATAGTACCAACATCTAGATAGGTAGGGGTTCTAATCTGAGTCTTGGCAAGTGTGTGTGTGTTTGTAAGTGTGCATATTTGTAGGATACAGCATTTTGAGGCCTCACTCTCCCAGTACACTGCCCATTGCCATACTTTACAAGGGCTGGTGATGTTGTTCACCTTAGAAGAACCGTGGGACACTCTTCACCTGAAAAGCTCTGTGGTATGTGCAATAAATGAATAACATTGTACTAGCAATAACTGGATAGGTAGTGGTTCAAATCTCAGTCAGTGCATGTGTGTGTGAAGCCCCATGCCACGTGCAGGAACTATGCAACAGTATGGACTAACTAACAAGATAGGCAGGGCTGCTAATCTCAGTCCTGGTAAATGTGTGCATGAGTGTATTTGTGTTGTAAGTGTGTATAATTGTAGGTTAAAGTACTTTGAGTCCAGTACATCTCACACTGCCATACTTTACAAGGCCCTGTGATGTTCACCTTAGAATTACCTTGGGACACTCTTCATCCTGTAAGCTTTGTGGTGCATGTGATATAGATATATATATATATATATATATATATATATATATATATATATATATAACACTGTAATAGCAATAGCTAGATAGGTAGGGGTTGTAAACTCAGTCCTGGTGAATGTGTGTGTTTTTGTGTGTGTCAGAGCAGTATCCTGTGTGTGTTTGAATGAGAACTATATCCATTGGGTGGCCAAGGTGTACAATTTTAGACCATGGTACTCCCAGTACATGTCCCAAGATCCACTTTATGAAGCCCGCTGTTTGCATCTACCATAGAGGTATCCGTAGACACTCTTCAGCCCTATGAGCCCCATGCCATATGCAACAGCTATGTAACAGAATGGAATGAATAACATGATAGGCAGAGCTGCTAATGTCAGTACTGGCAAATGTGTGTGTGTGTGTGTGTGTGTGTGTGTGTGTGTGTGTGTGTGTGTGTGTGTGTGTGTGTGTGTGTGTGTGTGTGTGTGTGTGTGTGTGTGTGTGTGTGTGTGTGTGTGTGTGTGTGTGTGTGTGTGTGTGCTTTGGTGTATATAGCAGTGTCTGTGCATGTGTAGACTCATAGTTGACAGTATTATGACTCATTTCCCACCCCGTACACCCCCCATTGCCATACCTCACAAGGGCACTTGATGTTATTCACTTTACAGGTAACTTGGAACACTCATCACACTATTAGTTCTGTGCCACCTCCGATGCTGCATAATACTGTACTACCACTAATTAGATGGGTAGTGGTTCCAAACCCAACACTGGCAACTGTGATCCTCTGTGTGTGTGTGTGTGTGTGTGTGTGTGTGTGTGTGTGTGTGTGTGTGTGTGTGTGCGTGTGTGCGTGTGTGTGTGTGTGTGACTGTGTGTGCTGGAACAGTGCTCTCTGTGTGTTTGGTCAACACAATATCATTTGGCGGTGTATGTTTTATTAATCTGAGGTATGTTCCACCCATTACATTTACCATTGCCCACTTTACAAGAGCTGCTGATGTCAACCACCATAGACTTACCTGTATACACCGATCAGCTGTGGCACATACAATAACTGTTACACAGACCTGGTAAATGTGTGTGTATATATATATATATATATATATATATATATAGAGAGAGAGAGAGAGAGAGCTGTACCTCAGCTATGACATGGTCGATGTATTACCACTCTGCCATACCTCTCATTGGCAGTGTCTGCAGGGCCACATCCTGGTGACACACAGACACCTAGAATGCAAACAGAATACAGCATGTGAGACTACATTCAGTCATCTTCATGGCTGAAAAGGTACACATACTCAGATATGTACCCATTACAAATGCCAGCTGACAGCACCTTACATCAGCATTACATAGCTAAACTGTACTTAATTCACCCTGTGCATCAGAACCATATTAGCATGTGCCTGTATTGGTGGTATGGATGACAGGGATGTGGCACAGGTATCATCATATGCACAGGGTGTTGTGTGGGTTTGCCAGAGGCCTACACACACACACACACACACACACACACACACACACACACACACACACACACACACACACACACACACACACACACACACACACACACACACACACGCGCGCGCGCACACATGGGCACATACAGGTGAGGTGGCACAAAGGCATTACACAGACCTCACAATACTCAAATGGTGACATGTGTGACACACTGTCAGACCACAACATATACATTCTGGACAGGCCCTCAACATCATGCAGTGCAGCCATTTTCACTCAATGTTACTAGCAATATACACCTCTGGGATCCATGCGTCCACACTGCAGATTTTCTATCAGAGTTTGGTCTGGGCCCTGGTTGGTTCAATCCATAACCTTGATTGTGTTCTGGTGGAGCCATTCCTAGGTTGATTTGGATGTATGCGTTGGGGCATTTTCATGTGGAAAGGTGAAACCACTCTTCATCTTCAATATTCTGGCAGACGCATTATTATGGTTTTGAGCTAAAGGTGAGTGGTATTTGGAACTGTTTGTAATTCCCTCCATCTTGACTAAAGCCCCAGTTCCAGCTTATGAACAGCAATCCCAAAGCAGAACACTGCCACCAGTGTGCCTCACTGTGGGAATGGTGGTCATCATGTGATGTGAAGTGTTGCTTGTGCACCAGACGTACCTTTTGGAGTTGTGGCTGAAACATTGAACCTTGGTCTCATTACACCATACCACATTTTCACACATGCTCTTGGGATACTTGATGTAATGTTTTGCAAATTGTAGCTGGCCCTGGATGTTTTTCCTGTTTGGGAAAATGCTTCCATCTTCCAACCCTACCCCATAGGCCAGGCTTATGGAGAATATGGGAGGTTTTGTAACATGTAGTACATGACCAGTACTTGCCAGAGATTCCTGCAACTCCTTCAGTGTTGCTGTATATCTTCTGGCAGCCTCCCTGACCATTTTTTGTCAAGTCTTTTTATTGGTTTTGGGAAATGTCTGGTTCATTGCAACTTCACTGTTGTCCCATATTTACTCAACCTTTTGATGACTATCGTCACAGTGTTCCATGGTATATACAATGCTGTGGTAATGTTTTTGTACCCTACTCCTGACTGATACCTTTCAACACTGAGATCCCTTTGATGTTTTGTAAGCTGTCTACGAACCATAGCTTTTGCTGTAGCAGGCAACTGAGTAAATGTCAGGAATATCCTACTAGGGCAGTAGACCATGACTTGGTGTTACTCAGAGTCTCTTTACTTGATGGCAGGTGTGTACCCAAGCTGTCTGAATGCTGTAATTAAATCACAAGCTACTCCAACAAAGTATTAATTGACAGATGTGCACAAGTATGCATCCAACTTATTGTACATTTTGTATCCTTCATATTTAGTCCCCTGACAGATTTGTTTGTTTTTCAAGTGAATTGTTCAAGTTATAGGTCACATTAAAGGTGGGAAAAGGTGTGTAATGAAATATTGTGGTCTCATTTTTCTATATCACAAACACCTGGCATCTTAACAGGGGTGTGTACACTTTTTATATCCACTGTGATGGAGTAATATTTCAAATATATCCCTATTTTCGGGCCTTTGTCCCTCCATTTTGTCAGTCTCTGTCCAGATTTCATGCACTGACAGGTTGTGGGGTACACTACGAAAATGTTACATCTCCTGCATATAGGCCCCTGTGGTGACCACTGTGATGCAATGCAGTTAACCTCACCACAAGTGAACATGTACATAACGCAATATGGCTAGGAGTGACAGTTGTGTGCATGGTAAAATGCATACCCTTAACATGTCATGGTTATTGGCGAACCACAACAGGACAATTCCATACTTACTAGCTTCAGGCTGCTGTCCCATATCCAGACCGGAGGGACCTATGTAGTTGTGGGAGAGAAGTATTGTCAGCAGACTCACATATGGCATTGGCACAAGAGGAATGCAGCTTTTCTGCACATTTATGATACAAGCTCCAATATTACACAGTTTGCTGTCCTTCACCATAGATGTGCACATCTGTGCATTTCAAAACTCAACTATAACTGCATTCTGACCTAACATATCCATCTAGATACTCTACGGATGCCAGCATGGCTACTACACAAGTCTATTGATCTCCACTGGGGCCTTACCTGCATGCTCCTCACCCATTGTCTGGGTGCCACCCACCTCCACAATGTGGGTGTCTGAACTCTGATTGGGGTGGGGTGGGTGCCCCGAGGTTGACAAGAAGCTCCTCAGTGGGTGTAAGTAGGGCCTTTGTGGCAGGACCCCACCTGTGGCTGTGTGGTCCCTGGCCACAGCAGCAGCTCTTCACTGGGCATGGTGTATCAGGGCAGTCACACAATGTCGGATCTGCCCATATTTTCGTGCGTGCAGGCCGACATCGTTTACACTGTGGAAAAGGTCATCCCACAGGGTGGTCCACTCCCGCAGATGCTGTTGCCTCTGGCTGAACACTACACTGTAATGCTGGATGATGTGATCAGTTATTACTGCAGTTTGAGCCTCTGTGTATGCAGGATTTCTGGTACGATGCATTACACCTGGAAGACATAAACAGGGAAACACATCACAGGACCTCATGCATTTGTCAATGGTAGATACAGAACCTGCACATCAACATTGACTAGCAGTAGCCACCACTCACAACCACATCATAACCCTATCAACTATCAGCACAGTATCAGCTTGCATTGCACTCCTGGTCCTTATGTGCCATGTTCCCCCGAATGAGGGCCAGCAAATTCCACAGTCCTCTCTTCATTATTCACTTCTGTGTAGGGGGATGACAGTGGCCATCTTCCATGCAGATGGGTCATGGATGGTGTTTAAGCTTTGTTTGACTACAATGTTTAATGGAGCTGGGAGCACATGCCTGAGTTCATGTAGGATGCAGACATGGATGTTGTTAGGTCCCATGGAGACCTAATTTTGTTGCCTTTCAGTAGGCATTATGGACCTGCTCCCTGATGATGAGGGGAGGGGTGTGGGTGCTTTGCATATCCACCTATACTGATGGGGGATGGGGGTGATGTTTCCACTTAACCTGTTTGCAGCGGGTTGTCTATAGCTATGGCATGTGTGTATGTGGTGTGATTGACCACCAGTACAGGGTGGGTCAGGTTGCTGCCTCTGAGACTGAAGACACATGTGAGGACAGCCTTGTGATCAGCCTTGGTGGAGTGGATGTGTCCAATTTGTATGCATAGTTAGCCTTACTGTGATTCATCTGTGACCTTATATGCTTGTTCAGACAAAGGTGGACATGCTTCCAAGTTGGTGCCTGCACCTTCTTGGCCCTGTACAGCCAATATAGTGACTGATTATGTGGTTTGTGTATTGCTGCTGTCCACCAAAGGGGATTACCCTACCTTGGTGGAGTCGGGTTTTACGAGCTGCTTGTAGTAGGCATGGACACGAGGTCATAACACAGTTGGACACTTCTCCAATTTCAACCTGATAATCATGCTTATTGTAATACCCATTTCTGTGTCAGAGCAATGCAAAAACCTGTAGCTGTAGGCATATATGTCTGTTGGATACACTAACACTCATATTACACAAGTGTACAACACGTGCAGCCTATTTACCTGATTGCTCACAACTCATGTCTGTTGTTTTCTGGCTACCAGCTAAACCTACTTATACATACATGTGCACAGGTGATACCTGATATACATTCCTGTTATATGTCAGTATGGCACACTGTATTTACATTCTTGCTGCTCAGTCATACCTCTCAACCTGTTAGAGCAGGACATCTGGATAATGGCACACATCAATGGGGGGCAAAGGCCCAAAAATATTGACACTGTATGACTATTGCTGTAGCATACATAAGCCAATTGGTAACACAGTAGACTTTGCATTCACAGAAATACCCTGGAGGATATCCAACATTGATAAGTAGGCTATTATGTTCTGATGTCAGTGTTCACAGATTTGCCAATGGTTTGCCAGACATAACACACCTCTATGTATAAATGACTACAAGTATTAGGCACACATGTGGTTATTGTGCAGCAAGACACTATACAGTTGCATGGTATGAGCTCAGTATATCACATACAGTTCAACGCACACTTCTGTGACAGTAGTTTACTAAGCACATACCTTGTATGGGTCTCTTAGATTTGCAACACAAACGTGTATCATAGTTATATTCACAAGTAACATATGGATATGTATAACATCCCAGTAGCTGGCCTAGCAGTGTCACAGTCAGTATTGTTCAACAGACACTCCAGTAGTAGTCATATGTGAGCTATCCTTTCCTGGGGTGACTCAGGGGCCTGAGCTGTGATCTATGTCACTGCAGACAGAGCCGGATGCTATGGCCATAGGCGCTGTTCAGCAATATATCAGTAGAGCAAGTCTTGTTGAGACATATTTGATAAACTTCCTATTTTCCCATTATTACATACCCCCTACTGCACTCCATTACATTCTTACTTGTTTCACATGCCTGTTTTTTTTCCAAGTAGCCCTGAATAGTCATGTTTTAGTTTTGTTCAGTTTGTTTTGTGGTCTTTCTTTCTCTCTCTCTCTCTCTCTCTCTCTCTCTCTCTCTCTCTCTGTCTACTTATGTAGAGGTTTACACCTGTTTTCCACAAGCAGCAGCTTGCCTTTTGTAGGTACTGCTCATGCACAGGTGATGGCCTGTGCACCAATTGGTGTTCCCCACTTGCTAATTGCATGGAGAACAGCTGTGCTGTTATTCCAATAGCCAATGACATGGCAACACACTCCTATAATTGATTACATCATGTGGGCATTACCCCTTTTTCTTGCCTGTGAGGGGGACGTCATGGAGGTGTGTGAGCTACAACATCAGAGAGGGTAGGTCGGAATCCCTTCTACAACAAGACTTGTGGAGAGAGCCCAACTAATTGTTGGAGAAGGTTCCAAACATAGGGACAGAATGCAAGCATTGCTGTTATACAGATGGAATAATGCTAGTTTAACAGGGTTTCTCTGGACATGCATTTTCAGCATGATTTCAAGTCTGACAGTGTTATGCATATGACATAACTCTTAACTGTATGGCTATTTGCAAAATTGCCAGAAATTTGTTTGTTATGTTTGGTCTGTTCCCCAGACAGTGTTTGTCCTTGGCAAATCAGTAGGATACTTTGGGAATTACAGCCAGTAAATGCTAAAATCCATTTGTGTTTCTGACTTCATATCCTTCAGAAAAGATATGTTACAACAAACCCTGTAACACCAGCAACTTTCTCAGTTTATGACAGCAATATTTCCAGTATGTCCTATGTTTGAGCCTCTGTCCCCCAATTATGTCAGGCTTTGTCCAAATGTTATGCACCAAGAGGTTCAGAGGTATGTTACATCATTATTTAGTGCTTCCATTCCTGCTATCACCCCAGTGATGTAACAGACTCCCAGCAGGATGAAGATTCGGGATCTAAGTCCAGGTTTGGAAGACTGCAAGTCCATAATAATCCATTGCCTTACAGATAAGGCTTGTGAGGTTGATCAGGCTACAACTGACTAGGTTATTCTTTTATCTCCCTTTGTAGAGTGTGATGACTGCAGCAGTTCTCCATACTTCTGGCACAAATCCAGTGAAGTGGTTGAGATTGATTAGACATAATAAAAGGTCTGTGTTTGGCACTGACAAGACGGCATGTAGGCAGACTGTCAGGGTCACTGGAACCGGTGTTTTTAGCCACGAACAGAGAGAGAGAGAGAGCTTAGGACTAGCTCTGAAGTGATTTGGCTGGTGGTTTAGATACACTTGAATGCTGTGAGGAATTTTGGGAAGAAAGGGGAATAAAGTATGAGCTAAATTTGTCCACTAATATGTAGTTAGTGACCTCAGGGGATGGGTAGGTAGTGTTATTTTGCATTAGTTCAGAGCATTGCTGGTTATTAGCTATTAGATTTCTGACATAGCTGAAGATGTCTTTGTGGTTATATTTAGCATGGGTGGTGATTTGCTATTCATACTTACTCTTGGGAGGATTTGATTTTATTCCTAAATTCTTTGCTGGTCACTTTGAATCCTTCTGTAGCTGGTGGGATGCTATGTTTATGGGCTAGGAACTTCCTCCTCATATTGTATAGTGTGTGGATACTGTGGTATCACCAAATGGGGTTTGTTCTTAAATTTGGCAAAATACTTGTGCCTTATGGGGACTGAGACCTCAATGCTAGCTTGGAGGTGGGCATAAAATTTGCCTATAAAAACTGAAGCATGTGAAGAAGGGTCCTCTAGTTGAGTAGAGTGATTTTCAGCAAGTCACCAGATAACTGGAATGGGGTTGCCTTACAGTAGTCTCTGAAGATTGAGGAGTTATGAGGTGATTTAGGTCTCAAAACAAGACTGTGTTACTGCACAATGGTCAGATATGATTAGTGATTTGGTAACTGTGATCTCTGAGCATAGGGTCCTACATCTATATATACCAGAACTTCTATTTTTGAGCCCTTTCTGTGGATTTGGACTAGTTTGAGATGGCATTAATGAAATATGGAAATCTCTGTGCATACATGTTTGTAGTGGAATAGGTAATGTATGGATAGCTGAAATCACCCAACAGAGTATTCTTTGGTTCTGCATTGT
The DNA here is from genome assembly GCF_019279795.1 of Protopterus annectens. Lineage (NCBI taxonomy): Eukaryota > Metazoa > Chordata > Ceratodontiformes > Protopteridae > Protopterus > Protopterus annectens. The sequence goes on along the minus strand of NC_056733.1, from coordinate 1,779,179,374 downwards.
GAGATGTCAAGTTTGTTAAGACATGCATCATTTTCTTTCAGTGTCATTGAAGAGGTGGTGCATTTGGGTACTATGTAGTGCTCGGCTTTTGTTTATCTTAAGAAGAATGTAGATTAGGTCATTGCCTGTGCATTACAGGTCTGAAGGTGAAGTGGTTTCCTAAGAATACAGATAACCTCCCAACAGCTAAATATTCCAATTTGTATTGAGTTTGAAGGGGTGATATTTAACAAAACCTTACACTACTGAGGTGATTTTTCAGTTACAATACCAAGTTTCAATAAATAGGCATATATCAATATTTTAAAGGGTTAGGAATATCTCTAAGGAGTGCAACATTATTTTTATGTTTCTAGCATTGAACAGTGTTACTGTCACATGATTTGATTGTGGTTGGCTACGTGGGCAATTTCACAAGACCAACCTTGACTAAAAAGACACTATGGGGAAAGACAAATTCTAAATCATAATACACAAGCTATATGGAGACAGGAGAAGGCCACCCCTAGCAAAGCAACTGAAGATGTCAACCATCTCTTCTCAGGCTGATATTTATTGGATCCTCCTATAATGACACCAGTAGTCAAGCCAATAATTAAAGTCGGTTATCTTTTTTCACATTGTGTCAACATTTCTAGTAATGGGAGGATATTAATCAATAATATTTGCACTCCCTTTATTGATGCAGGTTCAAAGAGCTCCATCATGTTCCTCTTCATATGAGACAAGGAGCTGCATCTGTCATCATTCATTCCCACATGTGCAGTGATCAGTTCATATGTGTACCTGTGATGAAGAGACTTGAGGGCTTTAGTGACATGCCATATCCTGGTACCTGAGAGAAAACCAAACACTACTTCATCTTTGCTCAGCCTGGAGACTAGAGAATTTGTATATCTAACTAAGGAGTCATCTTTACCTAGGACATTGTCAAATGAACTAACATAGGCCTGCTGCCTTAAATTTGAGAGTTTAGGCTGAGGCATAGTTTTCAGAGTCCAGGCTTTGATAAATATGTTTTAATGGCATCAGCATAAGACATCTTAAAGTTTGTTATCTTTGGATATTGTATAATTGGTGGTGGAAGTAAGACAATGTTAAGCTAAGATAAGTATTTCCATTACTTACAGATAGAGAACTTTGGATTAAGTAGGAATTTATTCTGAGTGAAAATGAGGCAGTTCATGCACTGTTTCAGGAGTCCAAGTGCTATAAGGCAGATGATGGGGGGGGGGTGCTGACTCTCCACAACGAACAGTATACTTAAAGTAATTGAGGATTTACACAGGGGCTGGAGAAATATTACAGCTGAGGAAGTTAGACTGATTATATATTCACCATATGTGATCAAATAAGTACATCCTGGCTAAATACTAAGGTGATACCTAAATGATGATGCCAGCCAGCTGAAAGTAAACTGACAATTTTAGGAATGCCAGTTATTTGTCTGCTATATTGCCATTTGAAGAGGCAGATTTCTGGCATAGATGCATTAATGTTTTTTTTTAACTTCTTCCTTTTACGTGTCCTACAAACCAGCATTATGATGTACAGTTGTTGTTTTCTATGTTATTTGTTCAATTTGTTTTCTGTATCCCTGCAGTGTAAGCAATTTTTTACAACTGCAGACATTCTGTAGATATCAATAAAAGCAGTGCATCAACTTACCCTTAAGGATAAATTGATTTATATTCCCACCTGCAGCCATGTACATTAAAAGAAGTGATGTTATCATTATGGGGAAAAAGTACATTGTCAAAAATGAGTATCTACCTGCTAAGAATAATGAGACAGAGCTCTGTAAAAACTTACAAAAACTGATATCCTTCATATCATTAATAACATGAAAAGTTAAATTGATAATGAATACAGAAAAAAATATAAACTTTTAGTACACAGATGGACATATCAATATGTTTTGGAGTTATATTTTTAGTCTGAGTAATGGAACAAGGCAAGTCTATTCCCCTCTAGTTCAGCATAACGTATAAGGAGATAAAATAAACCAAAACGAAAGAACGTGAATATGGTCTATATTTTACTTTACATAAACAACATCTATTGCAAAAATATCATGCAATAGACATGGGATCAGTAAATTTCCAAGTAGAATTAATATTAAAGAATATTGTTTTGATTTAGAGTAACACTTTTAAAAATACTGAAATAACTGTACGCAATAGTTATCTTAGAAAATCAACCTAGTTTGTCTTTTACATTTAAAGAAACTCATTTGTACAGTACCATAGATATTATCAATACTATGCTTTTTTTTGATTGGCACAGTACGATATGAAAACCTACTATAGTGAACATGTTTTCATAAAGCAGTTTGACAGCATAAAAGCATATAGAAAATACAAATTTCTCTCTGACCTCAAGTTGTACATTGTTTTCACTTTTACACATGCGGGAGGAAATGCTGAAGAAACAAACATCAGGGCTCTCATAAGGCAGGATTAAAGGCCTCTACATGCCTCCTTGACAGCAATTTAAACAAACGACAGATTGTTATTTTCAGTTTAAAAGCCAAGGTGATACCTATAACACTTTTGTCATTAGAATAAAAAAAGCAAGCTTTTCCATATGCTACCACAAAGCGTCAGGATATAGACACTTAAGGATCAAATGTCAGTCACTGTCAGCTCAAACTGAATGTACAGGAAAGGATCTTATGAATGAAAATACTCCAGAGAGTGTCTTGTCCAGGTCAAGAGTGCCAGTTGTTAAACAGGAAGTCAAATTAGGATATATAGACAAAAGGAGCATTCAGAAATACTGCAGGGTGTGGTGGACTTTTTGTCTGATATCACAAAGCTATTCAGAAGTCTGGGGATCTCTTCTGAATCACTTAGATGTTTTAAATCCCTGGGGCTGCTGAGTCTGAGAGGCAAAAAAAAGTTTATTTCATTTCAAAGTAAAAAGCAAAACAGCATGGAACTTTTGAGTTAAAATTCATTTTTTCAATACTGAACCATATTACATTAAAATAAGTATAATTATTCTGATTAAAGGATACGTGTAGAGTTCTGGCACTTAGTGCACAGGGTTAAAGCTAGGAGCAGTTGCTCCTGTGGTGCAGGGCTTAAGTGCCTCTGCTCTTATCTGTATGACCTTGAGCATGTCACTTAACCAGGCATTGTTCCCAGGTCACCCATAGAAGGGACTGTGTGTCCAGTGGGCCTACCTGGTCAACAATTGTGTATTACTATAATTATCATATCCACACCATCAGTATTTAAATGGCAGGATTGCCCAGATTGTGTTTAGAATCTGATTTACTGGACTATATAATTTATTAAGCTTTTCTGCTACAGGAATTTTTAATCTGCGTATATATATATATATATATATATATATATATATATATATATATATATATATATACATACACATATTTTTTTCTCCAAAATGCTGACTGTAATGTCCTTGAGGTATTTTAGCAGTACATCTGAAAACCAGATATGAAAATGTACTTGATAACAGTTTATTTATTTTCATACCATGATTTGGTCTTATGTTTATTTTCCAGCTAACTTGAAATATCAAACACAATTAAGAAAGGCCAGTGTTTTTAACATTGCTTCATTTATCAGTTATTTCTGTTCCTTGCTTGTGCAAACAGCAGATTCAAGTTCGAAAGACATTATTCTCTAACCATTAACAAACTAGACTAAAATTCAGGATTATTTCTTTACCATTATGAATATGCAATAGACTTAAATGTTTGAAAATGTTGCCTTATGCAGTAAATATGATGAACAAACTCATGCATATGTTTAAAATGTATGTTATCCGCATCTGGTATGCCTGAACAATTAAGTGTGACATCACTGCTTACTAACGATTAAAATGTAACCGATTACTTATCAGTCATAAGCATAAATTGCACTCAGTGAAAAAAATGAAGTTTTCCCATTACTCAAAAACCACAAACATTACCCATAAAATATTTTAACAGTATTTGTCAGCTACAATAAAAGTAAAATCACATTTGGCTTTCTTTGTTAGCATATTAAACACTTTCCATATAATGGGAATCATATGTGAATAGACTCCTTTGGTTCTAAAAATCATATAGCTGGACTGAATTTTGCTTATATTGCTGAATATTCCAATTTCAGTGATAAGACAGAGTGCTATAACATATCATAAAAATATATAAATCACAGTTGCTGGAATTCAAGATATGAAACACAGTCATATAACAAAGTTGTTGTTAAATGGAAAAGGCAGAGGTAGGATAGTCTTAAATAAAGTACTAGCATTACTTTGGCACAGTAATTATAATGAGATGAATTCTGTTTTCATAAAAACTCAAAGGAAGAAACAGCAGTATATTGAGGGAAAGGGCATTAAATAGTGTATAACTGTAGCATGTGCAGGAACGCATTAACAATTTCTAGTGTATATAGCTGCACCGATATGTAGCACCTCTTTGCACATGAAACCTAGTAAAGATCCAGTAAACCCCAATTCCGATCTATATCAGCATACAAAAATATGCAACATGAAATTTACAACTGTATGAATATATCACTGACACATATTCATACTGGCTACTGCACACACACACACACACACACACACACACACACACACACACACACACACACACACACATACACACAAACACACACACACAGACACACACACACACACACACACACACACACACACACACACACACACACACACACACACACACACACACACACACACACACACACACACACACACACACACACACACGTTGCAGTCACCTGTTATAATTGTATATTTGACACAACAGCAAATTCACCAGGAAAAGGACTGAGATGATTAACAGGGGCTCCTTCTAATGTTAGTGGTATATGAGCACACATTTTAATGTACCAGTAATCTTACTGGCTTCTACTTTTGAAAATAAAATGTGAGAAATGACATCCTGGTAACGGAATTATTTTCATTTTGGAAAAAAGATTACAAATAAGATTACGATTCATTGTAAAGAAATGGGTATGGTATGAAAAAGTGTGGTATGCTATGTGTAATAAGGAACATGTGACACTCACCTTGAGTAACTGCACTCATACAAAATATGTTAAAAGCATGTATTAAACATCTGGCAAGAACTAAATAATACAAATGTAGGAATATTTGAAAAAGGTAATGCGTAAGGAAGACGAACTTAAGAAGTAAGAGGTGAACATTATACACAGCAGGTAGCTGTGTCTTTGGAATTTGTTATAAAGGGTGAATGTAATGACTGTTCCACTCCTGAGTGATGATTAATGTACATAGTAATCAGAAAGATAATCATGATATAAGTGGTTATATACACTACTTGCTCCTTTTTGACCAGGAACAGGTACCCATCTGATAATACCCCTAACACCCTGTCTTGAACTGTTATTCCTTACATATTCCTATGAAATGACCTATAGCAGGCAGGATACAAGCATCTATATAGCCTAGTTATCGCTTACAGCTTATTACCTTACTACTTTCTAATACTGCAACTGACACAGCACCATGCGACTGTATGTGACAGTATAGTTGTTTGCATATCTTCAAAACCCTTCTAATGTTAAAAGATATTAGAAAGGCTCAGAAAAATAGCAAGTAGGTGAAGCAACTGTAAACTGTGAGAAGGGACTGAGCTATGGCCAGTGTCAGCTTTATGCCAGTCACTGAATAGTTAAGCAGTGATTACAAAGCTTGACAAAGTAACACCTCTAGGATTCCTCTGCAAGGAACCTCATAGCATGTAACTTAAATTGACAAATGTCAGGTGGCCATGTGTACAATATAAATTATTTGCAGGACAGGGCTGCTCACTGAGAATCATTCACAATGGATGTGCATTCCAAACACCCTGGTATATGGCACGATTTTAGAGAAACATGAAAAACACATGCCTTTGTTATAGAACTACCAATCAAATGTGCAGAGACATGAGATAAAATGAAAGAAACAAAAAAAACCCTCCCATACCTTCTTCAACTATATATATATATATATATATATATATATATATATATATATATATATATATATCCAGCAATGATGGTTTGCCAGTGTCCTGTTACAAAGTGTTGGTCTGTAGTTACATGCACTACAATACTCAGTATCTTTCATTTGCTGTTTTCACATACTGCATCACACACACACTGCATTTGTGAAGCATGCTGTAAGGAGGTCAGTGACATGCTAAAATTATGTTACCAAATTATAAATTTGCTACAAAATATAAAAACACAAATATGCTATGAAATGTACGAGAGCACAGAGACATAGTAACACAATGGTAGTTAGTAATGTAGCCTCCAAACAGAAAAATCCCACAGTTCATGGGATTCAGCATATTGAAACTGCCAAGTGACACAAAGGGAAGCTACAGAATTCATTACATGCTAACAGAGAAGGTCAGGCAGTGAACATGTAAGGGAACCACTAGCAAATGCATGGTAATAAACAGGGTGTCTGCATTGTCAGGGTCTGAGGGAAGCAGACAGATTACCTTTAAAAAGTGTAGGAGGAAGCTAAGATGAAGTGGTTATGTGTGTGGATGTTACCTATATCAGACACAGGCATGGTAAATGACAATGCTTGTCTGTATAGTTACAGGCCTTGCAGACTATAATCACTACTGCACCAAATACACTTGTCTTCAAACTATGAAAACTAAGAAACGTAACTACTGGACACAGTACCCTAATTCCTTGCATGCGTTCCAGCCACTCCCAAGTCATGCACACATTACAGATATACACAACGTTTCTCACACTTTGGCATGTACATAATGGATTAAAGCATGCTGCAAGGCTAGAGATTAAGTACAGGTTTAGCTCATAATTCATAATATTTCATCATAACCGTACAAGCAGGTACTGTGAAATAAAGTCACTAGACATTGTGGAAAATGAAGTTTTTGAACAGTAATGGTATGCCGCAATATCATATGAATTTCCGCACCAATTTTTACAGGTGTGAGCCCCAGTGGCAGCTGGTGACTTCAAATTAAAGGAGGGCTGCAGGAGACAGCTGAATGGGTGGGGCCAATGAGAAGGGGGTGGCCAACTAGAAAGGCGTGGAGCTATGCTCAAAACCACAACTGGAACTTTAATTAAATATGCTGCCCTGGGTGCCAAACTGTCATTACGAGAGTCCAACCAGACAAAATGAAGTGTAGAAGAAAAAATATTTCAGTACATTTAATATCTAGATGGAAACAAACAGGTTGTGAGGCATGAAAAAATAAATTACTTTTTAAATACAATACTGGAATGCCAGTCAAAATCAAGTATAAAAAACAAGCAGCACTCAACTCAAACCACTTCTCCTTGCACTGCAGTTCTAATTATAATTTATATTCAGCTTTATAAAAGTACCAAGTAACATGCTGAAAGTAGCAATCTGTGTGATACCCCCACTTGTAAAAATGTTTCTTATCCAAAAAAGACCTGCTGCCTGACAGCAACTATCTACTTGTTTCATGGGGGAGACATGATTAAAAGTAAAAACTGAAGAGCAAACAAGAAACAAGCTCAAGATAAATTGCTTAAAGGATTACTGCGCAGGTTATGGACCACACATGATAGATTGGCATTCTATTTGGTTTACGGGTAAAGCCTGCAAATATGACTGCAAGTATCCAACAAATGCAATGAGCTTCTGAAAATTCTGTAATCCTGTCCTTTATTACAAATACTGTCATATGCATTTCAATATCTAAGGCTTATACGTTATCTAGTTATGTAAATATTCTCTGCATGGCAACAACGAAAAGGCTTTCAGTGTTGGTAATTCTTTAACAATATGCTTATTAAAGCTTACCTGCATCTTACAATCTCCAACAAGCTTACGTGATGGTCATTAAAGCATTGCTACCCTAAACACAGGGCACTGCGACAACATGCATTTTCTGAATAATAATAAGCATAAATCAACAGTATAAACTATGACATAAAACCAGAACATTCTGCAAAATCAAGGACAGAAGAAAAGCCACAGTCATACTTGTGGGGTCTACCTTGGATGGGGGAATATTCTGCACACTTACACTGCATAACTGCTCCTTGCATTGCTTGGACATATCCAGAGCCACTACAATGGGGAGTAGGGTTCAACAAGTATGTCACAATCTGAAATGTCTCTGGCTGACGGTGATGGCTCTGGCATTCATACCTCTTAACCTCAGAGCCAGAAATCTGGACAAAGCAAAGCCATACATAGAAGTGGGACACAGGCCAAAAAATAAGGAACATTTTTAAATATTGCTCTTATAAACTTAGAAAGATAATGGAATAGTAGTAGGTCTTGCATTAGTATGAATTTTCTGAAGGGTATGAAATCTGAAACTCAAATGTCTGCCATTATTTTTTTACTTTAATCTTTAATGATTTCCACTAATTTGCCAGAAAACCTCAATTTTATGAAAAACAGGCTAAAAATGTGTTGCAAAAATATAAATTTGCCACACAATACAGCTGGGAACCTGTCAAAAAAGGGACACCTTTTTAATATTAGTACTGTTAACTTGAGCAGCTGCCAAAATAAGAGCATCTACATGCATTTCTGAAATAAAAGTAATCTATAACTCTGATCATTACAGTTATCTGTAATTGCAAACCGTCCACGTTTTCTTCCAAAATTGCCATTTTGCAGAGGGATTATTAGGGGGAGAGTAACATTTTGAGCCAAAATTGGGGACAGTTGAGAGGTTTGGATATTCCTAATTCTATAAAGTGATTTATTTGCACTTATCTCAAAACCTCTTAATGCAGGAAATCTGGACAAGGCCAAATATATTGGGGGAACATACAAAACAGTACTAAAAATTGCTCTTGTGTAAACTTAAGGCAGTTGATAGAATAACAAGTCTTGCTTTAGCATGCATTTTTCTGAAGGTTATGACATCTGAAACTCAATGTCCGTCATTATTTAGTGACTTTATTCCTAAATGATTTGCCAGAAAACCACAAATTTTATGAGGAACAAACCAAAAATAAGAAGCAAAAATCTATTCATTCTGCAAAAATCTTGACAGTTGACAGGTATAGTTCAGCTGAGGCTGTCTGAATTTGTAGCCCTTCCCCTCTCACAAACCCATGGTTGAATGTAGCCTCCACCCTACAGCCATTCCAGTGCCCCATTCCTTGGTTATTTCACCCCATTTGCCATACACACTGTAATGTGCATACTGCTTTATTTCTGCAATTTTTTTGATTTCATTTGAAACTTTTATTTTGCATTTTACAGCACAAACCCTAATAGATATCTGCTAAACAAAGCAATGCAGTCTCACAATGAAACTAGACTTAGCATTAAAACTTCTCTGTTCTTGAAACTCACATTCATTGAAACAGCACTGAAACCCACATTCAAAGAAAATATATTTTGCCAGTGGCAGACAAAGATTAACTTTGGGCTGTTTTCAAATCATAGGCCCCTTGAACATGAAACATACACATACTCTTTGATACACCTTCCTGAATGTATTAAATTATATTCCTTGTACAATACAGTACTGTTGTTAGAGGGCATTTTAAATTTGTTGTTTTGAACACTTTTCCAGTAAACAATGAAACAAAATGCATGCACCAATAATGACAAAACTGCCCAATTCAGAACATTTCCATCGATGCAGACCGATGTCCTTCCATTCTGTGTGGTTGTCACTGCACAGACTTCTGGGCTGCAGGACAGAGATGCCTTTCCAGCCTATCCAGACTGCCTAACACAGCAATCTGGAGTTCTGTGAGTATCAGGAACTCCAAGCACGCATGCATGGAGTTCCGGGACTCGCAATTTTTTTTATTATTTTCTTCTTTCTTTTTACAGGTGGGGGGGATAAGTCCTGCAGTCCTATAGCATGAGCCACCCCTGGTGAGCCCATTGGATCATTGTCAAAATGTCTTCTGGAAAACATATTACCTTGTACATGTTTGGTACAGAGTGGGGGTTTACTTCCCTTAACCAATAAAGAATAAATATTAGTTCACCAAAACCAAAAGTAAGTTATCTTCAGTAGCAAAGACATCCCTGTTTAATCTCCCAGTCCAAAATCACTTGGCTTTGGTTTGTTAGACCACAGTCAAATAGTCAGATTCTAGCTTCTAGACTGCTTCTGCACTGTTAGAGGAGATTATTTATTTATTTTATTTAGCTATGTGAGCATTGGTTTATGATTGCGGTTAGGATGTGAGTGGGTGCTGAGATGGAGAATGTGGATACAGTGCAGTTGAAATAGTTTCTGCCCTGTTTTATTAAAAGATACATTTGCCTGTAGTTGATTCACTGTCTTAGTTTGAAAATACGTAATACTTTGTTGAGGAAAATCTGTTTTCTTTCTCATTAATGTTAGATGGTGTGAGGCTACAGATGTTCTCTAAAATTAGCAGTGGCAGTAGCTGCTGCTATTGTTGTGTCTTTGTGTTAAATGTGGTTACCGCATAACAAAATGAGAAACTGAACAAGCACAGGAATCTGTCTCGTTCCAACCTCACCACCATGAGTGTCGAGGAAAAAAAATTAAAAAGCAAAGAAACTAGTGGCCTTAAAACTTCATTGATTAGCTCAGACACAATAATTTCCAAAAAGCATGAAACCCAGGTAGTGTTCCAAAGCAACAAGCCTTTATTGGTCACAGACAAGTGATCCTTATTAACAACAAAATCAGAAACGTTTTAGCAATGTTAAAAATATCAGCTTTTATATACTTAAAAGTAGATCTGGAAATGTACATGTTGTTTAATTTTAAACCACCCTATTCAAGGCAAACTGTATAAACAGGGCTGTAAAAGTGCATTTTAGAACAAGTACCCACCCCCACACACTACTACTAATCATATCAAACTAAATCCTAGTTAAGGAAACACCACCTGTCTATTTGCAACCCACATTCCAAAATCAGGTATTAAGAAAAGCATAAAATGCACACAAAATGACTTTTAACTAAAATCGCTTTTGGCCACCTAATGCAATAAAGCCTTCATCAGGTCTGTAATATGGACTAAAATCAAGAAAAAATCATGGCTATCTAACCATGAACATAATCTAACTAGAACACTATAAATACAAAAATACATCTGTCTAATAATATTATCTAGCAAATATCCATCCATGAGTATTAGTGTGCATAAAAAACTAAGTAATGAACAGCTTAGAAAAAAATATTAGTGCTTCGCAAAAGAAAAAATAAAGTCATGACTGTTTTCATGTTTACACAGCCCCAAAACATGTTTATACATTGAGAACTAGTAGTAAAAACATACAAAAAATACAGAAAACAATGGATGAAGTAAGCTAGTAATGTATAAAAGTGTGCAGGTGTGTGCATGAGTGTGCATGAACATCCACCAGTGTGATAAATGAGGGAATTATACCAATACTACATGGTAATAGCGGCATGGAAAAAGTGTGTGTTTTAAATTTAGCATTTAAAACTTTGGTGTGATGCAATAAATTGAATCAAAGCAGAACTGAGATTAAAGTAACTAAACATATATACATTTATACACATTCTTCACATAATTGTTATTATTTAGAATATTTTTAGTACTAAAAATATTTCCTCAAAAAATTGCCTAAAAAAACTTTATAGATTGTGTGGCAGCTTACATAAATTCATTACACTCTTAATACAGCAATAATAGTTAAGTCCTGGTTTTCTGAATGTATTTAATTTTAACTGCCAGCATCATTCTTTTTTCTCCAGAACACCATTAATATCCCCTTTAAGCTCATTCATCCATTCTCAACCCCTTTTCCCATTTTGTACATGGGGTTGGGGTGTCACTTTAGCACTGTTACACTGACAATCATCTCAAGTTAAGGTTTACACTGCTGGATAGCTAGCCCTGCCATGGTAGTTCATTTGTACCACTCACTCACACAACTATGTTCAATTTAGAGTGTCCAGTTCACCTACTACATGTCTTTGCAACGTGGGAGGAAACCAGACCATGCAGGGGAAACTAGAAGGCACCCCTGTCAAGAATTGAACTGGAGACACTCTTATTGTGAGGCAACAACACTAAATGCTGCACCACCATGGCCACCCCCCCCCCAAGTTCATCCATCTCCACTCAGTGCAGAATGATAAATTTAAAACCAAAATGTTGGGGGTGCTTTAATAAGTGTCTGGATAAGGCATTCCTCTGGCATTTATGTCTGATGTCAGAAAGATAAGCTGAAATCCTCCTTTGCAGCTTATTCATAGTCTTACCCATATAAAATGTAGGGCAGTCACTGCACATGGCCCTATATACAACTTTTTCAGTATTACAGTTACCACCTGCTGAAGATTTCATCATCTTTTCTTAAGATAGGGGCTCTCAAATGAGTTGCACTCCATCTAGCATTCACAGAAAGTGCAGTTAGGTGGCTCACAGATTTTAGTGCTCATGTCATCCTGGTATATGTAGTATTGGTATAATTTCCCCATTTACCATACAGTGGATGTTCATGCACACTCATGCACACACCTGCAGACTTTTATATATTACTAGTTTATGCAAAATTAAAACACATGGATGGATATTTACTAGATGATATTATTAGACAGATGTATTTTTATATTTATAGTGTTCTAGTTAGATTATGTTTAAGGTTAGATAGCCATGTGTTTATTCTTGATTTTACTTCTTGTTACAGACATGATAAGTAGCCACTCAGTTTACACTTATGCAGGCATAAACCCTGAGAGACTGTATAGAGAGTATGCAGACTACTAAGAGACAATTACCAGAGGGCAGAATTAAGCCCGGTGTTGCAAAGCAGAGATTTGGACATATTCCTCCCCATTTAGCAATGATAGCTGAGAATTAAGCCTGGGCACTTTATAAACCTTTCTGATTGTAGAAGAAGCTGTGCCACTGAAGTAGGTGGAAACGTACATGTTAGTAAGCATATTAAGCTTCTCCAAAGCACAGCTAAGTGGGTGCACAAATTTCTCAATCCAGTCCCACTGGCATGTGATGTGAATGCTTTGGAAGCTATATAAATATTGCTGGTAAAGGAAATAACATCTCATGCATGAAGAGTTTATCTTTAAAGTACCGTTTTAGTTATGGAAGGAGTTTGATCCATGAGCTTCAAAATCAGGTATGGTAAGATTTTGTGCTTTTATTCACTCTTATTGTCAAAAGAAAAAAAAAACTTTTAATTCTTTAGAGGAAATTTATAAAAGATTTAAACGTCTTGGCTGTGATTTGAACCCAGCTACTTTGAAGTGCTGATGCACTGGTGCATCATGCTTACCACTAATATTCTAGAATGTGTTCATTACTCACGTGGGTACTTGTAACACAGAATGACTGGTCAGTCTTGGACTTCCTTAGGAGTTCATAGGCGACTGAAAGTCAATGCTTTCAAATTACATTTTTTCTCCTGTGAACTTTTACTTTTCTCACAGCTGTTCAATAAGACAGAACTATAATGCACCAGAATAACACACTAAAAACTGCAAACACAAAACAATGACTGCCCTTAATAATGAAACCTACTGTAAATGGTACAACTATCTAAACTGGAGCACACCCTGCCCCTTCATCATTGGGGCTGCATCACCCACATTCTGCATTCCTGCTACTGATATACAGACACACACACACACACACACACACACACACACACACACACACACACACACACACACACACACACACACACACACATACACACACACACACACACACACACACACATATACACACACACACACACACACACACACATAAGTATATCTGTCTCTCTCTCTCTCTCTCTCTATATATATATATATATATATATATATATATATATATACATATATATATATATATATATATATATATATATATATATATATATATATATATATATATATATATATATATATATATATATATGGATCTAGGACATTTCACTGAATGCACATTTCACCGAAACTCATATCACTGAACACAAATCACCGAAAGCACAATTCACCAAAAACACAATTCACCGAAACACATTTCACCGAAAGTGGTATATGGCCTTGTCTCCACTGTAGTGCGACCCTGGAGTTGGTATGTATAGTAAGCGGGGTGTGGGGGGCACCACCACCTACATTGGGAGGTGTGGGGGGCACAGCCCCCTACATATTTAAAGTATATATCATGTTTGGATAAAAGTAATATATTACAATTGCAAGTATGCATGTATATAGTTTAACACATTTAAAATATGTGGGGGGCTATGCCCCCCTACTATATATACCAACTCCAGGGTCGCACTACAGTGGGAACAAGGCCATATGCTACTTTTGGTTAAATGTGTTTTGGTAAATTTTAAAATTCAAAATAGCGAAATCTCTCGTTTTGAGATACCGAACTCAAAACATCGAGATTCTTAAAATTTAAAAGTGAACAAAATAAAAAAAAAACAAAGACAGCTAAAATAATGTTTTTGCAGGTGGCAAGCACACCCCACACCCCCCCTACTTAAATATACCAACTCCGAGATCTTGCAACAGTGAAGAGAAGAGTAATGTTCCCATTCCACTTACCGTTCTCTTCACTGTAAAGCAATCTAGGAGTTCGTAGATTAAAGTAGGGGTGTGTGGGGGTGCAGGGGAGCTTGTCCCCCTGCAAAAACATTCTTGTACTTTTTTTTTTTTTTGTTCACCTTTAAGTTTCGAGATAATTTTGAATTTTAAAAGTGCACCCATATATATATATGTGTATATATATATATATATATATATATATATATATATATATATATATATATATATATATGGATTCACTTTATATCCTTGAAATACTGAAATATCAAAATTCAGTATGTTGAGGCTATAAAGTCGAACCCTTAAAACAACGAAAACTCAGAAGCGCAAAATTCAAAATCTCGGACACCAGAGATTTTGAATTAGCGCTTCTACTCCACACACACACACACACACACACACACACACACACACACACACACACACACACACACACACACACACACACACACACACACACACACACCTTCCTCCCCACACACCAACACAAGCTCTCTACTACATAAAAGCAGGGGGGCAAGCCCCCTTGCACCCCCCCATGTGGGGGCTGCACCCCCACACCCCCCTGCTTAAATGTTCTAACTCCGAGGTCACACTACATGCAAACACACACAAAACACCACTACACAAGCGACATTCTCCTCGTATACACACACACACATACACACACATCACAGCAACAAAACACACTAACACACACCACAGCCCCTACCTAAAACCCTTAACAGATAAACACTTACCTGAATCCACAACCACAGCGAAACACTGGAAGCGCTAATTCAAAATCTCCGGTGTTTGAGGTTTTGAAATTCACGCTTCTGAGGTTTCATTGTTTTTAGGATTCCACTTTATGGGCTCGAAATACAGAATTTCGATATTTCAGTATTTAAAGCTTCTAAAGTGAATCCATATATATATATACATATATATATATATATATATATATATATATATATACATATATATATATATATATATATATATATATATATATATATATATATATATATTTTTTTTTTTTTTTTTTTTTTTATACACACACACTCACGTATATATATATATATATATATATATATATATTATATTTTGCATCTGAGACTACATTATGCATTGTGTTGTAAACCGCTGCTGAAGGCATTTCCACCACATTTTTATTAACTTTTATAATTTCTTACTTAATTTCTTTAAACAATATGCTTACTGAAATAAGTAATTACTAAGTAGGATAGCCAAGGTGGTGCAGCGGTTAGCGTTGTCCCCTCACACCAAGAAGTTATCCAGTTTGATTGTAGGCTGGGGTGCCTTCTGTGCAGAGTCTGTATGTCCTCCCTGTGGTCACATGGGTTTCCTCTGGGTGCTCCGGTTTCCTCCCACATTCCAAAGACATGTAGTAGGTAGATTGGTCACGCTATAACTTCTGTAAGCGAGAGTGATTGGTATGAATGAACTGCTATGACAGTGCCAGCCACCCAGCAGTGTAAACCTTGGCTCAAGATGATTGTCACTGCTAAAGTGACACCCCATTCCCTTGTGCATAATGGGAAAAGGGGTTAAGAATGGAATATGCTTACTGAAAGCAAATGTCCTTTACAAGCATAAGCCAAAAGAACTGGGAAGTTAAGTGATAAATCTAGTTTTGAACAACATGCAGATGTGAGCCAATGTGACTCACAAATAGGGCTCACGCTTTGCATTCTAAGTCTAATATCACAGTGCCTTCAAATCACAATGGGAATTAGGCAGTGGAGCAAAAAGACAATCCCCCAGTTTCTCTATAGCTTGCATGGCGTGCAAGAACAGTGCAGGAGCTCCAGCAGGCAATATGTCTGCCGTGAGATCCAGGAACAGCCTGCAGGGGCGTGCACGAGCGATCCTGCACTAATTCTGCATGGACTAAGCCCCTGTATGCAAATCACCCCATTTGCAGGAGAAATCTATGCAAATGAGGTGATTTAGCAATCCAGGAAGCTTGCATCCGGCCATGCAGGACTAGTGCAATCTGCAGAAATGTACTCGGTTAGTAACCGAGTACATTTCTGCAAAATCCAAAACGGAGCTGTGACAGCTGCAAATAAAGGCTGCATATCATGTAGTAAGCATGCCAATGGCCACGTATAAGGCCACTGGCTTTGCAAGCAGTGAAAAAAATAAAATAATCAACTCTTTTTTTAGCCGATCTTGGCTGTTTTAGGGTAGGGCAGTGGCACGCAAATGGGATTGGGGGGAAATAACAAAATAAACCTAAATTAAGCATTCTAACAAAAATCAGTATTCTGCCATGCAAGTCAATGGCAGGCAGAAGACAACATGGCCAGTGAGTAGTGGTTGCTAAGTGAGGAGGCTCAGTGTGAGACATGTAACTATGCATTAGCAGGCAATCCTTTGCAAATGAGGGGAAGGATAGCGAATCTCAGTTTTCCCCTTCATGTGAGACAGGTCCCAACAGTGTAAGAGTAGGAATAGCTTGGTGCAAATCTAGAAGTTAGGGGACATCATGTGGGGGTGTGTCAGGCATACTGTAAGCAGATCGGAGCCCTATGGCTCGGGTTTGCTCCTAGCTTAGCACAGCTAAGCTAGGGGGTGTGTCTAAACCTGCCTAGCACTCCTTACAATGCCTAAGCAGGTGTGTGCACCATGCACTGGGTTTTAAAGACAGAAAAAAACAATCAAGCCAGGAAATAGCAGCAGTCTGCACATTTGTGCACTCTGTTTGCACTATGCACCCCCGGGCTTAAACAGGAAAGCAATGAGAAGGGAAAAAAGCAGTAGGAATTTAACCAAGGAGAACTAGCATAGCTGGCAGGTGAAATGTATCAGAATCAGCCAATTACATAGGCAGCAGACCAGCCCAGCCCAGAACACTACTATAAACTATGCAACCACCTTCCCCTCTGTTTTTTCCTACACTCTACACCACCGTTGCAAACAAGTGGGGAACTTTTAACACTCACAACAGCAAAATGATAGGGGCTGCAATAGCTATCATACAACAACTTGTGCAAGAGGCTGAGAGTGGTGAGGATGTGAATGCTGTCGACCAACCCACAGTGAGGAGATGGAGAAGAGTGTACAGACCCAGGGTAACCTACCAGGGGCTACATGAGCTGGAGATAGTGGAGCACTATAGGGTTGACAGGGATCTCTTGCAGCAAATTGTTGAGCTGTGCCGGCCACGGCTTACACACAGGACTAACAGAAGGGAACCCATTCCAGTGGATACCAAGGTATGTGTAGGCCTAAGAATACTAGCTACAGGTACCTTCCAAAGGCCAACTGGGGATATGATGGGGATCTCACAGGCATCAGCATCCAGGGTACTCCACCAGTTCCTGGATGCCATGTCAGCACATGTCGGCGAGCACGTATATTTGCCCAACACCCATGAGGCATTGGCCAGCAATATGCAACTGTTCCACCAAATAGCAGAACACCCTGAGGTAGTGGGTGCAATAGATTGCATGCCCATATGCATGAAAGCACCACCCGGTGAGCAGGGTAAGGTCTACATCAACCACAAGGGCTTCTCCTCCATCAACTGCCAAGTCGTGTGCAATGCCCAGGGCATAATAATGAATGTGTGTCCTGGCTGCCCTGGAAGCTATCATGATTCCCACATCTGGCATCTGATGCAGCTGTAACAGAGATTTGACAATGGGGACATCCCTGATGGTCACTATGTGGGGGATGCTGGATACGCACTGGAGTCATGGATGATGACACCCATCAGATATGCACACACACCCGAACAAGAACTCCATAATGAGGCACACTTACAGAACACAATTATAGTAGAGCATGTGTTTGGGATGCTCAAGTCACGGTTCCAGTGTCTGGACACTTTTGGAGGATCCTTGCAGTACTCACCAGCTACATGTACCCAAATTGTCTTTGTATGTGCCATGGGTCCTGCGGAAACAGCTGCAGCAAGAACAGCATGGGGCAGGGCCACACAGCCCCCCCACCATTGCCAAGGCCTGCACAGGCACAGAGTGACTCAGAACAACCTGAGCCTGCCCCAGTAGGCAGAAGGAGGTGTGCCCAGTATGCCCTGGCCTTGGCAAAGAGGCAATGCATAGCACATATACT
Source organism: Protopterus annectens (assembly GCF_019279795.1). Lineage (NCBI taxonomy): Eukaryota > Metazoa > Chordata > Ceratodontiformes > Protopteridae > Protopterus > Protopterus annectens. The sequence continues at coordinate 1,779,160,776 of NC_056733.1, read as the reverse complement.
GACACAGTAGGGACCTAGGGAATGACAACTCTCTCTGACTCTTACATACATTAAAAGGGATGCCAAACATTACACTACCTGTGCTCAGCCATGTGTAGGGAGTGTACTAAGTGCATGCGACATAGGCAGCCCTGCAGCACTACCCTCAATACTGGGACACCCACAAGGTAAGTGACTCACACATGCCAGTCAGGGGGGGGGGTTCACATACCCAACAACAGTCACAGCCAGCAGGACAGGTGTAGACAAACACAAACAAAGGCTGTGTTATGGCCTCTGAATGATGCCTATGGGTAACCCCCCCAGACCTACACAGACAGATGACAGCAGGTCAGGCAGTGGGATGTCAGTTCTAAAGGGCAGGAAGTCTGAAACTAATATGTATGTAAATAAAAGCTAAGATATGTAGTACACTGGTATGCATCTAGGCAGCATGATAGATAAGACTACAGAATGAAATGGAGTACCTGACATACCAGTACAGTCATAGCAAATGTGTACAAGTGTCAGGTGTGCCCCCCCCATCCTACGTAGACATCTAGTAACAGGCAGGTGTGCCCCCTCAGTCCTGTGTAGGCATGTAGAAATAGTTAGGTGTGCCCCCCATCCTACTTAGAAATGTAGTAACAGTCAGGTGTGCCCCCCCAATCCTGTGTAGAAATGTAGAAATACTCATGTGTGCCCCCCTATCCTACGTAGAAATGTAGTAACAGTCAGGTGCACCCCCAAAGCCTGTGTAGAAATGTAGAAATAGTCAGATGTGCCCCCCCATCCTATGTAGAAATGTAGTAACAGTCAGGTGTGCCCCCCCAATCCTGTGTAGACATGTAGAAATAGGCAGGTGTGCCCCCCCAGCTTATGTAGAAATACAATAACAGGTGAGACCCCCAACACCTGTGTAGAAATGTAGAAATAGTAAGGTGTGCCCCCCCATCTTACGTAGAAATGTAGAAACAGTCAGGTGTGCCCCCCAATCCTGTGTAGAAAATGTAGAAATAGTCATGTGTGTCCCCCATCCCATGTAGAAATGTAGTAACAGTCACTACCATGTGATCGACGGATACCCTGCAGAAACAGTATGCTACCTGTAGGTGTACAACACATAGGTCAGCACTGCATTACAGACTACTGGACTTGATCCACACATTGAATACAGACGGGCATATTGGGCATGCTCACACACTTAGAGAAATGAAGGCAATGTCACTCAACAACACACCGAAAGATCATACTGGAGCATGCTCACACTCAAACCATGAAGGCCCTGTCTGCAAACACCAGTGGACCAGACATAACTGGCAGTCGCAGATGTTAGTGCAGACACACCTCAGTATGCACCATGTATGCTTTGCACACACAGTGGACATGAATACAGACATATATCTAAGGACAACACACTATAATAAGCCAAAGGTAGACGTACATAGATGTGTGGAAGAGGGTGACTGTGACAAGTAGTCATCCAGGCCTGTCCCACCCAGCACACAGCCAAAGGGCCAAAACCACATGAGGTTCATATGTCACTCACTGTAGATACTAGCTACCTGTATCTGTCAGCAGTACAGACTATTTGGTGCACGTGCTAGCTGTGCAACATGACTGTACAAGGAAGGTGTCATCTAGCATCTGTATACACGTATCTGTGAAATATGACCCTGTGTGTGCCTGCATATGGTGGGTTAATGTCTAGATGAATGAGTTATGGCCCATGCACACACTCTGCCCTCTCCATAGCCCTACTATGACAAGCCTGCTGAGGTCATCCACTGTGAAATACACCTTTGAGAGACTCATAGCCCAGTAATCTCCGTGGCACATCACATAACTCCGTACTGCTATAGTGTGATAAACTAGTTAGGTGGGAGTACTAATTCCAGACATGGCAAGTATGTCTGTGTAGAGAGCAATGCTTTTTAGGGTAGTCACACTCCCCACAATTGAAATACGCTACTTTGGTAAGGATGTTGATTTCATCCACCTAGAAATACACCTCTGGGAAGGTTGTACCTCAGTAATTTCTGTAGTGCATTCTGTAACTGCGTACTGCTGTAGTGTAATAAATTGGTTAGGTAGGTGTTCTAATCCCAGAATTGGCAAGTGTGTGTCTGTCTGACTCTGTTTGTGTAGAGAGCAATGCTTTTTTAGGGTAGTCACACTCCCTACAATTGAAATGCTCAACTTTGGCAGGGCTGCTGATGTCATCCACCTAGAAATACACCTCTGTGAAGGGTATAGCCCAGTGATCTCTGTAGTGTGTCCTTTAACTGAGTACTGCTATAGTGTGATATATTAGTAGGGTTGGTGTTCTAATCCTAGACTTGGTAAATGTGTGTGTGATCCCTGTAGCACATCCTATAACTGCATACTGCTGTAGTGTGATATATTAGTTAGATTGGTGTTCTAATCCCAGACTTGGTAAGTGTGTGTGTCTATCTTTCTATGTAGACAACAATGCTTTTTAGGGTAATCACACTCCCTGCAATTTAAATGCTCAACTTTGGCAAGGCTGCTGATGTCATCCATCTAGAAATGCACCTGTGTGAAGATTGTAGTCAAGTAATCTCTGCAACATGTCCTATAACTGCATACTGCTATAGTGTGATACATTAGTTAGGTAGGTGTTTTAATCCCAAACTTGGCAAGTGTGTGTGTGTATGTGTGTGCGTTTGACTCTGTCTGTGTAGAGAGCAATGCTTTTTAGGGTAGTCACACTCCCTACAATTCAAATGATCAACTTTGGCAAGGCTGCTGATCTCATCCACCTAGAAATACACCTCTGTGAAGGTTGTAGCCCAGTAATCTCCATAGCATGTCCTACAACTGGGTTCTGCTGTAGTGTGATACATTAATTAGTTAGGTGCTCTAATCCTAGGCTTGGCAAGTGTGTGTGTCTGTCTGTGTAGAGAGCAATGTTTTTTTGGGTAGTCAGACTCCCTATAATTCAAATGCTCAACTTTGGCAAGGTTGCTTATGTCATCCACCTAGAAATAAACCTCTGGGAAGATTGTAGCCCAGTACTCTCTGTAGCATGCTCCATAACTGTGTACTGCTGTAGTGTGATATAGAACTCTGGAAGGGTTCTATTTCCACCCATGGCAGTTCTGGATGTTTTGTGTGTGTGTTTCAATGTCTGTGTAGGGACCAATGCATTTTAGGCAAGTCACACTCAATACATTTCAAATGCCCTACTTTGGCAATCCTCTTGATGTCATTCATTGTGAAATGCACCTTTGGGGAAAGAGCTCTCCAGTAATCCCCACGGTGCATCCTATGACAGCTCCATGCTGTAGTGTAATGCTGATCTCTGTTAGGTGTTCTATACCCACACATGTTGGTTGTAGAAGATTTGTGTGTGTTTCAATGTCTGTGTAGGGACCAATGCATTTTAGGCAAGTCACACTCAATACATTTCAAATGCCCTACTTTGACAATCCTGCTGATGTCATCCAATGTGATATACACCTTTGGGGAAGGGATACTCCAGTAATCTCCATGGCATGTACTATAACTGTGTAGTGCTGTAGTATAAAAAACCAGTTAGGTAGGAGTTCTACTCCCAGACATGGCAGGTGTGTGTGTGTGTGTGTGTGTGTGTGTGTGTGTGTGTGTGTGTGTGTGTGTTTGTGACTCATATCCTGTGTGGAGGTGGGTGTGAGTGTGTGACACCTTGGCCCAATGTGGAGTGAGTTTTTCAAATTTCTTATATGGTGGCTCTAGTATATATCGCAATGTCCACTGTACAGGGATAACAGATGTGAAATAGCCGAGAGTCTGGGGTGCAAACCCATACACATCTCATCAAGGCCAGGCAATTACAGTTAGCAAACCCAGTATTACCCAGATCACACCCTCAACCCATGTCTCATACACACACACACACACACACACACACACACACACACACACACACACACATGCCTAGGCAACAGTCAATATGTGGGTAGTACACTGCATAATGGCAACTGATAGTAACTCTGGAATGATTGCAGTGGACTACAGAGGGCATGGCACCCTGTCCATCGGTCCAATAGGCATGTACATGCAGACAGTGCATCTTCCCCATGTTCCCTATTGGACAGCTGCAACACCTGTGGTGTCATCACATGTGACCCACAATGGACATACCATGCCTGAAAACATGCCTTGTATGGACAGATACCATTGACACCAGGGAATGCTGTTAACATGCTATCAATGTAGGTGCAGGGTAAACCTGCTCTCCATTACCAGTTCCCACCACAGGTGGCCAAGACTGGCACATCTGATGATAATCTGTGTACACAACATAGGCCAGACACCCAAGGTACAGTTCCACATGTCACTGTACATGCATGTGGAGATGTGCACATCCCAGACACTGTCCATATTATGGACTAAGGAACATTTTCATGGCAAGCGATGTACAGCATTGGTCACACACAATAGTCACCCAGGTGACTGGATTGGAGATACAATACCCACCTGTGTGGGCAAATGCAGAAACTACAGCCCTGAGCCACAATGCAGACCATTGTCATGTGGCCTGATGCCAAGGTATACCCATCACCTAGCCTTGTATATCTGTCTGGCACAGTCAAACACCACACACCCGTGCAGAAATGCACCCATGCATGTCAGTACTGGCACCCTGTGTGTTTGTCTGTGTGCTGTATGATGTGTATGATCACATCCACACTCACTATAACCCCCATTGGCATACTGAAGCATGCTGTCTGATGTCAGACACCTCCCCATGCCCTTTGCCCATATAACCTCCATATGATCCGTGTGGTGCATGTGATACCTGCACAGTAATGAGTTGCGGCAATCACACTAGTAATTTGTTATAATCCTGGCCCTGCCAAGTGTGTCAATGTGTGTGCATCCCTGTGAGAGTCCGGCTGTGGTGACGCTGGTATCTGTTCATGTGGACAGGCATGTGTACTTCACCTACCGTAAAGCTACCATATCCCTGTTGCAAATGTCACTCACCATCACATATATGTTCTGAGGACTCCACAACAGGTAACCTATGTGGTGCATCCAGTAACTGCATAGAACTGTGATAGCACTACATAGTCATCAGGGGTTTGATATCCTGTGCTGGTAGGTGTGTGACAAAACATGCTTAAGTTTTACTCACCCATCCCTCACTGACTTGTCTTTACTTCTGTCTGCCTCTCTCACTCCCTCACTGGTGGATGTGGAGACCTATACCTGCTTTGCTTAGGCAGCAGCATGTGTATTCTAGGTAATGCTCATGATCAGCTGATGGCCTCTGCATGAATTGCAGCCCTTCTCTAGTTGATTGCATGTAGAACAGCTGTGGTAACATTCCCATAGCCAATTGCATGGAAACACACTCCAATATCTAGGAACATCATGTAGGTGTTTGGCCTTTTCATTCACTGTGAGCAGGAACTCGATCTGTTGTTTGGCAAACAGCATCTCAGATGGATTGGGAACTTACCTTTGACAACATACACTGTAGAAACAGGCCAACACACAGGAGGGGGATGTGCCTGACCTGACTACAGACTGTAAGTGCTGCTATACTGCATTTGGAGTAATGTTGGTTTAACAGGGTGTGTGCAGATGTGGCTGTCCTACATGTATTAATACCTGCCATGTCAGTTCTATGTTTATGAGGACTCCCCATCTGTAGGGTCATCTGCAGACTGGGCAGTGTGTGGTGCCTTTGGTTTCATGTGTTACCCACAGAGCATGTATCTGTGAACTGCAGAAGGTAGTGTGAGGATTGCAGTCTGTAGATGCTGAAAGCCGTGACAGTTACTGACTTCATATCCCTCATAGGATATATGTTGTGACAAACCCTGTTACAACAGTAAATGCATGATGTTATCACAGCAGCATGTCAATATTGGTCCTGTGTATGTGCTTCCAGCCACAACTCTGTCAACCTTTGTCCATATGTCATGCATTAAGAGGTACATATGTGCTGTACACAATGATTAGTGTCATCATATCTGATAACAAACCAGTGAGATATCAGACTGCTACACGTTATGTACAGTAGGGGTTATATTTTATTACATAACCTGCACATTCTATGGTTGCTTGTACAGTACTGAGGTCTGTATAATTATGGTGAATGTCAACAGTGTGTGTATTGTTAAGATGTACCTTGGCCTGTGTACATACTGTGGTAGTTGCCATCGTTCTAGGTCCTGTCCTATCTGATGTTACATGCTGCTCCACTGTATGTTACCGTATAGGCGTACATGTTTGTAGGGCCATACACACACATGTCCCATACCACAGACAGGCATCAGACCACACTGTGTCACAGCCCAGTATATGTAGGGTTAGTGTGTGAGTGGCACATATGAGGATGGTGTTGGACAGATAGTCCATATACTGTAATATTATGCTATTTTACCATATGTGGCTGTGGCTGTGTTCACATTGGTTGTGGTTATGCACTTTTACTCAGGTGTATCTTACCCTGTGCTGTGACATGCCAGTAGAGCCTGCTATATATGCAGGTACATGTGCATTCCCCCATAGGAGATGTCGGCCAGTGTTGAGCCAGTCTGCCTGTAGCCTGCACAGTGCTTTGTTACATGCCTAGCAGCTTAGTGTACTTACCCAGTGAGATGTCATGTCCAGATACTTGCCAGATGTACTGCTGCTGGGCCTCCCTTAACAGTCATGTATGTCAGACAGAGCGGTGGGATGCTGTAAAGATGTATATCAATATCTAGTGGGTAGTATATGGCCATGGCACCTCTGTACCAGCAGTTACCATATGTCAGGACAGACAGGGGTGTGTGAATGCATAACCTATGGGGGCGAATGTATACCAGTCGTTATGTGTTATACCCATCTACATGGCCGTTAACATCCATATTATTAGGCTTTGTCCACATGTTCTGCACTAAGGGGTTCTGTGTATACCTCTGGACTGTACAGAGTGTGTCAGAATGTCCACATCTGTTGGCCAATATCTCTGCTGTAGATCCACAGGAGCAATACATGCTTGCAGTGATACTGTACTATGATGTCCTTAGGATGTTTGTCAGTAGCCAATGGCGCAAATGTGAAAAGCAGATGTGACCTCGCACACACACCATGTCTGTGAAGACAATCCCTATTACAGTAGCAATAGTCTACTAATATACTTGCTATACATACCTGACATTCCCTTGCACTACGAAGTTGGGACTATAGGGGCTGAGGTAGGGCTATACTCCATGTTCAGGACATATGGTGAATATATATGTACATATGATTATCCAGATATCTATACAGATAATTACACATGTACATATCAACATATATAGATGGGTGTGTTTATGTACATAGATATGCATATACACACCCAGATATATACATATACAGAGCATATGTCTACACATATACAGCTAGTGATACATATGAACATATATGTATACCACGCTGCCATTCCTGCCAGCAGTCGACTGGTGTTGTATCCCCCACACATACGGTGGAGCTGGGGCCATATACGAGTGGGCTTCACCTACATAATACATGTGTGCCCATATGCACTCCACAGGCCAGTGTATGTGACAGTGGTATATGGCCCTGTATTATTGAGTCTAGGGGGATGCACCATACATAACCTAGGCTGTTACAAAATATGGGGGTATCAGGGGTGAGCTGCCTTAAGGTATATGGATGTACAGTACCATACATTTCACCTAGCTTGACATTACTTACAAAAAGTGGCTTACTGCAAGCTTACTGCCTCCTGCCATGCTGACTGTTCTGTTTGCCAGTGTGCCTGTGATGGTGTCAGTTATGCCTTGTTATGTAACAGTTACATCCCATTTGGTCAACTGAAGTCTTTACCACCTAGTGATTTTGTACAGAGTGTAGATAGAGGCTGCTGGACTATACACCTGCATCACTTACTGTTGATTGTGTGGTATCTTGTGGCCCAATCTGTCTTCACTATTGTACGATTTGGAGGGCTTAGCCTGCTCAGCAACTGTTGTGAACCTTTCCAGACTACTGTATTAGTATAACTGTTTTACAGTGCATTACTTTGTTTATATGGATGTCAGTGTCTGAACAGCTATATGACATGGCATATAAAACTGTAATAGTTCACAAATTGAGGTTTTCCATTTCTGCAAACTTGTGTGTGGTGTTTTATCCTAGGATCTCTCTGTGGGTATATGTTGCAGGCACTGAATGTCATTTGTATGGGTGGCTCATCCAGTATCCAGTCGTTAGGGTGTTAACTGTAGGCATAGTGTTTGTTCCATATTGTGTGCACCTACTACATAAGTATCTTACTGTACATATCTCTGCATGTGTATGTGTAGTCACATGTATATCTATATATATATATATGTAAATATATATATATATATATATATATGTATATATGTGTGTGTGTGTATATATATATATATATATATATATATATATATATATATATATGTATATGTGCATCTGCATATATGTGTCTGTGCATATTTATCCTGGAGATGTTGATAGCTTCCACATTTTACATTTCCTAAGGGAGCCAGACTGTACTGCATGATATGTTACCAATACCAGCCTGACATCATACAGGTGGGATGTAGTGCTGTTAACATCTTGTGTCCATGTCATGTCAGGAACTGGTTATGGTATCTGCAACACTTTTGTAGTGTATTACAGGGTGAACGTGCTTGGCTGTGGGGGGGGAGTATACCTATTTGTACAAGACGTATATCATTTGGGGCCTCTCAACCCCATTAACGGTGTATGTGGACACATATAATTTAATCTCCAATTGATATCTACACATGTATGTCCATATATATCTATATATATCTATATATATATATATATATATATATATATATATATATATATATATATATATCTATATATATATATATATATATATATATATATATATATATATATATATATATATATATATATCTGCTGTGTATATGTAGACATATAGGTGTAGACATATATATATATATATATATATATATATATGTGTTGATGTAGGCATTCAAATGAATATATGTTCATATATATTTATATATATGTATAAATTTATATATATATATATATATATATATATATATATATATATATATATATCTACATATATAGATATGTTGTATCTGTTTAGATATTAATATATTTACACACGCACATACATCTACATGTTGGACTACAATCTCTGTACTGTTTAATGACTGGGCTGGATGATATGCTTTTGAAATCATCAGTGTTATGTCTATCTGGCATGGCTTATTGGTAAATCACTTTGTCTATGGTGTGCAGGGTCCTGGGTTTGAGCCTTGCAGAGGTGGTTTATTTTGTTGCTGGGCAGAACACGGGCCATTGGATACAGAGTGATTAAGGCACTTTAAAGCAGTTGTAAGCGGGTTTGTGCAGAGGCAAGCACTGCTAACTTCCGGTTACAGTTTCTTATACTCAGCTTCTAAATTGCTTAACCAGTGTAGGCATTGCTTAAACCCATGCAAATAGGCTTAGACCTGCTTTCTGCTGCTTAAATGTGCTTACTCCCGCTTACCCCCGTGCTAATTTCTTAAACAGAAAAGAAAAAAGGGTTGATAGGAAAGTGGTGAAAAAGGGGCACAAAGAGAGAAAGACAGGGAAAATAGCTAGGGATGTGCAGGAAGGGTGTAGGGAAGGTCCATAGCGACCCATTTCTTCTTCAGCAACAGCTGTGCATATACACTGAATTTGGAGGTAGATTTGGATACTCAAACCCCTTGGAGAGGGATGAGGACAATAATAATAAGTTGTGATGCCAAAATGACCGGATTACATGTGTCCAGTGGACACGTGTGCAAAATGGACAGCTATGAATGGGGCGAGATTTTTTGTGGGAACAGATTGCCTTTTTTTCTTTTTTTCAGGCGAGAGTGGGATGTTGGGGAGGGGTAGTAGGTATATTTGGGGAGGTAGGTTGGTAGGTTAACAGAGAAGACACACAAGATGCATACAGGGGTGGTATATGACACATGTGGGGGGTAAACACTTTGATGGGGAGGGGTGTTGGGATATCAGAAGCCCACAAGCCCCCTAGTGGTAATAGTAGGACTGAGGTCCCCGCCCATGGGCAGTCACCACTGAACCTTCACAGCCTTGAAGATGGCTGTGCTGGGGGCTGAGCCGCAGAGCCAGGCTGATTCTCTAATCATGATATGCAGCCCTTGAGCTGGCATAGAGGATCACCAAACTGCTTGTTGATCGCTCTACGCACCACAACCCCAACCTGGCGACAGGTGACAGGTGCCTATCCACGCCCACTCTCAGGGGGTGAGCCCCGTCCCCTGAGGCAGTTCCACCCAAAGGTGTTGCAGGACCTTAGGACAGGGAGGTCTGGGCTGAGCCCCAGACATGATGGTGCCCAGTGCCATGGCCAGCTGAGGTGGGACAGGTGGGTCTGCTGGGACTGGCCTTCCCAAGTGTGCGATAGTGTTTAGATTTCATCATCATATATGGGTTAGTAATAGTCAGCACATTCCAGGGTTAGGTATAACAGCATGCATAGATATTTCCATTAACCCAGACACCAGATACGGAACACTTGCAAAGCAAACAAAACACATGCACATATGGGACCACAGTTGTAATAAGAACAGCATGCAGGTACATTGATGGCACCATGCCAACAATGTTGGAATAATTCAGTATGGCACATGCATGGGAACCATTAAAATATTTATCAAACAATTGAACATTATCAGAGTATGTTGATTATTGTTGGAGATAATGTGGGGGGGGGGGAAAGATGTCAATTAATAAGTAGTATATTCCTGTAGTCCACATTACTTTCCTGGTCAGTGCTGTTATCTGTACCTTACAAGTCTTACTACACTACCCTATAGTCTTATTTTGGACAGTGATATGGCTGTCACCATCATTACACATGCACCGGTTTTGCCTACAGTATACACCTCTTACCTGGTATACCTGTGGAGGGAATGTTTGTTAGCACTGACTAAGTGTTTGCATACATACACCCAGATTCCGGGTGGATGTTTTGCACTATGCTATCCAACTCTATCTGCACAGACTCTGGCCATGTGTTGACCACATGCTGGTGTGCCTGGACATATCTAGAATATTGCCCTCTTTCACCTTTAGTGACCTGACACACACATATACATGCTTTCCTACACAGTTATATTATGTAGCACAGTGTGGCTGACAGTGACCAATGATACTTTATTAGTCAGAGAAACTGCAACACTCACAATCCCCTACAATACCAGGGTGGAGAGTACCAGTACAGGTTATATTGGTCTGTATTTCTCAGCACAGTGTTCATATCCAACGCTCCTGTGGGAGCAATGTTTGTTAGCACTCCCTGACTGTTGCCACACAAAGTTCCAGATTACACATTCGTATTATGCACATACATCTCACTCTGTTACTGTACACACTCTGGTCACAGCTTGACAACATGGGAGTGTAGATAGGACTTACTTGAAATATTACTCTCCTAAGTTTCGGGGGTTGCTACAGTGACAGGTGGTTGACAATCACTTGTATTCCCTGTTTGCTGGCTACACATCTGGGGTCATCCCACAGACTTACCAGGGGGACAGAGGGACAGGCAGCAGATATGGGCACATATACTGGACATTCTGGCCCATGTGTATAGTTGTGGGGTATGAATCTGTATGCAGTCTAATGCCACTCCCAGGATTCAGATTATGGCTGTGTCTGCTACAACTTAAACACTGTTTATCACATTTGTGTCTGCTATATTAATATTGCTGTATATCTCCAATCTGCTTTCTGTCTTATTATTCCCCTGTGCTTATGCATTCTGACCTTGTATAACAACACTCTTATACAGATTTCCGAGACAGTTATATGTTGTAGGACAGTGTGGGTGACAGTGATGTGTAATACCTCATTATTCAGAGCAACTGCATATCATTCTTGTATTTCTGGGCACAGTGTTGATATCTGACAGACCTGTGGGAGCAATGTTTATTACCACTACCTGAATGTTCCCACACACAGTACCAAGTTCCACATTACTATTATGCACATACATCTCACTCTGTTACTGTACACACTCTAACCACAGCTTAACAAGTTGGGGTGTAAATGGGGTATATGTGGCTTCTTAGTTACATAAGGTATTGGGAAGTTGCTAGTGTGCCAGGTTTGTTGTCATTGATTTGTGTCAATTAGTTGTATTTCCTGTTTGCTGCCTATATGTCTGGGATAATCCCACTGATTTCCCAGGGGGACAGGTTGATAGGCAATAGATATGGGCCACTTTAATAGACATTCTGGATATATCTGTACAGTTGTGGGGTATAATTCTGTATGCAGACTACTACCACTGACAGAATTCGAACCGTGGCTGTGTGTGCTAAAAAAACAACAGTTCACATCTCAGTTGCATGTGCTATTCAGTTTTTGTTGTCTACATTTGCCCTGTTTACTATGTTTCTCTCAGTTTTACTAAATGGCCTCTGGGGATTACACCTGTCATATACAGGCATTCCTACACATGCAATTTATGGTGCATGGTGTGGGTAACAGTGCTTAATACAACAGTACTATTACATGATTGCAAATCTACATTACCATATGATACCACAATATACACATGCAGTCCAGCAATTAGACCTGTTTTGTCAGGATATTGCACTTTTATTGACATACAAACAATATGAGACTCTTCCTGCCATATTCTCTAGTGTATGCAGTACTTGCCTTGAACAATACAGGATTTATACTAGCAATTAATTTACTACTACTTTTATTTTTATTTCCTATGACAGTAAAAGCATGAGTATTACTGACCTGCCTCACATCACAAGCTCGCCAGGCGACTGATGTGGGCCTCCTAGTTCGCAGCCCACTATGTTGCAGCTATGGGGGACATAAGAGGAATATTGAGCCATACCTATCCATGATATACCTGAGCTGGCAATTATTACACACATACTGGGAAGATACTTACACATGTCTGGAACATCCCCTGATGCTCTAGCCTCTTGGAGACACTCCTCCAAGAGGTCCCTCTTCCACTGCTTCAGGGCAGCATAGTGGTGCCTGACCTGCTCTCCAGTTCGGGGTATGCCAGTGGCACTGGTGAGGTCACGGGCGAGATGGTCCCAGGCCTCCGCCTTATATTGGGAGCCCTGGTACTGGCCCTGCAGCAGTCTCTGTGCATGGTCTTTGACAAGGAGTCCTGCCATGACCTTGGACTCCTGGATGCACCAGCACTGCGCCTCGAAGTGCACTCCTTCTTCACTTACTGCCATAGTGCCTGCAAGGGTAAGCTACAACCAGTTATGAGATGTATTCCCACCTCTTGGGTTTAAGTAGGGCCAATTTCCCGCACTTTTCCATGATTGGCCAGTTTTGAAAAGGCTAAGCTATGGGCAAACCTGCTTACCTAAGGTTGGCATTGCTTAAAGGGGTATACCACTGGGCACAGAGAGTTAGCTGGTCTACTCATTGCTCACACCTCCTAAGCTGGCCTCTGCAATGCTTAGCATTGCTTACATTAGACCTTCATTATAATGCCTTTTTGGCATTGTGTTATTATTCATTACACCTTATATGTATGCCTGGTATCCCTCATTGATGTGTACGTACACTCTGTGGGGTCCTTGTGTTTTATTGGAGACTTCAACACTCTGTTACAGTTACACCTCACTTCTGGGCTTACTGCTGTACTCCAGTTCACATATTTATGTTATGTAGTGGGTTATGGCACATATGATTGTGTACTGATGCCTTTCAGAGGTTCAGTTTGGTTATACTACGGTGAGGACTTGTTTGCTACTTACTCATTCATCTGTACTTCTGTGATGCCTTGGTGGATAACTACTGGGACTATGGTATATAGGGTCCTGCGTTCAAGATCAGCATGGCTGTTTATTTTGTTGGTGGGCAGAACAAGGGCTATTAGATAGAGTGATTAAGGCACTTATGAGCAGTTGTAAGTGGGTTTGCATGACTGTAAGAACTGCTAACCTGCCATTACATCTGCTTACAGAGAGTTAGCTTTAGAATTTCTTAGCCAGTGTAAGCATTACTTACTGCCATGCAAACGGGCTTAATTCCGCTTACTAGTGCTTAAATATGCTTACTACTGCTTATTTTTGCTTACACCTGCTTACTAGTGCCTTATTCATTATGGCACTGACACCTCACATGTGCATTTACTGCAGTACTCCAGTTCATAAATATATGTTATTTAGTGGGTTGTGAAACATAAATATTGGTCATAACATGCTTTGACATGTAAAATTGAATGTGCTGTAGTGGTACTCAAACCAGGAATGCCTTCTCGCAAGGAGAATGCTCTGCCCACTACACTATTGCTATGCTGTTTCAATTGCATATATCTTCTTTGTTATCCTCTTCACCCTTTTAAGTTGCTTTAACTGTAGCTAAGCGAAGGGCACACCTGCATACCTACAGTTAGCTGTAATTAGATTTTTAAAGAAAGAAAAGTGTTTCTTCATTTTATTTCTACATTCTGTTGCTGTTATACACAAGGGGGACTGTTGATGGGGATATGCGGTCACCTGTGAATGATCTCGCTTATTGCATACCCCTTTCTGCATGTTCTACATTGCAGGGGTGTGTTTATTCTGAGAGCTCTCTTCTCAGATACGCCCCCTGCACTCTTACACGCTCCATGTAAGACTAGGAGCTTGGGCAGCGCACATCATTAATATGCATGGCACGCTGCCGTCCTGCTCCTATATGGTCACTTCCATGCAGGACTAAGCTAGTCCTGCAAGGAAGATTAGTAAATCCAGGGGAATGAACAGTAATTGTCTAGAACACAGCCTGACAAAAACATGATTCATTGTATTTGTTTGGCTGAATTGTGTTTTACCTCCAATAGAATCTCCTGCACGTAAGGAGCTGCACGGCTACATAGTATGCACAAACAAAAAGAAAAAAAAAAAAAAAAAAAAAAAAAAAAAAAAAAAAAAAAAGAAAAAAGCCAGCAACTGGTGAACCGTTGAAAAAAGGTAGTTTAATAATAAACTACCAAAGCCACATAAAAGCTCATAACATACCGGTTTCGGCCCGGGTTTAAACCTGGCCTTCTTCAGTGTTTTACAATAGAGCCAATCACAAGCAGCTTTTATATAACCTAACTTGACATGATAGGTTAAACAAAACATTAATATGCTCATGAATATTCATCAGTGTTATATATCTTACAATTATATAGGACAACCTATATTATATATTCAATAAACAATATTACATCTCAAAAAGTGACATGCTGTGCTTACATATTATTTTTATAAGCATTCATTAAGACCTGGATTAAATAATGCACCAAGTTTGGTGATCCATTTCTTTTCTTTTAGGTCCAGTTTTTTATGCCAGCCCCCTTTATTTGTTCTATCACCAATAATTTTATCAATAATTGTAAAGTGAAATTGTGCCGTGTTATGTATAAGAGTGTGTTTATATAGTGCATTAGATGTCTTTTTACATCTAATGTCACTAAGATGTTCCGACACCCGTAGTCTAACCGGCCGAGAAGTTTGCCCAACATAAAACGAGTGACAAGTACAGCAAGCCATATATATTGCCCAATCGGTGTTACAATTTGCAAAAAATTGAATATCAAACACTTTATTACTATTCCTGCTAGTGAATTCTTTTGTTTTCACAATAGATTTACAATTAACACAGTGACCACAAGGGAAGCAGCCAATACGTTTGTCTCCCAAAATCGTTGTTTGATATACATTAGGTAAAGAAGATTCAAAATGATGTTTATAATGATTGAAATAACCCGCCAGATTCTTTCCTTTGCGAAAGGAGAATAAACATTTATTTGGAATGATTGTTCTAATCCTAGTGTCTGCTTCCAATATGTTCCAATTATCCTGAATAATATTGATAAAGTTATTAGTATTTCTACCATATGTTGTTGTAAAACGCAATGTGTTTGGCTTTATAGGTTTCTTCTTGTACGTCAATAGATTTGATCTATGTAAACCTGAAGCATAATTACGAGCCATTGTAACATACCCTGAGCTGTAACCCCTATCAATAAATCTATTATACAAATCTTGAGCATGATGACCAAAACTGATATTATCAGAACAATTCCGTCTAATTCTAATAAATTGTGATTTTGGAATGTTTTTGGCGATGTGTTTTGGATGAAAGCTGGAGGCATGGAGAATGGTGTTATATTGGGGAAATTTTCTATGAATTTCAGTTTTTAGAGTATTATCCAAATTCCTAGTTACCAAAACATCCAAAAAAGTTATGGATTTTTGATCATAGGTAATGGTAAATTGTATTCCCCATTTGTTATCATTCAAGTATTCCATGAATTCTTGGAGGTATGAAACATCCGATCTCCACACCATCCAGCAATCATCCAAATATCTACGCCAGATGTCAATATCAGGTAGAAAAAGATTATGAGTATCATCATAATCTGTTCTATATAAGCCATAAATAGGTCAGCATATATGGGGGCAAAAGATGCCCCCATTGCTGTACCTTTGATTTGTAAGAAACATTCCTGATTATAGAAAAAAACATTTTTGGTCAACACATGCTCAGTTACATTTAACAAAAAAGTATTGAATCCTGGTGGATAAATATTAGATTGATGTAACCAAAATTCAATAGCATCCAATCCCGCCCAATGTGGAATATTAGTATATAATGAGCACACATCCAAAGTACAGAGCCACCAATCTGAATCTAACTGCATGTCATTCACAATACCCAAAAATTGAGCAGTGTCCTGTATACGTGATCTGACAAATGTTAGCAAAGGTTTCAAATGCATAGTCAGAAATTCAGAAAGGGGCTCAGTTAATGATCCCATGCCCGACACAATCGGCCTACCGGGTGGATGTAAAAGATCTTTATGCATTTTCGGCAGAAAATAGATATACTGTCTAGTGGGGTCAGAGATTGTTAAATGGTTAAACTTTTTTTAGATATAATGCCATTATCAAGAGCAGAATGTAAAAATTCATCTATTTCTTTTTTAAACACTGGGGTGGGATCAAGTGGCATTTTTGTGTAGTACCGAGCATCATCCAATTGTTTGTGTGCTTCAATATCATAATAGCTCCAATCTAATACTACCACAGCCCCTCCCTTATCCGCATTGATAATGACCAAATCCTTATTGCGTACTAATTCTTCTAAACAGGATATATCCACATCAGTCATGTTGTTAGAAATTGGTGAACAATGATTGTATTGAAAGTGTAACTCATTAAGAACACTACGCAAAAATAAATTAACAGTAGGATGCATGGGGGGTGTGAATGATGAAGTGTGATATTTGAAAGAATCAGTTTGTGATTGTGCAACATCTTCTTTATCCTGAAAAAATAATTTGAGATTAATAAGTCTACAAAATGAAAATAAATCTTGTGTAAAATTATCCTCAGACACAAAAAAACCCAGAATGAAAGATAGTCCTTTATTAAGTAATGATGTTTGTTCAACTGTAAGTTCAGTACTTGAAATGTTGTATACATTATTTACTTGTTCGTCAGTATTTGCATCAAATTTTGTAGACTTGTAACTTTTCCTGTGCTTCCTACCACCCCTCCTCCCTCTATATTCTCTAAAGGGGATGTACAATTTTTACGTTTGGGAGTAGGGGAATCCAAAGTGGACTGTGTCTCCGTGTCTGTCCCTGATGAGGTGTCATAATCAGTAGATTCAATATTACTACCACGTCCTTTCAATATAGAACGCGGACGTTTCCTTTTATGATTAAATGAATTTTTATTTTTATTATGCCCATCTTGGAATCTAACATGTCTAACATTTTTGAAAGGTTGCCCCTTCTCATAATCCAAAAGATCACGAGTAAATTTTTTGATTTTTCTTTCTTTCAAAATAGTATCAAAACTTAGTAGTTCAGTACTAAGTTTCGAAAGTAGGGCAGGAAAATAACTTTCATTTTGGTAGTAGTTACATTCTTCAATGGACTTTAAGACTAGACTAGTTTCTTTATCAATAGTCCTAGCATAATAGTCAGATAAAGAATTTACAAATTTGGTTGAACACTCTTGTTGAATGGAAGACCATTCTGAGGTTAAACTTTCGTCAGGGTCTGCCACTAAAGGCTGAATTTTAACCCTGAGACCCCTTGGGCAAATGCCCTTAGCCAAATAAGCTTTAAGTAATTTGTGGTGCCAAACACAGGATCTAAGTGTTTTCATGTTTTTGTTAAGTTCAGCAAAATGTTTTTCACATTTTTGTTCAGGCTTCATGGAAATAATATTCCCAGAAGCCATCGATTCATCACCAATACCAAAAGGTGCAAGATCATCCTTATCTGCCGATAGGTTCAAAAATATTTTATTTAGATCCATAGTTGGTTTTATATTATCCAAATTATTGTAAGTATAACCACGTCCTGTACTTAGTTCTGAAAATGATCAGACAATAATGGCAATATACTATCAGTACCTAAATGATACACCTTATAGCCACGTCATATACAGGACAATAATGGTATATTGACTCAAACTCCCAAACAGTTGCTTGGCATCCAAATTATACTAAATAATATAGATGTAAAGTATTTTTATTCTTAGTGGTCTCAGAGGTAAAAAATAAAGCCTAACTGTAAACACTTTGTAGTTCAATAAACCCCAATTTTGTATATAATCCGATATGTTGACTATTATGTTTATTTCGGAAACGTGCACCAAAATAATCAGCTGGTGATATAAACTTATTAGTGCACAATTGAAAATATATCTACAATGAATGTTAGAGTGATAAATATATCACTATAATTATCCTAAGGGTCCTCTAATATATATAATGTAGAGATGAACAGTCCACTTGAATAAGAAAAAACCCATATATAGTACAGTGTAATAGTTAAGGCAGTCTGGCAAGCCCAATATTAAATTATTAAAAAGAAATTTTTATGAGGGTAATAATATACCTATCAGCACATATGTAATAAAAACATATTTAGCATATTTATAAAGCATAAAATGGTCCAATGTGGGTTGCAAAAAATTTTTGGTATATTATTACAACCATTAAAGGCACAAACCCACAAATATTATAACAAGCAGACTAATAATAAACATGAGATACAACTATACTCAAAAGATTTATATGAGCATATGCAATTATGATAATACTAGCACTGAAAGAATTATAACCAATATTGTGGAGAGGGTGCCCATTACCATTTGACATAAAAATGAACCTGTGTATTTGTAGACCTTACTCGTATGTACTCATAGAGCACATAAACACAATAGTTCTATGGACCATCTAAAACAATTGATATTTCAATTGTTAATAATATAATATAATATACAAATGATGAAATAGTGTTCACAAGATGTTATAAAGCATCCAACATTGAGATTACTATTTTAAATTGGACATTTATATAATACAATAGACATAATCGCTGAGGTAATCGAAACCCATCATATTAACAAACATACACAAAAAATTGTTTTCTTGGGAGATCGTAAAACAATGTTCCACTTAACATCTAAGAAAGATGATATGCCATTCAGGGAACAAATAATAATGATTAAATTCGGGCCCTGATATAAACTGAACCAAATATACATCAATGAAAAATGAACAAAAGAGATATTCCATATACTTTTTGTCCAGAGCTTTCTTATGTTGTCAAACAGGTGCAAAAGCACAGTATTCAAACTCAATTGTTGGTAACCACAAATATGGAATAATTATCCAAACATTTATAATTATCATGCCCTAATATAAATGCATTTATTTGTGTCCATATCCATATAATGAAGTGTTCATAGGGCCAGTATTAGTCATAGTTCCTTAACGAAGGCTTTAATCAGTAGTCGCTGTTGTTTGCAAAAAATAAAATGGAACACAGTCCACCAAACTTTGTCCTAAATAGAGTATTAGATGAAATCGCACATATTAGATGAAGTTGTATCATCATAAGTGGGCACCAAACACCTTAGTACCCATGCATTATTGTGTAGAAAAAGAAACAGTCCCAATATAAAATATTAATGCAACAAATTGCCGCAATTTCCTGTATAATCCTCCCGCACGGTAAGCTTCACAACAGAGGTAGTAGAATTAGATGCAGGTAAATGACGACTCACCAGATGGCATATGCAGGCCCTGAAGTAATTAACATCAAGCACAATGCTTAACATATATTAGAAAAAAAACAATAGTAACAATGATTGTACATTAAATCAATACCCCCATACATATCAGAATATGTTTCACTAATATGTCCATCAGAGAACTTTGGTAATGCTGGTTGCAATTCACCGCCAATCAGAAAATATAACAATCCCAATGCTAAATAATGATAGAAAATCTGTCCACGGGAAATTTTCTTGAAAAAAGATTTTGATGGTTTCCTTGTGGGTACGGTAGGTTCCGCACCAAAAATGGTAGAATTCAATGCAGAAAAACTGACGTCTTACCACATAAAATATGCGGCCCCTTCTATGGTTAACATCATCCTCTATATAGTTGAAACTAGTAATATAGTGTCCCGATAACTGGATCTTTAAGGCACATAACCAACTACATACACTTTTGATAGTAGTGTCAAAAGAGATTAGTAAATAACACTGGTCGCAAATTGCCACTACGTAAAAAAGTAGCAGTCCCAATACACAGTAATGGTATAACACCATATAGCATATACGAGCCCTTCTGCTATTGATAAGAGCCTCTATATATTTAACGCAATTAGTAAGAGAGTCATGGTACCTGGATCATTAAATCATAGAAACAACTTGGTGCAGAAATTAGTTATCGAAATCAGTTTGCTCAAACCTGTATAGCACAGCTATCAAAAAGGTCATCCAAATAGAGATCCAAGATGAGCAATAATTAGGTAGTTGAATAAATCAAACAAACTTCGACGAACACGCCGACACAGTCCACCATGATTCCCCCAGCAGGAAGTGAACCAACGTAAACCTCCAATAGAATCTCCTGCACGTAAGGAGCTGCACGGCTACATAGTATGCACAAACAAAAAGAAAAAAAGCCAGCAACTGGTGAACCGTTGAAAAAAGGTAGTTTAATAATAAACTACCAAAGCCACATAAAAGCTCATAACATACCGGTTTCGGCCCGGGTTTAAACCTGGCCTTCTTCAGTGTTTTACAATAGAGCCAATCACAAGCAGCTTTTATATAACCTAACTTGACATGATAGGTTAAACAAAACATTAATATGCTCATGAATATTCATCAGTGTTATATATCTTACAATTATATAGGACAACCTATATTATATATTCAATAAACAATATTACATCTCAAAAAGTGACATGCTGTGCATACATATTATTTTTATAAGCATTCATTAAGACCTGGATTAAATAATGCACCAAGTTTGGTGATCCATTTCTTTTCTTTTTGGTCCAGTCTTTTATGCCAGCCCCCTTTATTTGTTCTATCACCAATAATTTGCTGGCTTTTTTTCTTTCTTTTTTTTTTTTTTTGAATTGTGTTTTACCAAAAAAAAAAAAATCTGAGTGGATGAACACAGTTACAGGAGAGACACTTGCATCCAGAAGACCTTAGGTTAGGTTGAATTTTCTGAAAAAAGAATTCTCATTATATGGCAAATTCACTAAAGCAAGTTTACTGATCCATTTTCAAGCATTTGTCATGCTCCCAGGTAAACAAACAAGCAAAACAAAAACATGTCAACAGGCCAATATTCTCTGACTCTTTTTACATTGTATAAATGTGAGCCATGAAATGCCTGTATAGTTGAAGACTATTACTGCAATATTTCAATCAAATGTGACTCCTTGGCTGTACATTACATAATGACATTTACCATGTTTTCCACAGACTACTTATTGCAGTCACTGGTACATGTCAAAACATACCTCACCATCAGAAAAGAAAATCTTTTTGTATTGACTTTAGTAGATAAGGAAAACACAAGTATTTTATCAATGAAAAGGCAGACACTTTTATTGATAATACTCAAAGTTGATCATGTAGATTTATAATAAATGCTTACAAGTAAAAAAAAAAAAACTCTGTCAAAGAGTGTACCCTGGGTGATTTTTTTATATAAAAAAATCACTGCATAATATTATTTCTATATAATTATACTAGTCTTTTTTGTTTGGGTTAATTTGACTAGTAATACCTTCATCTACAGCATGATGCAGGTCGAGGCATCTTTTCCCTGACATTACTGCTGGAAAACCTCTGAATTCCCTTGCTGAGTGATGTCACCATTTAATTATGTGATATAAATGAGCAGGGTATATTCATATGAAAACATGCATATAATGCCCAAGGTATCAATTCCCTTTCACTTACTGAATGTTTAAATAAAGGTCTCTTACATGGTTTTAAGCTGTTTTTGTTGGTTTGGCTTTTATTATTTTTATGGCTTTGTGTTCCATTTTGTGTTAATTGTCTCAATATTATAACACTAGTCTTGTAAATTAACTGATAACAGTTTCTCTTAGGGTACAGTTAAGGTGTTGGAAGTTGTACACAAAGATTCAAACTGTGGCGCCTTCAAGTATGGCTCTCTACTCTAAATAAACGTAATAAAATAACATTTCTGGACAGCATGCTATTTAGTCAACTGGACACACTGAAAATAATAGCTGTTTAACAAAATCAGTAGCTTAATAAGATCATGTTAAATAATCCAGGGCCTCTTTTTTAATTTTAATGCATATCACAGGGCCAAATCCGTAATTTCAAAAAGTAGATGCTATAGCAAAATAGTATATGTCTTCTTACACAAGTTGATGCACCCTTGCTTTCATCATAAATGAACCACATTTAAAGAAGCAATTAACAATTCCATAGTTTCACTCTCACACCATATTTAGGTGCATGGAAATATTTTCTGTGCATATCCCATGTCCCTGGGATTCATTAAACTCCATACAGGAATAGTGCTATTCCTGCATGGAGCGGATCGTGCCAGTGCAGCACAGCAGCGCACCTTGCATATTCATGAAAGCACGCTGCTGTATAACCTGCACATGCATGATCCATGAACGTGTGCAGGGGGCATGTCTGAGCATTGCTTGCACAGTAAACACTCCCCCATGCACGCAGGAAGTGCTGTACAGCACTTTGAGAAGATAAACAGTGTCCATGGACACTGTCAGTATACCCCCAACTGAACAGATATCTGCAGAATGGCCAGAATTGTGTCCTGGCAAAGAGCTGAGGCTTGAAGTCATTAAATAATGACAAACATATGAGTGTAAGTCCCCACATCCTCCAAGTAAGTCATGTTAATGCAAAACCTATTAGTCATCAATTTCCCAAGTTTGTAAGAGCAATATTTAAAATCTGTCCACTTTGCACTCCCATCATGTTAGGCTTCATCCACATTATATGCTGTCAGAGGTGGAGAGGTATAACAGTTAGCTATGTGCACAACCCTAAACTAATAAAAATTAAACAAATAATTAATTTTTCTTTTTTCCATCCCCACTAAAGTTGAAGCATAGCTGAGTGGGTGTGCACATCGTGCAGCTGTGTATAGCATAGCTTAAACATCCGAAGGAGCTAAATAGAAATATACAGCCAAATAGGTCAAAGTGAAATAGTGTAGAGTTTAGAACTTTTGCTTAGCATGCAGTCATTCACAGTTCAAGCCCCATTACAATTCAGTTATTTTTATATGTGAGACCAGCATTAAAAGTATCTTTTTTCATAAATAGGTAGTGAATAATATATATTTGCTAAATAAGGTAGTGTAGCAGGTCCAAATGTGAGTTGTCAGTGTAGTACACATGTAAAATCCCCATATAAATGTGTCCCATACAGTATAGCCAAAAAAGAATATAATGTAATGAAAGCACATGGGGGGGATATTATGGAAGAGAAACATATATATCATAAGGTGTCATTAAGAAGGAATCAACTCCACAGTCTTGATAGTCCATAAAATGAAAGCTGAACAATGCTAAATTGTGCTCAGCTATGCTTAGCCAAAGTAAGCAATGCTTAAATTTGTATGCTTAGCAATAATTAGCGTAGCTAAGTGGATTTGTGCACTGGTAAGCAGAGCTTAGCATCTACCCCTTTAAGCAATACTTATCTGTGCTAAGCAGGGTTACCTGTTGCTTAGCTTAGCTCAGCATATTCAAAACTGGCCAATTGGAGCAAAGGGTGGGAATTCAGCCCTGTTTATACCCTGCAGGGGGGAATACAACCATGACCAGTTGTAGCTGATCACTGCAGGCACTATGGCTGGTGTTGGTGAAGGTGTGCACTTTTGGGTGCGGCATTGGGCAATCAGGAGTCCACGATCATGGTTGGACTCCTTGTAAAACACCAAGAAGAGAGACTGCTGCAGGACCAATACCAGGACTCCCAATACAAAGTGGAGGCTTGGGACCGTCTCGCATGTGACCTCACCAGTCCTTCTGGTATCTCTCGGACTGGTGAGTGGGTCCAGCACCATTATACTGACCTGAAACGTAGAAAGAGGGACTTCTTGGACAAGTGGATCCAAGATGATTGGGCACAAAATGTTCCAGCAGTGTGTAAGTATCAGTATCAATTATTGTGTAACAAAGTCCAGCCTAAGTATGAGATGGATAGGTATGCATAAATGTTTCTCTAGCTCCTGTACAGCTGCAGATGAGAAGGCTGCGAATGTGGACGCCCATGCCAGCAGGCTGCTAAGGCTGTGTCACAAGGTTGGTGAGTACAAATCTAGTTTGTAGTAGTCAGGGAAAATAAATAGAAAGGCTGCCAGTAGTTAGAAATGTGTAGTTTGTACTGAATAAATGAGACATTAACAGAGTAATATTGACATACAGGATATATATCAATGAAAGTGTCAGTACCTGTAAATAAAAATCAAAACCCCAGACTATTGTGTTTACTTTGTTATGTGGTAATATGAATCTGAATGTGTACTGGTTCTGCACAGAAACTATGACTCCGACAGCATTAATTAATTGAGGCTCATCTGACAAAGATTGTGGAGTTGTAAAACAGATTAATTATAAGAGATGTTCCATGCACCAATATCTGATCCCTGAATAGTAATGTGTTAACCATTGTTTTCCATATGTAATATGTGAAGGTATGAATGCACAGTATAATAACTATCTGCCATGCATGAATGTCAGAATTACAAAGCAGATTGTCCAAACAAGACAGTATTATGGAGAAAGCAGTCAAAAAAGCAACAGCTTCCCAATAGCTCATTGTAATGAAACACAGCCTTGTTATACCCTTTTACACAAAAAGGCATGGTTTGAATCCTTGGACTGGTATTAAGCTGTATGTATAATCTCACCCAAGAATATGTTAATATGTGTAGAAACAACCAGGTATTGTTAACAGAAATTTCTTCCACAGGTCCATCAGGTAAGAAAAGGTACACATGAGCTGTAAGAAGGCTGTAATTATACACTGTGTACAACACCCACTGTCCAACCCCAAGGCTGCAAATGACAGCAAGATAAGTACATACACCAAGTAGTCTCCTCCAAGAAATGTCCCTCAAGTGTCACACTGTCATAGCTAGTGGTTACTACTGCCAACACCCAAGGTGACCAATAGAAATCAGGGTGGAGTATGGCAGTAGCGCACACACACACACACACACACACACACACACACACACACACACACACACACACACACACACACACACACACACACACACACACACACACTATGAGTGCAGTTATGTAACCTTGACTAGGTGAATACGGGTAGAAACAAGTCAGGTAGCATTAACAGTAATTTCCTCCACAGGTCTGCCAGGTAAGAAAAGGTATAAATGACCTGTAATAAGGCTGTAATTATATACTGTGTACAAACATACCACTGCCCAACCCAAGGCCATAGGACAATGCAAAGTGAGGTAATACCTTGACAGTAATGATTAGAACAATGATCATTAAAGTTGTGAGCAATTGAAGCCTATACAGTTGTTAATTGACATTTTTCTCTCTCCCACCCTATCTGCACGAATAATCTAAACACATAAATCAATGGGAATGTTTTTCACCAAACCTACTGTTGGAACATGTGTCCTATTGTTCTGCAAATATTTAAATGTTTGACTATTAATGTTAACAGTTCAAATACTATTGTTGGTGGCCTGTTGCTTTCAATGTAACCTGCATGCCATCATAATGCCCACTGTGATTCCATATATGCATGTGCTCTGTTTGCTATGCAACTGGTCCATATCTGTTGTTTTGGGTTAATGGGAACACCCATGCATGCTGTTATAACTAATCCTGGAATGTGTTTTTCATGACTAACCAACATATGTCATAAAAACACAACACCATAGCACATCTGGGAAGGCCGATCCCAGCGGATCTACCTGTCCCGTCTCATCTAGCCATGGCACCATGCCTGAGCACATCAGGGACCCAACCCAGGACCTCCTCATCTGCTGGTCCTGCACCACCTTTAGGAGGAACCTCTGCAGAGGATGGGACCCCCCCCCCCGGGAGCAGGCGTGGACAGGACACCATCGCCCAAAGTCAGGTCTGGGAATTGGAATCTGTTACACCAGCTTGAAAGCCACATGGCACATTTTGAGGGTGAGCCTGCCCCTCCTGCTCAGCCCCCAGCACTGCCACCTTTGGGGCCATGAAGGTGCAGTGGCAACTGCCCATGGGTGGGGACCTCAGTCCCACTGTATCCATTTGGGGGGGGCGACCGATTCCCAACTACCCTCCCTGTCCAAGGTGTTTACCCCCCACATGTGTCATATACCACTCCTGTCTGCTGTCTTGCTTTTCTTGTCTTTCTTCCTACCCAACCTACCTTCCCAAATATACCTACTATTCTTCCCCAACATCCCTCTCTCACCTTAAAAAAAAAAAAGGCCAATCTGTTCCCACAAAAGTGTCACCCCATATATAGCTGCCCATTTTGCACACGTGTCCACTGGACACATTTAACCTGGTCTAATTGGCTTAACAATACATTACTGTTGTCCTCACCCCTCTCTCAGGGGCTTGAGTGGCCAAATTCACCTCCAAATTGTGTACAAATGCACAGCTGTTGCTATATTAGAAATGGACAGTTATGAACCTTCCCTACACCCATCCTGCACATCCCTAGCTAACTTTCATATTGTTTTCCCCTCTGCATGCTCCCTTTTTCACCATTTTCCTATCACCCCTTTTGTCTTTTCTTTTAAATAAATTAGCGTGGGGGTAAGTGGGAGTAAGCTGCAATAAGCAGCAGTAAGTGAGTTTGTGTGATGATAAGCGATGCCTACGTAGATTAAGCAGTTACATATTTAACCATGTGTTGGCATCATAACCACCTTAATCACCCTGTCTCCATCAGCCACTGTTCTGCCAAGCAGCAAAATAATCACCGCTGCTAAGTCTTGAACCCAGGACCCTATACACCATAATGAGAGTCACTTACCAGTACACCATCTGACCTGCAGTAACAAATACTGTTTTTTCAAATATATCATTCAGTACAGGGATAAAACACTGTGGAATCAGTCATGTTTAGTATATATAAATATACACATATAAATGTGTATGGTGATAGATAAATATTAAAAAGTATATACATCAGACATATGGAGCTATACATAAAAACAAACATGTATAGAATATATACAGGTTCATGGATTAGTACTAAGTTAACTGCCCATGTGAGCCATTTTAAGCATAGCCTATTATCCCTTGTGAGACTCAAACCCTGCACCTTGTATTTGTAAGGCAACCACCATAGCGATTAGGCTACTCTCCCACCCACATTTTCTGGGTTTTAGATGTTTTGGTCTCAATGTTATGAAATTAGATGTTATGGGTTTTAGATGTTTCAAAGTATACCTATATATATATATATATTTATATATATATATATATATATATATATATATATATATATATATACATATTCTTTTTTGATATCTATACATATGTTTATATAACAATATGTGGAAGGGATGTTATTTTCATGTGATTTGTACTGTTAGATGTTATGAAATTCAATGTTATGGGTTTTAGATGTTTTGGGTTTTAGATGTTCTGGTTTCAATGTTATGAAATTAGACGTTATGGGTTTTAGATGTTTTGAAGAGGGCCTATATATATATATATGTCTAACCACACAACACCGACAACCACCGACACGACATCACCCGACACCACATATTGACAGTCCATAAACACGAAACACGACAATACAATAACGCGGGAAATAACCGACACACAACACAAACAAACCCCATACACTGCACACCACAATAATAATTATTAAAACAAAACACATCCACCCTACCCTCCTAACTCACTGCGCTCCTAATTTTAACCTAACCTAACTCCTAACTCCCTAACCCTAACTATAAACTCCTACAACTACCCTAACCTAAACCACTAACTTACCCCACCCTATCAACTCCCCCTAACCTAACCCCTCCCTTAAACCCTAACCCTATAACCTTAACTATCCCCTCATACTTCCATCTCCCAATTTACTCCCAATCTCCCCACTGCCCATCACCGTCTCCCACCGTTACTCATACTCACACAGCCTTTCCCCACATATGCATCACCACTGTTGTCATTGTCATCATCTGTCAGGTGCATTGTTCTGCCACTGATAACGTCTCTGCATGCGTCGGTCTTCTTCGTTTTCGATCTTCTGGGCTCAATTCCGGCTCTGGGTCTTCTGCGCTGCTGTCGTAGAACCATATATATATATATATATATATATATATATATATATATATATGTATATATATATATATATATATATATATATATATATATATATATATATATGGATCCATACAGATCCCCAAATGCACTTTCCACCGATGCAAAAATCACTGAGCATATTTAACCAAAAGTGCTGTTCACCAAAGCAGCACTTTTGGATAAGTATGATCTTTGTGCAGGCCATACTACAGTGCGGATAAGGTAAAATTCCCTTTTCCCCACTGTAGTGCAACCTCGGAGTGAGAATATTAAAGTAGGGGGTTATATGCCCTTAACATGTAGTGGAGTCATACCCAGCACCATACCTCTACACCTCTTAGTGCAATAATTCTGGACAAAGGCTGTCAAAATGGGGGGACAATGGTCCAAGAACAGGGACATAATGTACGTACTGCAGTTAGAAATGTAGAATGTTGCTACAGTAACAGGGTTCATATCAGCATACATGTTCAGAAGGATGTGAGTTCTGAAACTGAAATGTATGTCATCATTTACAGACAGAAATCCTCACATCATCACAGTGATTTACCATAGAAATTAAAATAATGATTATCTGAAATAGAACATACATATAAGCAATAATTCTGGACAGTTGGAAACAATCTGGCCAGTCGAGGGGTATGCTCAGAACCTCTTAGTGCAACAAATCTGGACCAAGCTTGACCAGGGGGGTGTGTAAAGCCATGAAACTGGGAACATATCCCAAATACTGGAATAGATAAGGTGACACAGTTGATGCAGTAACACCCTCCTGTCTGTTGTACCATATATTGACTGGAATAGCCCAAGTCCAGAACCAAATTACTCCCCACGACTCACTGACATAAATCTTCACATCATCCCACTGATGTGTCAGATATACACAACATGTATGGGGGCCAGGCAACAGTACATCTGATGAATATCGGGACATAACATCACAGTAGGGAAACTACACTGAACTGCTAGTCATGTCACCATGTACTGTATAAACTACAGACAGACTGACACAACACAAACCCAATTCTGCTATGGGGGAATACACATGTAATTGCAAATATATCAGGCACTACAGGGATGTAACAGCACTGACCAACAGACACCAGAGTAAAAGTGCATACCCAGAACCAATCTCACCACATTCAAAGTGACATACTGGAAAGCCACAGAACAGTATAGTATATGGACTGTGTGAACAAAATCATCAGCATATTTGCCACTCACACACTACCCTTATATATACTGGCCCGATCCACAGTGTAGCCTGATGCCTGACTGTGGTATGGGATATGTCTCAGTCTGCCCCTACAAACATATACAGCTGATAGAGCACCAGAAGCTGGAGCAGCATGCAAAGTCAAACAGAAAAGGGTCCTCAACACTTACATCTACCCCCTCCCTACACAGACCAAATAACACATTCACAAAACACTGCTACACAATCCTGACTGTCTGTCAACAATTGCCAGAAATACACAGTCCTCTCAACTGGATTGAGTTCCACAGAACATCCAGGCTTCATCCTCATATATAAGGCCTTCTATACATAACATGTTTGGCAGTCTGATACATCGCTGGGATGATATCTGGAAACAAGTCACTATATAATGATATACTATACCTATTCACCTCTTACAGCATGACATCTGGACAAAGCCTAACATACTTGGGGACAGAAGCCCAAACACAGGGGCATTATTGACATATTGCTGTCATAAACTGAGAAAGTTGCTGGTGTAACAGGGTTGATGTGACATATATGTTCTGAGGGATATGAAATCAGAAACACACATGGATGTTACCATTTACTGACTAGAATCATCAGAGTATGCTACTGAATTTCCAAGGGCAAAAAATGTGTGAGTAACACACCAAATGTAGGAGTCCAAACTCTGACCAGTCTGCGGATAGTTATGTCAACCACATAACACTATCAGTCATAAATTCATGCAGAGCAGCCATATCCACACAAACCCTGTCAAACTAGCATTACTTCAACTGTATAACAGCAATACTTACATTCTGTCCCTATGTCTGGAACATTATCCCCCAGTTTGTTGGTCTGACTCCACAGTGTTTGTTGTAAGAGGTATTCCTAAATACACTCTGTGATGCTGTTCTTCACACATCTCCATGAAGTACTCCTCCCAGGCAAGGAAAAGGGGCAATGCCCACATGAAGTACTCAGTTATAGGAGTGCGTTTCCATGCTATTGGGCATGGGAATTATATCACAGCAGTTCCATGTGCAATCAGCAAGTGGGGGACTCCAAGTGGTGCACAGGCCATCAGCTGCTCATGAGCATTACCTACTAAAGGCAAGATGCTGCCTATACAAAACAGATGTATATCCTACATCTGTCTCAGTGAGAGAGAGAGAGAGAGAGAGAGAGAGAGAGAGAGAGAGAGAGACACACACACACACACACACACACACACACACACACACACACACACACACACACACACACACACAGAAATAAACAGACAGACAGACAGACACACACACACTGAGACTGATGGAGTATACCAATTGAACTGAAAACAATAAAACACAGCTATGTCAAACAATTAAGCCTGTAATGGAATGTAGTAGGGGGCATATAAATGTGGAAAATAGAAAGTTCAAACAATATTATGTCTCAACAACACATGCTGTACTGATATATTGCTGAGCATAACATAAGGCCATAGTAACAGTGTCTGCCTGCAATGACACAGAACACAGCCCAGGCCCCTGAGTTGCCCTGGAAAGGATGGCTCACATATGACCACTACTGGAGTGTGTGTTGCACACTACTGACTGTGACACTGCTAGGCCACACCCAGTGCAAATCATACCATCAGAAACTCTGCTATGTCCAGCTCTGACTTGTGCCTCTTTTTCAGTGCCATTGTCTTCAACCCATATAACATATCTGATCTCACTACTCTCTTATAGACCTTCCCTATCACTCTTAATGGTACTTGTCTGTCAGAAATCACACATGCCACTCTTCTCCACCACTCACATCCTGGCCGTACTCATGTCTTCAACTCTCCCCCACACTCGTCATTACTCTGAACTGTTGTTCCCAAGTATTTATACCAATCCACCTTTGAAAACTGTACTTCCTGCATCCTCACCATTCCTCCATCCCTCCCTCCCATTCACACACATACTTAGTCCTGCTAACCATCATTCCTCCCCTCCCTAGACTATATCTCCACCTCTCCAGGGCCACCTCAACCTGTTCCCTACTCTCACTACGGAGCACAATGTAATCAGCACACAGCACAGTCTAAGGGGACTCCTGTCTGATAATGTCTGTTAACCTGTCCATCACCACTGCAAATAAGAAAGAGCTCATAGCTGATCCTTGATGTACTCTCACCTCCACCTTAAACACACCTGTCACGCCCAATGCAGAACTACTTCTGTCACACTAGCCTTGTGAATATCCTGTAGCATTCTTACAGATTCCTTCGCCACTCCTGACCATCTCATACAATGCCACCACTCCTCTCAAGGCATTCTATCATATGCTGTCTCTAAGTCCACAAAGACACACCGCAGCTACATCCGACCTTCTCTGCATGTCCCCATCAACACTCTCAGAGCAATGCTCACATCTGTGCTGCTCATTCTTGGCATGAAACCATGCTGCTGATCAGTAATCCTCACCTCCCTTCTTAGCCTAGCTTCCATCACACTTTACTATTATCTCATGCTGTGACTGATCAGTGTTATTCTTTTGCAGTTACTACAGCTCTGCACACCACCCTTATTCTCATAATCAGTACCCAAACACATTTTATCCACTCTTCATGCATCCTCTCACTTTCCTAGATTACAGTAAATATTCGGGTTAAAAAGACCACTGCCATTTGTACTAAACACATCCATGCTTCCACAGGTATGCCATCTGGACCAATAGCCTTTCCTTTCTTAAACCTCTTCATGCCTATCCTTACGTCCCCCTTGATAATCTGTTGCACATCCTGATTCACCATACCCACATCATCCAACCTTCTCACTCTCTCATTCTCTTCATTCAACAGCCCTTCAAAGTACTGTTTCCACCTGCTCGACACACTCTCCTCGCTAGTGAGTTCACTTCCACCATTATCCTTTCTCAGCCTTATCTGCTGCACATCCATCCTAGCTACATGCCTCTGTCAAGCCAATTGGTACAGGTCCTATTCTCCATCCTTGGTGTCCAGCCTTACATACAACCCTTCAGATGCCCCATCCTCTGCCTTTACCACCACTCTCTTTGCCATGCCCCCATCTCCCTATACACCTGTCTACTTTCTGCATCTGTCTGACAATCCCACTTCTCCTTGGCAAACCTCTTTCTCTGTATACTCCCCTGCAGTTCCTCATGCCACCATCAGGTCTCCTTGTCCTACTTCCTCTGTGCAGATGTCGCACCAAGCCCCATTCTACTCATCTCCTTTACTAGCTCGGATATAGTTATCCAGATATTTGTTAACTCTTCACTGCCACCCACTGCCTGTCTTACCTCTTCCCTGAACTCAGCCTCACAATCATCCTTTCTCAGTATCCACCATTTGATCCATGGTGCTGCCCTCACACTCGTCCTCCTCTTCCTGGTTACAAATGTCATCCCACAGACCAACCTTCCCATGCTGCCTAACTGCACTTTCTCCTGTCACCACTTTACAGTTACCAAGCCCCTTCAAACAGGCCCACATGCATAGATAATCCACCTGTGTGCATCTTCCAACACTCTTGTATGTCACCCTATGCCCCTTGGTCTTGTAAAACTATGTATTCATCACACTCATATCCAATCTCTGTTGCAAACTCCACCACCATCTCACTTTCTGCAATCCTTTGATTAACACCATACCTAAACATCACTTCTGGATCATCTCTGTTCCCTTCACCAACATGCCCATTGAAATCTTCTCCAATAACCACTCACTCACCCTTGAGTACACATACCACCACTTTATCCAACTACACCAAAGTATGTCTGTCTCATCCATCACACATTCAATTAGAGGAGCATATGCACTAACAGCTGTCAACATTACACCATCAATTCCCAGCATCCTGAACATCTAGCCAACACTCTTATCACCTCCACAAACACTCTTGGCATAATGTTCCTACAGGTTAACCCCTACACCATTTCACCTCTCATACACACCATGATAGAACTATTTGCACCCAACTCCGATGCACACAGCTGTACACCCCTTCTATCTGGTCTCTGGCACACACAATATATCCACCTTTCCTCTGTCCAGTATATCATCTAGCTCTGTCCCATACTCACAACATTAACAGTTCCTAACCTCACTACCACACACCTAGCCTTTCACCTCTCTGCCTGCCATATGAACATCAGACATCCTCCAGGGTATGTTTGTGAATGCAAAGGCTACAGCACTCTCAAATGGCATATGTGTGTGTTACAGCAATATGAAGAAAGTGTCACTAATTGTGGCCAATAGTCCACCATGTATGTGCGTGGTCCTACAGATGTCCTGCCCTAACAAGTTGACATGACTGAGCAGCAAGACTGTCATTACAGTGTGCCATACTGACATAGAACAGAAATGTATAGCAGGGATTACCTGTGCATATGTATGTATGGGTAGGTGTACCTGGCTGCCTCATAACAACTGACATGGAATGCAAAACATCAGGTGAATAAGCTGTACATGTTGTACATGTGAGTAACCTTAGTTTCTGTGGATCCAACAGAGTTACACCTCTACAGCTACTGGTTGTGGCATTGCTCTGACACAGACATGGGTAGTACAATAAGCATGAGTATCACATTGAAATTGTAGAGGTGACCAACTGTGTTCTGATCTTGTGTCCATGCCTACTACAAACAGATATATGACCACCTACATAGCTGCATGGTCTCAGTAATACCTTACTTGTAAAACCTGCCTTGACCAAAGTAAAGTAATCCCCTTTGCTGGACAGCAGCTATGCACAAAGCACATAATGTGATTCTATATTGGCTGTACAGGACAAAGTAGAAACAGGCACCAACTAGGTGGCATGTCAACCTCTGTCTGAATGAGAATATTAGGTCACAGGTGGATTACTGTAAGTCTAACTAAGAGTACAAATTGGACACATCCACTGAGGGCAATCACAAGGCCATCTTCACATATGTCTGCAGTCTCAGAGGCATCAACCCAACCTACCTTGCAATGGTGGTCAATTCCAGTACATACACACACCATAGTTAGAGCCAACCTGCAGCAAACAGGATTAGGGCAAGCATCACCCCCCTGGATGACCATCAGTATAGGTGGATATGCACAGCACACACACCTCTCTCCTCTTCATCATGGATCAGGTGCAAATTGCCTAATCAAAGTTAACAAAAAGAAGCCCCCTTGGGTCCTGATAACATTCCTGTCTGCATCCTACATGAACCCAGGCATATGCTTCCAGCTCCATTACACACTGTATGAAAGCAAAGCCTGAGCACCATTGACATCCTATCTACAAGGAACACGGCCACTGTCATCCCTCTACACAAATGTGAATGATGAATGTAGGTTTATGCAATGTACTGGGCCTCATTGGAGGGAACATGACATATCAGGACCAGGAGTGCAATGCATGTTCATACAGTGCTGCCAGGTACAGGGGTATGATGTGTTTGTAAGTGGTGGATAATGATAGTCCATATGCATGCACTGGCTCTCTAAAGAACTCTGAGCAATGTCTGAGGTCCTGTGATGTGTTTCCCTTTGTATGTCTTCCAGGTGGCATGCAGCAGCAATTACCTTACAACGATGCAGAGACAGCAGCCATCACAGAAGCTGTAATCTTAAACTATGCCATCCTTTCTCTTCATAGCCAGCAAAATCTGCAGGACTGGACTGCCCTGTCAGATACAATCATCCACAGAGGGAACATGTTGGGCCACCATGGACGTACATATGATCAAGTCAGGCATAGAGCACCTGACCTGATATGTCATGCCTGGCAAAGGGCTGCTGCTGTAGTGAGGGACTGTACTGCTACCAGTGGGGGGCCAGCCACACAGGCCCCACTTATGGCAATAGGGAAGCTCCTTGCCAACCTTGGGGTAGCCCCACACAAACTCAAACACAGGAAACAGCAGTTGTGTAGGTTGGTGGCACCCAGGAAACAGGCGAGAATCATCCAGGTAAGGCCAAAGTGCACATCAATGTAATGAGGTAGCATTTAAATTGTCTTCTACAGAGTCTCTAGATGCATATGTCAGTGCAAAATGGATTAGTGGGTGGGGTGTAGTAATGCACACAAGTGCACATCTATGGTGAAGGACAGCAAATAGTGTAATATCATAGTGTGTACTGTGCATGCGCAAAAAGTAGCATTTGTCTTGTACCCATGCCTAATATGAATCTGCTGACAATATCTCTCCCTCACAATTACATAGGTCCCTCTGGTCTGCACATGGGACAGCAGCCTGAGCCCAGTAAGTATGGGTGTTCCCTGTTGTGGCTCACCAGTACCTCAGGCATGCTAAAGTTAATGCATGTGACCATGCACACAACTGTTACACTCAGCCATTTGGCAATATCTGCATATTCACCTGTGGTGGTGTTTACTGCATTGCATCACGGTTGTCATGACAAGGGCGTATTTGCAGGAGATGTCACGTATTTGTAGCATACCTCACAACCTGTCATTGCAGGACACCTGGACAAAGACCAACAAAATGAGGGGACAAAGACCCAAAAACTAGGGGCATATTGTAAAAAATAGTGGTATACAGTGCATATAAATGGTGTATACACCTGTTAGAATGCCTGGTATGTGTGATATACAAAAATGAGAGCACAATAGACAAGTTCAAAATACTGCCAACCTTTCGTATGACCTATGACCTGTAAAATTCAGTTGTAAAGAAAAACAAATCTGTTAGGGGAACAATAATGACACATAACAATAGTACAACAACCTAGATGCATATGTGTGCACAGGCTGAGGCTAGTACTGTGTTGAAGCAGCTTTCGATATAACTACAGTAATACATCTCACTGGGTGCACAACAACCATCAATCACAGAGACTCTTTGATTAACAGCAACTAACATTCAGCTGTCCTATCAGGATTATCCTAACATTTACCCAGTTGCCTACTATAGCAGCACCCATGGTTCACATAGAGCTAATGAAGCTGCTAAAGGACCACATGTTTGAGATGTATCAGCCTGGAGAAGGGTACCAAAACATTTCCACTACATTGCACATACCATGGAACACAGTACAGACAGTCATCAAAAGGTGGTGAAAATATGGGGCTACAGTGACATTGTGAAGGAGTGGACATCCCACCAAAGTCTATGCGAATACAAGACTAAAACTGGCCAGGGAGGCTGCCAGGAGCCCAACAGCAACAGTGAAGGAGTAGCAGGAATCATCAGCAAGTACTGGGTGTGTAGTACATGTCACGACATCCTTTCATGGTCTCCATATGTCCTGCTTATAGGGTAGGGTTGGAAGATGGCATAAGTTCCTCACACAAAGCAACATCCAGGCCTGGTGAAAGTCTAAAAACAATACATCAGGTCTCCAAAAACCAAGTGTGAAAGTATGTTATGGTAATATGAGACCATGGTTGCAATGTTTAGCCACAATTCTGACAGGTGTGTTTGGCGCAATATCACCACTGCACATCACCACAACACCACCCCCATGGTGAAGCATGGTGATGGCAGTATCCAGCTTTGGGGTTGCTGTTCTCAAGCTGGAACTGGGTCTGTAGGCAAGTTAGAGGGGATTATGAACAGTTCCAAAAACTGGTCCCTTGTGGCTCCAAAACCTTCTGGTGTCTGCCACATAGCTGTGAATGGTGAGGAATTCCACCTTTCCACACAATGGCCCAAACCATACATCCATATCAACAAAATGATGGTTTAACCAGAATACATGGAACGTTCTGCACTGGCCGAGCCAGAGCCCACACCTATGTCCAATAGGATATATACAGGGTGACCTGAAGAGGGCAGTGCACAGGGGATGCCATTGCAATCTGACATAGTTGGAGGTGTTTTGCAAGAGAGAGTTTGCAAACATTGGCAAGTCAGAATATGCCACGCTGATAGACACCTTCCCAAGAGGACTGCATGTTGTGATTAAATCAAAAGTTGTTTTAACAGATTATTACTTTAAGGGTGTGCACACTCATGCAACGAGCCTATTGTACCTATTTCAGTTACCAGATGTTCCTGTAACTGATGTGTATGCTCTTCAGTTGGATTGCACAGATTATATGTCATATGAAATGATGGCAATGTTATGACCTGATTTCTGAGGTCTCATTTGATCTATAATGAAAACCTGGGATGTTAACAGGTGTGTGTATACTTACTATATCTACTGTAAGCTTGGGGAGTTGTTTGAATAACCACCTTTGTTTTAAAATACATGTACTGCAGGTTATGCAGTCTGCACCTCCAGTTAGGACATGACTTGTGGCATCAATCCACAGACCAACCCAGTAGTGTATCAGGCAAACACAGGAATTATGATGAACAGACCAACATATGAGCCACACATGTAGACATTCAGCAAAACCATGTACAGTTGGGGGGGTATGGTCTGTAGGAGTTGCCACAGTGCTATACAGGTGAAAAGCAATAATTTACATGGGTGCAATGTGTGCTAGGTGAGGGGTCATCACCTACTAACACCACTCACATATCCCAGAAGTGTATATTAGTAGTAATGGTAATTGGAAAGGGCTGTACTGCATGATGCTGATGGTCTGTCCAGAGTGTGTATTTTATTTTCTGACTGTGTGTCATGAATGCACCAAGTCAGCTAATGTGAGGTCTGTGTAATCCATTTCAGGCACCTCACCTGTTTGTGTGTATCTGTGTGTGTGTGTGTGTGTGTGTGCATGTGTGTGTGTGTGTGTGTGTGTGTGTGTGTGTGTGTGTGTGTGTGTGTGTGTGTGTGTGTGTGTGTGTGTGTGTGTGTGTGTGTGTGTGTGTGTGTGTGTGTGTGTGTGTGTATGCATTGGTGTATATAGCAGTGGTTGTGAGTGTATAGACTTGTATGCAATACTATAATGAGTACTCTCACACCCAGTACAGCCACCATTGCCATACCCCACAAGGCCATGTGATGTTATTCACCTTACATGTACCTTGTAACACTCATCACAGTATTACTCCTGTGCCACCTGCAATAATCACATAATAGTGTGGTACCACAACTTGATGGGTAAGGGTTCCAAACAACACTGGCAACTGTGATCCTGTGCGTGCATATGTGTGTGTGTGTGTGTGTGTGTGTGTGTGTGTGTGTGTGTGTGTGTGTGTGTGTGTGTGTGTGTGTGTGTGTGTGTGTGAACAGTATTGTTTGTGTGTTTGGTTGAAACAATATCCTCTAGGGTTGAGGGCATTAGCAATCTGAGGTGTGTTCCACCTACCACACTTATCATTGTCCACCATACTAGAGCTGATGTCAACCACCATAGACTAAGATACAACCCCCAGCCCTATAAACTGTGAGGCACATGCAAGAACTGTTTCACAGACCTGAAATGTGCATGCACACACACACACACACACACACACACACACACACACACACACACACACACACACACACACACACTTGCCAGTACTGACATTAGCAGACCGACCTATCTTGTTATTCATACCATACTATTCCATACTGTGGCACAGGGCTTATAGGGCTGAATATTGTCTACAGATACCACTACTATTGATGTGAACAGTGGACCTCATAGAGTAGACTCAGGAATGTGTACTGTGTGTACCAAGGCATAAAATATGAATCCATGCCCATCCAATTCACACACAAGCACAGGATACTTTTCTCTCACACATATTTACCAGGACTGAGATTAGAACCCCTATCTATCTGGTTATTGTTACTACATTGTTACACATTCATTGCACAATCTACGGAGGTTATGGGGACACACTTGTCCAAAGGTACTTCTAAGGTGAAGGACATAACCAAGCCTTGCAACTTATGAAAATGGATGATGTACTGGGTGAGATAGGCCACAAAATACTGTAACAAACACATGCACAAACTTACACACAATAATACACACACACACACACACACACACACACACACACACACACACACACACACACACACACACACACACACACACACACACACACACACACACACATTTACCAGGACTCATATTAGTACTGGTATTATAGTGTTATGCAGTTACCACACATACCACAGAGCTTATAGGTTGTGGAGTGTCCCAAGGTGCCTATATAGTGAATAACATCTACAACACTTGTAAAGTATGGCAATGGTAGTTGTACTGGGTGAAACAGGCCACCAACTACTTTCACCTACATGTTTACACACACTCACAAACACTTTCAGACACAGCAATGCACACACACACATTTGACAGTACTGAGATCCATAAGTTCCAAGAGTCATAGGTGTGTATGTGGCAAATGGCCATGGAGGCTTTATAAGGCTAGCCCATGGGAATACACTGGCATCATGCCACCTGACGATACTCCCCAGTGTATGTATACTGAGTAAATTCACTGGAGTTATTTCCAGGTTGGGTATTCTATTCCCCATCCACTCCTCCTGATTTCTCTTGAAGAGGGCAGGTGATGTGCTCGGCTTGACATGTATGTGGCATCTATTCCATAGCGTGGTCAGTCTCTGGGTTGTAAACCTGTATCTCCAGCATGTCCTGTTGATTGTGAGGATGGGGTTGAGGTATCCAGAGCATGTTGTGTGGACAGATTGCTTTCCACAGATGTAGCATTCCTGACATGGTTCAGTCATACATAGCTGTGTATGTCAGGCAGAGATCACACCTAAGTAGCCAATATGAGATAGAGATTCATTGCATTTGTTGGAGTCTGTCTGTATGGGGCAAGTGTATAGTACATAAGATCCTCTTTGTGAGGTACATTTGCAGCCTCTCCTGTTGTTGCTGGTGTCCAGTGGGGTACATGGAAAATGGGCCATAGTACACATTGATTGGCCTACTGATGGGAAGTGTACAGTGAAACACTGTCCTTTTACTTCCCAGATTCAACACCCTGAGTCAGGAGAAGTGACACATGGAAGAACTTTTGGAAGACAGTGACACTATGACAATCATTTCATCAACTTTATAGCATTATTAGAGCAGTATTTCAAAGGTGTCCTTTTCTTTGGACCTTTTTCCACCCCATAATTCATGGCCTTGTCCAGATTTCCGGCTCACTGACACTGGCAGGTTTTTTCCTAGCAGTTAGCAACATGGCCTTTCTTTGCATTTTGTGGACTGTGTTATGTTGGTGTTATGGACCCCATGACACTCCCTAACAGGGCACTGTGGGTGAGGCATGGGCATTTGCCACAAGCCTGTAGGCCAGGTGTGACTGATGCAGGCCAACAACTACTTTTACCCACAGGTTTACACACTCACAAACACTTTCAGACACAGTAATGCACGCACACACATTTGACAGTACTGAGATCCAGAAGTTCCAAGAGTCATAGGTGTGTATGTGGCAAATGGCCATGGAGGCTTTATAAGGCTAGCCCATGGGAATACACTGGCATCATGCCACCTGACGATACTCCCCGGTGTGTATACTGAGTAAATTCACTGGAGTTATTTCCAGGTTGGGTATTCTATTCCCCATCCACTCCTCCTGATTTCTCTTGAAGAGGGCAAGTGATGTGCTCGGCTTGACATGTATGTGGCATCTATTCCATAGCGTGGTCAGTCTCTGGGTTGTGAACCTGTATCTCCAGCATGTCCTGTTGATTGTGAGGATGGGGTTGAGGTATCCAGAGCATGTTGTATGGACAGATTGCTTTCCACAGATGTAGCATTCCTGACATGGTTCAGTCAGACATAGCTGTATGTATGTAGTATTAAGGTCAAACACGTATGTATGAATGCACAGTGCATTCATACAAGAGATGCTTACAGTCTTGATGGTCAGCAATATGGAATGCTATCAAATGACTTTTAACATTCCGGTTGTTGCCGTACCATCATTCTACATTTTCAAAATAAACACATATATATATATATATATATATATATATATATATATATATATATATATATGTGTGTGTGTGTGTGTGTGTGTGTGTGTGTGTGTGTGTGTATGTGTTTATATAAGCACCGTGTCCCAAAAGTAGCTAAAGATATAGTTATATTGCTAGTACCCCATTATTGTCTTTATGACACCAGCTAAAAATGTCTCCCACTCAAACAGCCCAATTGAGAGTACTTGTCAGTAACACCTAGTTAGGTCAGTAGTTGTCAGATACTTTGCAACACCTAGCTGATACAAAGCTTCATCTCTAAGTATGGGGTAAGCAGCTCATACTGTATGATGGTTTAGTTTTCTATAGGTTATTCAGAACCTAATTATCCCCATCATTTTGTGTCACCAGCAATACCAGTTTTATCCAAGGACTGGAGGCTTCCTGTATTACCCTGAAATCCAACATCTTCTGCAGTTCTTTCCACATAGTTTGCTTGACGTTTCTGGGTAACATGTGAGGAGCCCTCTTGATTGGTTTGGTTGTTAGGTCTCTTTGTCCACATGCTGCTCTGTCAGTTTGGTATACCCAGAGAGAAGATGTCATCAGAGACTCATAGCAGTGCTTGTATTTCATGGAATTCAGTAAGGTATGGATCTGTATTAAAAGATTGAACAGTCACAGCATCAAATTCCAGTTCATAGAGACCAGATAATTGAAGAGAAAAACGATTGCAAGTCAACTTGTTCAAATCACTCCTCATCGAATTGCAATAGTTGGCCAAAAGCTGAGACATTAACAACTTAAATGTTAATTATAGTCTGTATAACACGATAATAATATTTGTATTCATTCTGACTTACACATAGATTTCTGAGCTGTTGGCCAACTTTTGCGATTTGATGCATTGAGATATGTCAGCTTGTGACAATTTTATTTTTTGATGCTTTGGCCTCAATGAACTGAGATTCGATGCTGTGGCCATTCAATCTTTTAATATAGATCCCCTGGGATAGCTTTTGAATGAACATGAACAAATCCACTTACATGACAGACTGAACCTGCCTGAAAAAAATCCAGCATAAGGTCTCTGTTTGACTCCTCCAGTATCCTACTTCACATACTAAGTACTAATGCTCTCTATCATGCCATAGTTTCATTTTGCTAATATGGAAATGTTTTTGATTCTGTGTCCTGCTTGCCACCTAATTATCATCACTTACCTTCTTCATAAGAGCAAAATGACCCTCCCATGCTGCCTGTAGCTCATTCTGATGAACAGGAATAACTACCCCTACCTTTTGTTCAATATTACATTTTCAGTTGCTCAGTATCTAGTCATGCCAGACCATCTGTTGCAGTTGTGCTTGTAGTAGGTGCTCTCATACCAACCCCGTGAGCTTCCTAAACTTAGTCATGAAATTCAGCTCAAAAGTGATTACAGACTTTGTATGTAAATCACATTCACCCACTCACTCTTCATGAATTACGTCTAGGGGGCCCCTTACTTTGTGCCTATAAAGTATCTAAAATGGTAAAATACTGTAGATTTATAGACTACCCCCTGTATATAAAGCAGAGATGAGTCTGGTCCTTCTGCCACTCCCTCATAAACTGGTCCATGAATGCTTTCAGCATGGTCTTTACAACAGAATTATATTTCTCTACTAAAGCATCAGCTTGTGGATAGTATGGATAGTTTTTAGCTGTTTTATCCCAGAGTGCTTCCATAAAGAAGTCAGGAGGTTTAACTGAAGTTAGCCCTCGGGTTTTGTAGCTGTGATACTTGAGATCTGTGCCTCTATTAACTTTCCTAGGTTCTTTCTATTTCTTCCAATTACATTCCCGTATTTATTGACGTTTGTGTTTCAGATTCATGTTTGTTGCCATCAGCAATCTGTTCATTTCTTCCCTGATATAAACCCTTCCAGAAGTATTCTTGTAATTTGACAGCTGTGGCTAAAAGTCAGGTTTACTACTACTACCTTGCTTTTCTTCTGAAGTAGCCACATTAGCAAACTCTTCTCTAAGTAAGGGCTCTGCCTTCATTTACCCCATTATCCCCAAATGATTGCCTCTGTACCTGGCTATATGCCATTTCATGCATACAAGGTACCACATCTTCAAAGTCATTACTTCTAGAACATCTGCTAGAATATCACCAAATACTGTTACATGTGTGTCTCCCTTCCTTCCACATCCAAGTGAACTCTGTACTTTGAAACCTGAAAATTTATTCCTCCTATGGTCCAAACTGCAGTGGATTACGTGAGCAGGTAATT
The DNA here is from genome assembly GCF_019279795.1 of Protopterus annectens. Classification (NCBI taxonomy): domain Eukaryota; kingdom Metazoa; phylum Chordata; order Ceratodontiformes; family Protopteridae; genus Protopterus; species Protopterus annectens. The sequence goes on along the minus strand of NC_056733.1, from coordinate 1,779,116,848 downwards.
CTCCTTTCTAATAACTGCAGGCATAAAGTAGTTGTGTCTGATGTAATGTCCTTCTTAGGAATAACTTATTTATCCCTTACTATGACTGACATAAGGAACAAATGCTTGTGATAATCTTATCCACCTACTGTTTTATGTCAGTCCATGACAACTGTGTTGCTATTTCTGATAGCTTTGTTCCATATCCAATCTTCATCGATATTTGAACCTTACATGTACTTACATGTATCACTTGAATGGTATAATTTAACTACCTTGACATATACTATTACCAAAGTCGCCTTCTTTTTCCTGTGGAACATTTCCCCTTTTCCTCAGCAGCATTATACTTCCAGTCTGCTTATTAGATTTTTCTCTCCTCAATATTGAGCTCTTGCTTCCATATTATAAGGTCTCCCAACATTTTAAAACTAATACCTTGACATCAGCCACCTATTAATATAAATGCTTATTTCTGCAATGAAAATCACTGACAGTCTCCTAGTTTTCTCTTATGCTCTCTAATCTCCTTTTCTATATGCATCCCTTGTAAGCTCAAAGTATTAAAAAAATCAGAATCAGATATTTTTGACAAGCATGCACACATCAAATATTGTGCTTGATCAGCATGGTGCTGACTAAACTTATGTTCAAGTGACTGAATAAAACTACCAAACTTATTCTGTTCTCTATTCTGAGGAAACACTAGTACTGTGTTTTGCCATTCTTAGTACTGCTACTCACATGTCATTGATGAAAGTTTAGCAGTTCCTTTGGTGCTTGGTCTTTTATCTTACTCCTTCTTCTTCTCTTTAGTATCAGCCTTGTTTTTTTTTCTCCTTGCTATCTCGCTGTCTCTCCCTCTCTCTCTTTCTTTTCTCTTCACACTTTGACCTATTTCATTTTCTCAACCTGCTGCAACATCCAAGCATTTCTTTCCAAGTTCAAATTTCTTTAATACAAGTAGCACTTTAATGTCATCTGGGGATGGATTTATTTGCTCTCCTGTATGGTCTTCATTCATAAACACTACCACTCTTTCTCTGTGTTCTTTTGATTGAATCTTAACTTTACCCAAGGTGGCAATCTTTTCCCATGCAAGCATTTTGGATTTCTTTGGATTTGAATTATTTTGTACCAGTTAACTAATATGCTAACTTACTCTGCAAATATTATATTTGCTTGAATCCTAACTATTCTAACAAAAGATACATTTATTTATTTATTTGCATTTGTTTATCAGGATGTCTTCTGGGCCAGAGTGAGCCTATTTTCAGTAGAGGCCTTGGGATAAAAGCTCCAAAAACAAAATAGACATAAAGCTACAGAATCAAAACAGTATCAAAAATAGACATGATACAGAGTACTAATTACAAAGAGATGACAAAATAAAATAGACAGTATACAAGTTATAAAAATACTAGGGTACAGTGAGTAATACAAAAGTGATTTTTAAAGATACAAGACAAACATGAGTGCCGATCAATGACATAGAATTATTAGTATATGTGCGAGCATTCCAGTATAGCAGTAGAGAGAAATGATGGAGAGTAGCAGCTGGCTAGACTGAGAGTAAGGTACAGACTTAGAGCATTTGCTATATAGGCAGCAAGATTAAACAAAATATAAAGTTAACTAAATGCTGATATATATGTTTTAACCTGTCTATACCCAGACATAGACTGGGAGAATTATACTAGCTCCAACACTGTAGGACAAAAGTTCCTAGAATCCATAAACCAAAATGCCCAGGAACAACATACCACTCCCACAAGAGGGGTAAACATACTGGATGTGATAATCAGCAACATGGGTACTGGATGGCAAGATGAGAAGTGTATCCCTCATTGTTAAGACCAGACCATAGAGTAATCACACTGGATATACACATCCTGACCACAGTCCCTGGCCAGAAAACCACAGTGAAAAACATGTGCAAAGCTAAAGTTGCACTCCTCCAAACTGATGTGGAATCCATTAAAGACCCTGTGCAGGTGCAAAATATGAGCCACACCTCAGAACCTGTAATACAGGCATTCCATGAACACTGCCAGGAATGCTTGGATTATGTAATCCCAAATAAAACCAACACACAATGCCATACATGCAGGAATCTGGCATGGTGGACTCCAGCCATTACAAATCCATGCAAGAGAATGAGGAAGCTACTACATGATACAGCAAACATAAAAAGGGAAGTAATCACTGATTAGTAGTATGGCAATAAAATATGTCCACACATACAATTCACTAAGGCCAGCTACAACAAGTTGAATCTGTGAATCTTGAGACAATGTTACACCTGCCCCAAGTACACAGACAACCCTGAACTCCCCCCAAGAAATACAAATATATGTGAGAGATGCAACCATTTATCCAAACCGGAGGCTGAGCTCCCTCAACTCAGTACTGTCAAAACTAGTCAGGAGGAGAAGGTAACCACACACATCACAAACCCAGTCCCACATAGACCTATCACAACTGCAAACCAAAGACAAACACAGAAAAACATTCCCAGAGACCCTAATTACAAACACACCACACCAACAGAGGCCTCCAAAGCAGACACCCAAGCAACCACAACCTCCAAACATAGCACATGCAACACATAGTACACAAAGCTGGTGTGCCAAACAGTCACAGGCCAGAAGGAGAAACAACATGCCTGATACAGTTGTAATAGGTGACTCCATAGACAGACACACTGCTGTCCCGCTCACCAGACTGAACAAGGGAAAGGGTACAGTAAGCAGCCTGTAGGCTGCTACAATATACCACATAACACAAGTACGCAGGTCACCCCAAAGCAAGTAGAAATATGATGTAGTCATTGTCCATGCTGGCGTGAATGACCTGAGATGTACCTCCCTGGACTACATGAAAAGAGACATAGATGAGCTCTCCGAATATGTAGTCCAGGCCAGTATGAGACTGACCATTTGCAGCATCCTACCCTCACCAAGAATGATGCCACAGTACAAACACAGAATGATCAGCTTTAACAAGTGGCACAAGTACTGGTGTCATTCCAAGGGGATCCAATGTCTGTCTGCTTGGGATGTCATGCTTGACAAGCCACGCTGCTGTTCCAGGGATGGCTTGCACCTGTTACCCCTGGGTGTCTGGATATTGGATAAGGCTTTTTCCACCTCCATAGAGCCTTTCATAGGCAAGCCTGAAAAGACTAACCCACCACCCTAGAAAACATAAGTGGAAAGAAACAGAAGGGTAATGCTGACCAATGCCAGACGTGTAAACCTCAATATGCATGCTCCCGAGGCCCTCCCCAGTATGGAGAACACTGATGTCGGTGCAGTGACAGAAACCTGCAGCAAGCCTCCTGACAGCATACCAGCACTACCAGGTTATACCTCATATCATGCGTTATGGCCCCAAAACCTGGACCAAAACATGAAAGGAGGGGGAGTATCCATATTCAGCACAGACACACATACGTCCAGGTAACTGACAATGCACAAAGCATCAGAGACCACCCATGTGCAACTAACCATAGGCAAAACTGCTGTACAGTCTGTAGCATGCTACAGACCACACTCTCATACACAGGTACCCCACCCAGCCATCCTGAAGACACTGGACAGTATGAATGTCCCACCAAATACCAAACAAGGTACTCACAAATTACCACATAGGTTGTAAACCATTATGTATGGAAGGAGTAATCAGGGACCTAGGGACACATGTGGACAGTAACCTGTTATGTGACACTCACATTGCCAACATGGCTAGGAAGACTGTCTATATTGGACACCGTATCATGAAAGGATTCACATCTATGTCAACAGAGGCCATTGTGCCCCTATACTGTTCTCTTATCAGACCCATAATCTAGTACAATGCCTCATTTGGGATGTACCTTACCTGACACCTACAGCAGTTAGAAAGACCTCAAAGGTACCTCACCAAGAGGATAAAGGGTCTCAAATATATGTCATATGCTGCCTGGCTGTAGACACCCCAGCTGAATGCAGTCACATACTGCCTACACAGAGGCGTTGTATGCCTGTTGTACAAGGCCATGTCCAACACAGGAGTAATGGACATGCTCCACCCCAGAAAACCCAAAGCCATTGGAACTGTGAGAGTGAGAGATGTCAACCTCAACACATAATGAAATAGGACAGATACATAACCCTGAGGCTCCCTACACCCTGGAACAGAATCCCACTCCATGTTAGGCAGAGCCCCTCACTGACACTCTTCAACAGGAATCTTGCCAAGTGGTTGGATGATCGTAGATATACACTGGGGTCTTCACTGTGTCATGTCCAGACAGAGGCACAGTAAAGTAAATCATAAATGACCATAATATTCACATAGCAAGGGGTGGCAAAAGCCACACACACTATGGATAGGCTTATAAATGCCCTAGGGTGGATAGCCTAGTATGAACCTATGAACCTATGAAGATACAAATTGTACAGGACACTAAGGATAATCACAAGGCTTTCTTAACTGATGGTAGGAACCTTGTTGGGAATTCACAGATATGCTCTGAATCACTCAAATATTACAAACAACATACCAAACACACACACATATTGTGAACATCCAACCTGACAGCTGCAGTGCAACCCCCCCCCCCCAGAATGCAAAATATCTATCCCAGCAGACTGCTGGCCCCCTGACATTGCAGATGCTGAGGTAACAGCCAGCATCGACAAAGCAAAACACACAGCAGCAATGGTATGAGATGGTGTCCTGGGCTGAGTCCAACATGGACTCCAAGAAGAATGGAATGCCAAATCACACTACTGCTCAATGTCAGCCTTTCCACAGGATATGTCCCCAAAGAGCAGTGTACAACAACAGTGGTCCTTCTCAGCAAAGGTGTTGCCTGAATGGATACTGCAAACTACCACCCCAAAATCCTGACAAGCTTGGTCTGCACAGCTATGGAAAGGATCAGCATGTACCGCAGACATAAAGATATTGGGGACCTACTGACACTGGACCCCACCCAGTGTGGCTTTCTTAAGTGCAGATCCTGCCCCTTAAACATGTTTGACTCATTTGAAACAGTCATTAAGGTCATTGATGAGGGCAATGTGGTCCACACAGTGTAGCTGGACCTTGCAAAAGCTTCCATACAATATCCCACGTGTTCATTATAGATAAGCTCACCAGCTTAAATATAAACCCCTATGTCAGTAGAGGGGTTGCAAACCAGACCAAGGACAGAACTGACATGGTCAGACATGCTGCAGCCATCAAAAGGGACACATAGAAACAGACAACTGGTGCCATAGCCATGTTAGCAAGCTAATTGCAGAAAAGTGTATAGTCAACCCGTGTGGATATACAGTAAGTGCCCACCAATTGCCACATAGGTGTTAACCCATTAAGTACTTAACATGTAATGAGAGACCTGGGGACACAAGTTGATAGATATCCTGCATTGGACAAGCATGTGGCTGTAGTGGTTACAGAAGCATACCATATACCCACCTAATCATGAAGGTTGTCAGATCTAGATAAGGGGAGGTCATTGTGGCTCTGCAGTCATCCTTCATCAGCGTTACAATTGACTACAATAGCCCCTGTAGGATGTACCTCAGCAGACACCTCCATCAACAGTAAAGTCTCCAAAAGTACCTCACCAGGAGTATCAAAGAGCTTGAACAGATGCCATGTGTTGCCTGATTAAACAAACTGCAGCTCCACACACTGCCATACTGCCCACCCAGAAGCAAGCTGTGCCTGATGTATAAAGCCATGTCCAAGCTGGAATCAATGAACATGCTGCACCTTGTACAATCTGAATGGCAGTGAGCTATGCACATGAGAGACCTGAACCCCAGCACTGACATATATAGGACAAGCTATACTGAATGATCCATAACACAGAAGCCACGCCCACTCTTGAGTAAACTCCCAGTACAGGTTAGCCAGAGAGTCACTCATCAACTCTCCTCAAGAGGAATCTTGATGAGTGGATGGGAGATGGTAGGTTTACCCTGGGTATCACTGTTATGTCACGGGTAGACGGAGGCACAGTATACTAACCATGACATATGTCATGGCAAACTCCACTTACAATGTGTGTCGAAGGACAAACACACTCTCCAACTAGCATTAGAAATGGCCTAGGGCACATCGCTAGTGTTTGCCAATGTACACCTATGTTGTGGAATACACTACCAATGTTGGACAAGCCTGGTTTAAGTAGTTCATATCTGAACATAATGCAACATGGTCAGATGTGCACAACTGGCCCCTAACCAGGCTGTTGTGCTCACTATGAAAATGTAAAGCAGTGATAGGACTAAAGCCCAGGATACTGTCCACCACAGTGAAAGTACTGAACCAGTACACTATACGGTACTACAGTGTTAGGTCAGTATGAAAGGATGTTGACAACTGTATGCAAAGTATCCCATGCAAACCCTGCAGGCACAGTATAATCCCTGTTGTGTTCAGACACAAAGCAGTTGGACAGTAACTACACAACATGACACACAACACACAACCATAAACGTGAGATATTGTTGAAGTTCACACTCATCCACAAATGTGGTGGGCTGCAGAGTTCAACATATGGAAAGCTCACTCTGGGCATGCTTGCACACTTTGATAAATGAGACATATGTCAGACAACATGCCATGGAAAGCCTGAACTGGGCATGCTCACACACTTAGGCCAAATCTCAGTTTAGCAGTTGGCCACACATATCAGGTATTTGTACGTGTTATGCCAGGAACCAACCACATTACAGCAATCTGCCCAGTGCACACAGTTAAATGACTACAGAGACATACGTGATATAGTGGATCCCTCTCATATTCAAACATCTTCCATAGATACACAAGTTGTTCATAGAAACAGGGAATGCTATGGCAATAAAGACCTGCAAACAGTCTATCAGCAACAAATATTGTGCATCTGACAATTAAACATATGGGTGTAGAGGTCAACACTAGGCTGTTTGCCCTAGGGAATGACAGCTTAGCCAGAGTGTGCTTGGCGTCTGCCTCCCCAGTACAGTAGGCTACTGTGCCACTGTAAAGTAGGTCACATAAAGCACCGTGTGAGGCTAGTGTGCTGTGCCTTTGTCAAGCAGGGACACAGTGGAGATCCCAGGGGTTGAATGTGCTAAGCCACATCCATGTTGTTGGTGTGTGCTGGAAGAGGGTTGGTGAGGACCTCTAACAGTAAGTGGGCATCAATAACAGACTGAGGGGAGCCTTATCTGCATTGTCTGGACAATTTCACTGTCAACACTTTGTCATGATGATTATGAGGGATTGAAGTGTCGTGACAGTACTGTTCAGAGATGTTCTCCCTCTGTGGGCTACTGATCTGCAATGTATTAGCTCACTCTGTCTGTTGGACAGCCCATATATGGCTGGTGTACACCTGACAGGTGTCCTGTTGTGGAGCAGTCATGGGTATATTTGGGATAGCATGATCAATGCAAACCTTCCACATCCTCATAGAATGCAATTGTCAAGGAATATGCAGAGTGGCCTGTATACTCCCTCAGCATGGGTCCTTTGAAGTCTTCCACCCCAGTCTTCACAAGTGTAAAGTCTGCTTTTGATAAATACACTTTGTTTGCAGTGACAACCTTGCCTGGGGTGGGGATGGGATATGGATGTCCAGGGAAAGGTGGGTATGGTCAGATATCAACAATAGTGGTCTACCTCTGGTGTGGAACAGTGAGTACCCATGTTGCAGATGGTCAGGTGCAATATGTATTCCCCCTTGTGGCTGTGGTGAGTGGTTCTGCCATAGCACATGGACTCACAAATGGTAGTGGCTGTAGGGTAATGTTGTAGAGGCCTGAGTAGTTCCCACACACAATATACCTGTACCTGATGTTAGCAACTGGAATGGTGTATTTGAACACCTGCATACCTTGGCACTGTTCCCAGGGAAGCAAAGTGTGTGTCCTGGATGTGGAAGGGGTGGTCCGAACTGGTTGTGTTGTGTGTTACAGGTCCTGTGGTCACGAAGCATGGTATAGAACATAACCTGCCAGTGCGATGTGCATATCTGGCCCTGAAGTAGGTGGCTGCAAATGCATATATATGCTATTCCCCACCTGACAGGTAGTACTAGATGTACATACCTCTGTAGAAATAATGATGTCAGCACCCTATAAATACTGCAGGTGCAGTACAGGTGCCCACTAATTCGGATAGTGTGCTTTGCTAATGCTTCTGTCTCAAGTGTCATAACATAGTTAGGTAGGGGTTTGAATCCTGCAAATACTCAGTGTGTGTGGAGGGGGGTTAGTGTGTGTGCAATTCTGTATGAAAGAAATGTCCCTTTTGGCAACTAGGAGAACACACTACAGGATGCACATTCCCCTTTCTAAACACTGATGATGTCAGCACCCTATAAGTACAGCAGGAGAAGAGAAACCTCCCAGTAATGCGAATAGCATGCTCCGCTAATGCGTCTGTCTTGAGTGTCATAACATAGTTAGATAGGAGTTTGAATCCGGCAAATGGCAAGTGTGTGTGTTTGGGTGAGGGGGGTTAGTGTCTATGTAATTCTGTGTGAGAAAAATGGCCCTTTTGGCAACTAGGAGAACACACTACAGGATGCACATTCCCCTTTCTAAACACTGATGATGTCAGCACCCTATAAGTAAAGCAGGAGAAGAAAAACCTCCCAGTAATGCGAATAGCACGATCCGCTAATGCGTCTGTTTAGAGTGTCATAACATAGTTAGGTAGGGATTTGAATCCTGCAAGTGTGGGGGGGTAGAAGTAGGGTTTGTGCAATTACATGTGTGAGAGAACTGACCCTTTTACCAACCAGTACAACACACCAGCTGCTGCATATTCCAATCTCTACACAGAGATGATGTCAGCACCCTACAAGTACAGCGGAAGAGGGCAAATTCCCCAGTACTGCAAATAGCATGCTCTGCTACTGTGTCTCTCACTACTGTCATAGCACAGTTAGTTATGGCTTTGAATTCCACACATGCCATGTGTGTTTTTGTCACACAGAATGCCCATGTGTGTGGGTTGTTATTCACAATAATGCATGAATGAGTCATATGTGTCCATAACTCTGACTGACCTGTATGCTTGTGTTATGTGGTGGACCATAGTGCCCCACGGGCATATCATTGTGACCTTCACCTTGTCCAGCCTGGTGAGCGGGACCTCACTGTACTGGACAATAAAGGTACCTAACACAACTGTAGCAGGTGTGTTGTCTAGCCGTACAGGCTGTGACTGTTTGGCACACAGGATTTGTGTGCTATGTGTTGCACATGCTGTGTTCCAGCTTAACGTATGCCTGTGTGCCAGCTGCAGAGGTGTCTGCTTCTCAGGCAGGATGCTATTCTCAGGCTCCACGAATGGCCCAGTGTGTTCACGTGTTTGGATTGCTATCAGTGTAGGTCTACATCAGACTGGTATTGTAGTCACTGAAGTATGTCATGCCACCTGACAGGTTATGCCAGTACTGGGTTCCCCAATTTGGCTATGTAGTTGCATCTCATACATGTGTTGTACATCCATGTGTAGGGGAGTGGGTTGACTGTGTACATGTGGCAGCTGTGACATTGCCACATGACCCACATATTCCACAACTGTACCATAGAGGTGACTGACAAGTGACCTTTGCACATGCTACCATAGTATTGTGATTGCCATGGTGATTAACAGCACATAGGGCCAATGGGGAACAAGGTACATAGGTTCATAGGTTCATAGGTTCATGCTAGGCTATCTGCCCTAGGGCATTTATAAGCCTAGCCAGAATGTGTTTGGCTTTCGCCACCCATTTTAAATTTATTTTGCTATGCCCTTTTTCAAGGTTAGTATACTGTGCCTCTGTCTAACAGTGACACAGAAGTGATAGCCGGGGTAAACTTATGATCACCCATCCACTCATCAAGATTCCTCTTGAAGAGAGTCAATGAGGGACTCTGCCTAACCTGGACTGGGATTTTATTCCAGAGTGAAGGGAGCCTCTGAGTTATGAATCTGTCCCTCCAGCATGTCCTATTTATTTCAGTGCTGAGGTTCAAGTCTCTCGAGCGTGTAGCTTGATGGGATTTGGATATTCTGAGGTGCAGCATGTCCATTAATTCCGGGTTGGACATGGCTTTATACGTCAGGCACAGATCGCCTCTGAACCGGCGGTATGCCACTGAGTAGAGCTGGAGTTTCTTTAACCGGGCAGTATATGGCATCTGTTTGACCCCTTTGATCCTCATGGTGAGGTACTTTTGGGGTCTTTCCAGTTGCTGCAGGTGTCGGTAAGGTACATCCCAAAAGGGGCATTGTACTAAAATATGGGCCTGATGAGGGATGAGTAAAGAGGCACGATGACCTCCCCTGATCTAGATGTGAATCCCTTCATGATTAGGTGGGCTATATAAAATGTTTTTATAACCACTTTGGCCACGTGGTTGTCAAATGAGAGATTGCTATCAGCTTGGGTCCCCAGGTCCCTAATTACTTCTTCTGTACTTAATGGATTACCACCTATGTGGTAATTTGTGGGCACTTTGTTTTTGCCAAAGGGGATGACTATACACTTTCTGGCATTTAGCTTGAGGCCATGGCTCTGGCACCAGTTGTCTGTTTCTATGAGGCCCTTTTGGAGGATGCTTGTGTCGGCTGGAAAGTCGATTATGGTGCCCAGTTTGCAGTCATTTGCGATCTTGGACAGCCACAGTCCTTCCGTGTTGGCCTGTACCTCCGAGAAATATATACCAAACAAGAGAGGTCCCAGGACTGAGCCTTGTGGGACACCACTTGTAACTGGTTTGGAGTCTGACATGGCTCCAGAAATTCTAACCATGTGGGTTCTGTCCTTGAGCCAGTTTGCAATCCATATAGTGACAGAGGGGTTTATATTTAAGCTGGTGAGCTTATCTATAATGCCCGAGTGGGGTATTGTATCGAAGGCTTTTGCAAGGTCCAGGTAGGCTGTGTGAACCACCTTCCCCTCGTCAATGGCCTTGGTGACTATTTCAAAGAAATCAACCAGGTTTAAGAGGCAGGATCTGCCCTTAACAAAGCCAAACTGGGTAGGATCCAGTGTCTGTAGGTCCCCAATATCTTTATTTATGAGGTCCATGATGATCCTTTCCATAGCTTTGCAGGCCAAGCTAGTCAGGCTTATGGGGCGATAGTTTCCAGGATCTGCTGAGGCACCACCTTTATGGAGAGGGACCACTGTTGGAGTACGCCACTCTTTGGGCACATATCCTGTAGTAAGGCTGAGATTGAACAGTAGTGTTATGTTTGGGTTTAGCTCTTCTTGGAGTTCATGTAGGACACAGCCCAGGACACCGTCTGGTCCCATTGATGCTGTGTTTTCTGCTTTGGAGAGGGCGGCTCTTACCTGAGCATCTGAGATGTCAGGGGGGCAGCACTCTGCTGGGATAGATATTTGCCCTTTTGGTGTGGAGGGGGGGAGAAGTTTGCGCTGAACCTGTCAGCTAGGATGTTGGCAATGTCTGTGGGTTTGGTGTATTTTTTGTCATTTTGGACTAATTCTGAGCATATCTGGGAATTACCACCCATATCTGGGAATTACCACCCAGGTTCTTAACATAACTAAAAAAAGCATTGTGATTATCATTAGTGTCCTGTGCAATGTTTCTCTCGAAGCTGGCCTTAGACAATTGTATGAGTGCCCGTAGTTTTTTGCTAATACTGATCAGTGATGCCTTCCCTTTTTGGGATTTTGCTCTATCATTTAGTAGCTTCCTCCTTCTATTGTATAGTTTGTTTATGGCTGGGGTCCACCAGACAGGACGTCTGCCTTTGGAGGATTGGGTCTTGGTTTTATTTGGGATCGCATGATCCATGCATTCCTGAAGGTGTTCATAGAATGCATTTATAAAGGATTCTGCGGTCTGGGACGTATTTTCCACAGGCCCGGGGGCTTTGAAGGATTCCACCTCAGTTTTGAGGAGTGTGAAATTTGCTTTAGAGAAGTTTTTCACTGCGGTTTTCTGTGCAGGGGGTGGGGTCGGGATGTGAATATCCAGTGTTTATGGTCTGATCTTACCAGTGAAGGATACACTTCTGGTCTGGAGCATAGAGTCCCCATGTTGGTGATGATCAGGTCCAGTAAATATTCCCTTCTTGTGGGAGTGGTAACAAGTTGTTCCATAAAATTTGAGTTTATAAATTCTAGGAACCTTTGGGCTAGGGTGTTGGAGTTAGAGTAATGCTCCCAGTCTATGTTTGTGTATTTGAAGTCACCCAATATAATGGTGTTTGGAGAGACCTTCATATTTTCCAGTGTTCTCAGGAAGGCTGAGTGGGGTTCCTGGGTTTGGGAGGGTGGTCTGTAGCAGGCTATGAACTGGAAGGCAGTTTTACCCACTGTTAGTTGCACATGGATAGTCTCTGATGCTTCGTGCTTTGCCACCAACCTGGAGGTGTGGGTATCTTTGATGAATATCGATACTCACCCTCCTTTTGTGGTTCGGTCCACATTTTGGGGCCGAAAAACATGGTATGAGGTATAACCTGGTAGTGCTGGTATGCTCTCGGGAGCCCTGAACTAGGTCTCTGTTACTGCACAGATATCGATGTTCTCCATGCTAAGGAGAGTTTCGAGTGCGTGCATCTTGAGGTTTAGACTTCTGGCATTGAGTAGCATTACTCTTAGTTTCTTATCCCTTGTGATACCTATGGAGGTGGGTTTGTCTTTTGAGCCTTGCCTGAAAAAGGCACTATGGGGGTAGCAAGAGCCTTTGCCAATATCCGAAAGCCCAGGGGTGACAGGTGCAAGCCATCCCTAGCGAAGCAGGTGGTTCAACAGAAGGTGAGTATGTGAGGGTGTAGTGCCTATGATTAGTTAGCACTGGCATATATGACTGCTCACATGGACAAATGCCAGGTAAGTCATGTACAATGTGTCACAGGCAACGTACATGTGAACAGGACAAACAGTGATGTTCTGTCAAGTGAGACATGGACATACATATAGTAAGCTATGCAAATGTCACTAGGAGTCCACAGAAGCTCTGTAACTCTGCATTGCAGGTGGGATCAGTGTTCCAGGGTAACTGCAAGCAAACATGCATGCAAACAAAGCTACAGTAAGCAGGGCTGCATGTAGTCCATTGTACAACAAACAAGCTGTACCACTTCCAGTAGGTAACAGTGCAAATATGCAGGCACTATACACATGTACATGGAAATACACAGGTCAGATGGCTAGGGTCCAGTCTCAGCGCACACAAGTGTACAGACCATGTACCGTCAGGATGTACAATAACCGGATGGAAACCCAGGTGCTCATACCTGCAGTAATACACATGTCAAATAACAGACACTGAGCCTTCACTCAGTGGCTCCCTACTTAGTAGGATGTATGCTACCTGGCCTGCCACCACAGTATCCCTGACATGTATGGGGACTCTCCCTCCTGTGACAGTTAGTTTTGTGTGTTGGGGCTGTCTAGCATGGTATGAGATGTGAGATTGCAGTGCTAGGGTGCTCCTGTGTGTCCTGTACCAGTTATGTAGTACTGCACACATATCAACATCCTCAAACATCCGCATTGCAGAGTCCAGTGTGGGCAACATGCCACTTGCAGTTTACATGTCCATCATTGCATATCAATACTTTCATTACCTTATCCCCTGTGCTACCTATGTATGTAGCCTTCTGTTGACATCCTTATCACCAGTATGCCAACATGTGCAGATGATACACTATGGTACTTACCAATGGTGTAGACAACAGTACAAGACAATCATACCCTTACTGCATCAGGCATGCTGGGATATACCCACAATTATATCAGCACACAGTACTGTTAACAACATGATACTATTACTACATATCTATGTAGTCACCCTGTGCAACAGCAACATGTTAACCTGTACCTGCACTGATGTTACAGATTGCAGGAGGTGGCACAGTTTCATCATATACACAGGGTGTGAACTTGGTATGCCTGAGTCTGCCATCGATACCACCAATTGACATGTATGTGTATGTGTGTTGGTGAGGGACAGCAGTACAAGGTGGGGCAATGTTGATGCAGTGTGTGCGTGTATGCAGTAGCCCTAGGTGTTGTCAATTCGCATGTGTGTATGGATGCACACAGTTCCACCTCATGGCTGCCGTATACTGGTGTTTGTGGACAGCCACAGACTGTACCTGCCAGGTCATACAGATCATTGTCTGTGGCTACGGACATGGTACCTGTGCCTTGCAGGGGTGCTACGGACCGTATCCGGTACCAATCCAGACTGGGTACTGTCATCAGAAGCAGGTGTTCATTGACTGGACACAGATCCCTGTCAGGCCTGTCCAGAGCCACGTGCACATGGTCTCCTGGGGCAGTCTGATGACAGCACAGACCCAGCATTGCTGGGGCTGCTGCTGGCACTATGGGGGCGGCCGCGGCCCTGTTGATGCCTGCGACGACTGCCAGCTGCTGCTGTTGCTGGCATACACCCACCTCGATGCCTCAACCATCCACCATCGCCCTGGCTCATGGACATGTAGTTGTGGAACCGATCTAATATGTCCCCACAACGTCTGTCTATGACATTGGTGAAATTACGGATGGCAGCCGCAATGTCACGCATACTGTCAGTCATGGCTGTGCGACATGCTGTCAGCTCCCTCAGACCCTGTCTGGTGTATCATTCCATACGTGACTGTGCCTGCATGACAGCCCGAAACATAGCTGAGGTTGTAAAACCTCTGTGGGCATGTCTGACAGGGGCAGTATGCCCATGGATGCTCCCACGAGAACCCCTGGACATCTGTCTGTGTGGTACCATCTCAGGGCCATGCCCATGGCTGCTGTGTGGGGAGGCATGTGCCACAGATACCACATTACCCTGGTCAATGCCCACTGTATCCTGTCCATCACCTAGGGACATTGGTGACAAAGGGTGTATTGGCAGGATAACTGTGCACATTGATGGGGTTGACAGCTGTGTACTGTCAATTGGCTGACCAATGACAGAACCTGGCATACCTTCCTGTGCCATTACACAGATGTCATCATTATCAGTACCCATGGCACCTGATTCAGGTAACTTGTTGCATGACACCAGAGCAGCACCAGAACCTGTGGGAGGGAAAGAGGAAACACAGTTTACAATGTCTACACAATGTTACCAGTGATGCACACATGCACACATGCACACATGCACACATGCACACATGCACACATGCACACATGCAAACATGCACAGGTGTACACATGCACACATGCACACATGCACACGTGCACAGGTGCACACATGCACACATGCACAGGTGCACACATGCACACATGCACACATGCACACAGTTGCACACAGTTGCACACTTGCACACTACTCAGTATGCGAGATATCAACACACAGACACAGACACACCTGCATGCATACACAGAGCACTACTCAGTGAGCCTAATATTACTATTACTATCAAGACTATTAAAGGTACTGTTAATACTCACTCACCAGCATGGATAGGCTGCATTGCTGTTACACCGGAGGGACCTGCAGAAGTGAGGAAATTAATGTCAGTGGGCACAACTGTGCCATTGTTACTGAGTATGATTCAAGTCAGTAGTACAACAGTCGCCTTTCACAGGTCAGCTGCTGATATTGAGAATATCACACTTGCACATTAAATACTATGATGACAGCTACAAACCAAGGACACACCTCACACATGCATTAACTACCAGTGTACACAACAGTCAACTGTACATATGGCATATTACCTGCACGCTCGTAGTCTTGCTACTGCGTGGCTCCAGCCTCCATCATAATGCAGGTCTGCTGCTGTTGTTGTTGTTGGCGGGCTGGAGCCACAACACTTATGAGTAGTCCCTCCAGTCTGGTGAGTGGGGGATGTGTAGCCACCCCACCACCTGTGGCAACCTGTTGCCTGTGGATATCCGACGCACGCTGAAGGACATTTCTGATTAAATCACTGCAGTGATGTCGTACCTGCTCATATGTCCTATTATGCATGCCTATGTCATTTACCCGACGGACCAGGTCTTGCCACAGTGCAGCCCTCTCCTGCTGATTCTGGCTGGTGCGGGAAAATAGTATTGCATAATCCCGCACCAGGCTCTGGTGTATCTCCTCATCCTCAGCTGCAGAGTAAGCTGGATTGCGCTGGTGAGCCATGGTCCTGAAAAAGGAAATAACATGATATCAGCAAAATATGTCAGCAGAATTTGGCACACATACTACACATGCTACTCGACTGTTGTGATACAACATATCTCACATATATAGCATCTGTCTGTCTATTGGTGGGTACACATGTAAATGGCCAGGTATCAGTGCTCAGCCAACAACTGTGCAACAGTACCTGGCACACTCCATACGACATACTACCAAACCCCAGCAGTCAGAACACTGATTCAGGTCCAAAGCACCTCCTCACTCTGGGGGTTTGTATTGAGGTACTATATGGGGTACATCATCAACTACTGTGAGCTGACCACAAACTAATTGCCCTGGATATACATATCCCACCTCCACCACCAGCACAAACGACTACAGTCAATAACATGTCAAATGCAAACTTTACACTTTGTAACATTGACATGGTATCCTTTCAGCCCACTGGGCCAGTGGAAGACACAACCCACAATGTTGACCCCTTCACAAATTATTTCTACGGACATCTCCAAGAATGCATGGATCATGCAATCCCATATAAGACCAAGACACTATCCACAAAGGGACAGCATCCTGTCTGGTGGACCCCAGCCATAGACAGATTGTATAACAAAGGATGGAAGCTACTGCATGACAGAGCATAATTCCATAAAGGGAAGGCATGTCTGATCAGCACTAGTAAGGAGCTATTTTCTCTCATACAAACATCCATGGGCAACTTTGAGAGGGAAATCAACAGGGACACTACAGATAACCACAAGGCCTTCTTCAGTTATGTTAGCAACCTGGTCAGAAACCCTCCAATATGCTCATAGTTAGTACACAACAACAAATAATTCACTGAACCCACAGATATTGGCAACATTGTGGCAGACAGGTTCAGTGCAGGTTTCCCGCCTCCCTCTCCCCCAAAATAAGACATACTTATCCCAGCTGACTGTAACCTTCCTGTCATCACAGATGTCCAGGTGAGAGCCGCCCTCAGAAAAGCAGAATACACAGCATGAATGGGACCTGATGGCATCCCCGGTTGCATGCTACATGGACTCCAAGAGGAACTAAACACACATATAGAAGTGCTATGTAACACTAGCCTGACTACAGGATATGTACCTATACACTGGCGCACAGCAGCAGTGGTTCCACTCCACGAAGGAGGCACCTCTACATACCAATACAATACAACACAATACAATACATTACAATACAATACAATACAATATGCTATTGCCCCTGGGACTACAGCAGCATACTGTTCTGCTACCCTGACCATTGTGACACATGTGATGTGATGGTACCTGCTCCTGTCAAACAGTTACACTGGGTGACTCATATGGCATATTACCTATCTGACTAACATTCAGCAGGGTTATGTGTGACATGTGCTCATGGGGAGTCTTGCTTCTTAACGCTGTGAGGTTTATTGCAGGGTATGTCTTATCTGTAGGTAGGAACCTGTACCTCCACCATGTGCTCTCTATTGCAGTGTCACGGACAACACACAGCAGTCATTTAGGTTGTGGATGGTGCGAGGTGTTACTATGGTTGTTGGACATCTGTCATGGGTGTGACTTAAGTATGTAAATCCAGGAGTGGTAACCTCTATGTGGGTAGTATGTGTGTACTCTGTGGTGTTGTCAGTCACTGTGCATTGGTAATGTGTTTGAGTGCATTGTCACAGTGTTGTACATGTCACTGTGTCCTTCTCCATATCTGTAGCTGTCATGTGAGGTACATACCGTGGCAGCCATTGTGTGGTGTGGAGGGGTACACTGACCTACATGTCCATAGCTGACACCCCATGTCTGCTGACACATACCATGTGCAGGTATTCCAGGAATAGTGTGCCACTGTGAATATCACTGGGGGGACTATTGTACACATTTATGACCCTGCTCACCCCTGACACATGCAGTGGTGGGCAGCCAATCACATATCTGGTGGTTACTGGTGTAGGTGATTTGAAATGGGGTATGGTACTCCAGTTTTGACACTGGTGTTCACTCCATGAATTTGTCACCAGGCACCTGTTGCAATACATACACATGTGCCTCACTCAGAATATATATACATCTTTCTCTCTCTCTCTCTCTATATATATATATATATATATATATATATGTATGTCTGTATACATATACACATATATATATTGATGTACATATATTGCTATAGATATGGAGAGAGGGGGGTGTGACAGAGGGGGGTGAGAGTGACAGAGGGGTGGGACAAGGGGAGTGTGAGATCGTCATATACAGTCGTACCTGTAGATAGTCAGATCTGTCTGTCTATGTATATGTATCTACATATATCTATATCTGTATGTGTGTATTACACATATATGTTTGTACATATTCTATCTATCTACATCTGTCTATGTATTCCTACATCCCTCTCTATGTATGTATACATATATGCATATTGTATATATATATATATATATATATATATATATATATATATATATATATATGCATACATACATATATTGACATACATAAGTATCCATATGATAGATAGGTATATCAACATGTTTGTTTACAAAACTGTATACACACACTAACATACTGCTAAACATACATAACTGTGAAACCTACTTTGTACATTGCACTATAACCTACATTCAACCTACATTGATATGTGCACATAGATGCCCTCACATACATATGTATGTACAACCTTCACTGATAGTTGCTGTATGTCCCCTGCCCTTTGCACATTTTCATATACATATGGATACAGACCAATGACACATATGGAGAGTTCACAGTATGTAGACATTTATAGTATTACTTTACATTACCTGTGTTTGTCGCAGCTGCTTGTGTTGACATCTGGTTTCATGTTCTGCTGCTCCACTTGCCAGTTATCAGCTTTCAAGTGGTTGTTGCTGACTAGTTTTGTTTGTGTATGTTTATTTTATTTTTTTTTCGCTCTCTCTCTCTGTCTCTCCCTACCTCCACAGGGTGCAATGAAAGTATTGCATGTGTGGACTGGGAGTAAAGCATGCTTTTGTAGGTATCTGCATATGTCCATGTGATGGCCTCTGCACCAATTGTTAGCCAGCATTTGCTAATTGCATGCAGCCAGTTGTGTACTGATTGCAGTTCTCACTGTGATTTCAGGACACTGCTATAAAAAGGTATGTGAGATAGGCGTAGCCCTTTCAGATTTTAAGGGCAGGGACCATGCTGGTATGCTGTGGACACTGTTCTGTGAGTGTAAAGGTTAGTATCTCTCTCATATTTCCGGCTGTGTTGTAGATTAACATTTCTCCATTCATTTCTCCAGTTTCCTGTACTAAGTGTGCATGTACATTGACACCTAAGACTACTGCTACTGTTAATGTGAGTGTGTGTGCTTTCCTGTGGGACATGTGGTGTAACTGGTTTATAGCAGTGGCTCTTGCACTTTGTTGCTATGGATTCAATATTTGCCCTTTACATTTACTACTTGTATGCCTGCTAGGTGTCTTGACTGTAGTGTGTTGCTGTGGCTTTCTTATTTTCCATGTACATTCACACCTTGGAATGCTTGCTATATCTGCTAGGGTGTTACTGCATGCAGTGTGGTCTGGCCATGGTGTGGGCCTTGACATCTATTAGGGTATTTGAGTATGCTGCTGAGCAGGCCCCAGAGACTCTCAGGTGCATCTTTTATCTGCCTCATGGAATGGTACATATCAGTGGGGCACACCCATTAAATTGCCCGGTATTCTGCAGTTGTGACTGTGGGATAGCATGAGCATATGTATTCCTACACTATTTCTGCAGTGCAAGTGGTGCATACTTTTAGTACTTCATAGTTACCATTGCATGTGTTTTAACACCTTTCTGCCTACTGTTTGTACATTTCACAGGGAGTCTGTGGGGCATCCCTCTAACTCAGTCACTGTTGCTATGTCTAGGCTCTTAACTATTCAAATATGGCAGTGTCAGACCTCTCAAGTGTACAGATATTTGCAGGTTGTCCACATTTTTGCCTCATATTTTGGTCAACATCTCATAAACAGCTCTTTCTGGCAAATCACTCTGGGCTCAAGTCAGACTATAGTGACAAACATTTAAGTTTCAGACTTCATACCCTTCCAAACATCCAACAAAATGCAGAACATGTTACTCTCTGAACTGTCTAAGTTTGTTGTAGCATTATTTGGAATGTGTCCCTGTTTTTGGCCCTTTGCTCCACATTTTTTATTACTTGGTCCGGATGTGTTCCTGTAAGAGGTTGTGGGGTAAGGGCAGTGATTATCCTGCTGTGAGTATGTGTGTGGCTTGCAAGGTGCTACAGTGACATTATTACCTACTAGCTACCAACTAGCATGGCTGTTTCTGTTCTCACACTACTTTATAGAAATCCACTAGATTTGACAGTAAATATACATGACATGGTATGTGTACTACACATCCTATATTCCCTTTACATTCATCCCTACTATTACATGATATATTTATTGTAGCACAATGTTCTTATACAACAGTCATGGCTTAGTGGTAAGTCATGCAGCCTACTGTTTCCAAGGTCCTGAGTTCGGGACTGACAGTGGGATTTTATTTTGCTTTTGAGCAGACTACAGGACTTGTCATTCAGAGTGACTAAGGCACTTTTAAGCAGTTGTAACCAGGTTAGCGCTGGTTTGCATGGAGCTCATGCATGCGCACTGGCGTTCAGCTCCGCGCACACCCGCTTACAACCGCTTAAAAGTGCTTACTCTTGCGCACACCCGCGCTATTTTCTTTGAAAGAAATGAAAATGGGGGGACAGGAAAGTGGTGAAAAAGGGGTCACAAAGAGGGTAAGACAGTAGGGAAACAAGCTCGGGTTTTGCAGGATTGATGTAGGTAAGGCCCATAGCTGCCCATTTCTTATCAGCAACAGCTGTGCATATGTTTGTAATTTGGTGTGACATTTGAAACCTTCCACCCCTGAGAGAGGTGTGAGGACAACAATAATACTTGTTGTACAGCCAATTGTAATTGACAGTTTCCATGTCCAGCAGACATGTGTGCGAAATGGGCAGCTATGTATGGGGCGTAATTTTTTGTGGGTACAGAGTGCCCTTTTTTTTTTTCAGGTGAGAGTGGTATGTCAGGTAAAGGAAGTCGGTATAGCTGGGGAGGTAGGTTGGGTAGGTCAACAGACAAGACAAACAAGATGCATACAGGGGCGGTGTATGACATATGTGGGGGGGTTACACAATTGACGGGGATGGATGTTTGGATATCTAGAGCCCATGAGCCCACAGATGGCAACAGTGGAACTGATATCCCCACCCATGGGCAGTTGCCACTGTGCCTTCACTGCCCAGGATGGGGCTGTGCTGGGGGCTGTGTAGGCCGGGCAGCAGGCACACCCATTATTTGTGCCACCTGTGCCTCAAGCTGGCGTAGGGGCCCAAGAACAGCTTCCTGGATCTCCCTACGCACTACAGTCCAGACGCTATGGAGGGTGAGTGGTTGTTCACCTCTGGCCACACTTGCAGAGGGGGGATGAGCCCCATCCCCTGCAGCGCTTCCACCTGCAGGTGGCACAGGGCCACCGGAGGAGGGTCCGGACTGGGCACTACTGCCAGGTGCATTCGCCAGCTGAGGTGGGAGAGGTGGGTCCGCTGGAACCCGCCTTCCCTGTCGTCCTATGTTTTGCATTATGTCATGACAGTTTGGGTTAGTAACATACAATACCATTCACAATTAGTTGTAACAGCATGCATTAGTATTCCTATTAATCAAACACCCAGATATTCAAACCATTGAACAGCAAGCATAACACATGCATAATTTGAACAGCAATACACAGTCCAACAACATGCAGGGTTGATTGATGGCAACAGGCCATCAGGTTTGGATGTATGAACAGGGCAGCTGCATCAACGTACATGCAAATATGTATGACCCAACAGGACAAATGTCCAGTGGTGTTAATTGTGATTGCACATACCAATTTCATGTGGAATGTATTATATGTGGTTATAGGGTAGGGTGAAGAAAATTTAATTAACACCTTCAAATACCAATACATATGCTGTACATTTCTAATAGCTGCAGATATATACACACTACAGTTCTACCTACAGTTTCCTATGTGATAACTACTTCAAGTTGGTGATAGGAATGTTACTGCTACATCAATATACATTTTCATTTTTATTCATACACATTCATATCTGGCTCTGTTCGGCTACATCATCCTGCTACATTTACTTTATATAGCTATAGACAACTGTGGATGTTTGATATTTCACACAACCATACTATCTACATATTGCAGACTGAGAGCAACATATCCAGATTTTGGGATATACATTCCAGCTGCAGTAACATTTTCAGCACATTTTTCAGTTTGGTTCTGCTTGTCACATTCATTTCATTCTGTACTGACTGCAGTATACTTTATTCAGGAGTTATTACTACTTTATTGGTGGATTCATAACTCTTTCTCACACTCTCTCACTTGTTTTATTTTTATAATTCAGGATGGTACTTACTTCTAGGCTTTATTGCCATGTTTTACCTGTAGTTATTACAATCCTTTCCAACAGTCTCATTTCTGTCATGTTTCTGTATTTCAACAGGGATATATTTCACACATGTGTTTTACTCAGCTTCTGCAGCTGTACTTTTCAGCCTGCTGCAGGTTATGTACTATTATATTACAGGTGGGACATCTTTATTTCAGACTTTATTTCAGACTTTTTCATTTTTCTGTTTGGATTACAGACTGCATCACACTTTTGTAATAAAGCAATACTTGCAAACCCTCTTACACTGTTACTTGCACATTTTATTACTTAGTGACTACACTGCACTCTTTTGCTAACTGTCATACTTTTATATTTATTTACAGTTACAGGGAGAGGATTACTGACCTGCCTGGTGGTGCAACTGCACTAGCCTATCGCCATAGGATCTATGGTTCGCAGAACAGACACCTGCAGCTGTAATATAAATAAAGTAATATTGGAATACACATCTCCATAATATCAGCTAGGTCAATTTCTTACATAAATAATTAGATGTAACTTACTCAGTAGTGGGGCATTGGGCATTTGCCAGGCCTCCTGGATCTAACTTTTCAGTTGGTCCTGCTTCCGTCTCTTCAGGTCCGCATGGTGGTGACGGACCTGCTCACCAGTCCTTGGTATCCCTGTGGCACTGGTAAGATCATGAGCCAACCGGTCCCACGCCTCAGCCCTATATGCTCCCCACAGGACCTGGCCCTGCATGAGTTGGGCCTCATGATTGTGGACAAGGAGCCAAACCATATATTTGGACTCCTCAACGCCCCACCTCTGTGCGCGAAAGCAACTACCCTCACCTACACCTGATATTCTGGCTGCAAGTTGGTTCTACAATCAGTTATGCTGTGTATTCCCGCCTAAGGGGCTTATATATGCTGTTTTTCCCGCACTTATCTGTGATTGGCCATTTTGGAATTGTATCAGCTTCACAAAACCTGCTTTGTCATGCTCCTCTTTCTATTCATTCCTATATATTTGCTATTACTGCATTTCTAAATGGAGCTGTCATGGCTTAGTGGTTCAGTACCTTGACTATGGTGCATGGTATCCTGGGTTCGAACCTGGCCACTGCTTTTTATATTTTATGACCGTCTACACAGGCTAGGAGGTGTGTCTGAGTAAAGGCAGTTTTGTTACAGCTTGCTCAACGTTGCCCGTCAGTTAGCTTGTTGGCACGGTGTGCAGCTCCGCGCAAACGGGGTAAGCTGGTTTATGCTTCATTTGGCTGTCAGCACACATATTATGCTCAGCTCAGCTAGGAACACACAGTTTCAGTGTGTTAAACCACTGCTCACCTACGTGCACTCATTTTACACCTGTTAAACCACTGCTCACCTACGGGCACTCATTTTGCACCTGTTAAACCACTGCTCACCTACGGGCACTCATTTTACACCTGCTAAACCACTGCTCACCTACGGGCAGATGCACTCAACTTGTTAAACTGTAGCTCAGCTATAGGCACATCTGGCATTTTTTTATTATTTTGTTATCTCACATTTCTTCAAAATAAATGGCCCATTTCATTACATTTTACATAAAATATAATTTTATATGTGTACATATATGTCAGGGACTTGTTTTGTGCTTGTTTCACTAAAAATAAAAATTGATGTTGGGGGGGCTCGAACCATAACTGCCTGCTCTTCAGCCGATGTCTCTACTGCTATGCTATTGCTTCGTGGCTTACTTTGCATATGTAGTTCTTATATGCTTTTCCACTGACTGCTAACTGTGGCTAAGCTACGGGCATGCCCGCGCAAACGAGCGCACTCATGGGCAAACATCTTTACAATTTAAAAAAATATATAACATGTTCATTTATATATTTTATGTTCATAGTCTGTGGGGGCATGTGTTGTGTTTATTCACATTTCCATGGACTCTGTCGTGGGGATTTACTTTCGGGACTTTTACTCTTCTGGGGGCATGTCCGTTTGCAGGGCTCGGCCTACAGACACACCCCCTACTGTCTTCCACGGACCGTATAAGCCTTAGGTGTGATTCAGCATGCCCTCATGCATATGCATGACATGCTGACGTCACACCGTTTAACTGCAGCCTCCGTGTAAGCCTTTTAACTCTTACACAGAGGCTTCGTGAATCCTGCCCATAGTATGGTGCTCCATACTATATGTTTTAAAACTTAAGAGCCTCATGAGGTAATACCTTTAACATGCTATGGTTGGTCCAAGACCAACCATTAATAACAATTTTAATAACGTTACAATGATCCTCTTGACCTGTTTGTACTTTAGGATTTTTGTACGATTTTTACCTTTCTTATTTTTAAAGTGTTGAAAGTTCATATTATGTAAACCACAATGCTGTCAACATTTAACTGGGTGGGATTTACACACATCGTTATTTTTAATTGATTTTATACAGACTTTAATTTAAAACTGGTAAAAGAGCCATCTACTAGAACATCAGTAAGCTTATTAAATGTTAGTAATATGCCTTTAACTATGAGAGTAAATTTAAGTGTGTTTCTTAATTAGCTACCTGACAAAGTATTTAAACATATTTTTGTATCCACAGAGTCATTGTCTGATTAAGTTAAGAGATTGTTGCCTAATGAAAAGCGCTTTACATTGTACCTGGATTTCTTCATCACTGGATTTATTTTTTATCTTTTAACTTGTTGCCTGTTATTAAATTTTGGACATTTGCAGCACATCCATCTTTGTTGGTTTCATAATTTGTTTTTTTGGCAATTGGTTGGAAATTAATTGCTGCACAAGGTATTCTGCTGTAGATATAACTTGCAGTTGCAAGGCCACACCCACCTTTTAGTAATAAAACTGTTTTGCAGGCTATACAAGTTCAGTTTGCAATATATATTCATTCTATTATAAACTGATGATATATGACAAGCAGATATATAACACTTGCTGTCACCAATTTAAATATGAAAAACACTATTGTCTTGTCATCTGCACCACTGTTACCAAATAATGTACAAGTGGAGATTTGTCCTAAAAGAGTAATTTAATGGGAAGGTGCTACCTCAAGAAATAGCCAAAACACGCAATGCCTAAATAATCTTCATACAGATCATCAGCAGAGCAGTGGTACAGTGACTGGCACTTCTAGATCTTATCACCTTGCTCTCAGTCCTATGCCTTCATTGTTATGTTTGTAAGAATTACTGCAAGGTTTTATTACACAGAGAAAGAAAGACAGTCGCAGCCACAGACACAAAGACACACACACACACACACACACACACACACACACACACACACACACACACACACACACACACACACACACACACGCGTGCACGCACAACCATTTTCCAGGTTGGTTTAATTATATCTCTTAATGTCACTAAACAAGCCAATCTAACAAACCAAGAACCCTATTACTCTCTACTCTGAAAATAGTCCAACCGTTAAATATTTGTATGATACCAAATGTAAAAGGTGAATGCTAACAGTAAAGCTTTCCAAAGATCTAGATATATACCTTGTAAGAATAGATAAACCACCAGCCATAAGTTTTCAAAATTAAATGAATACTATTACTAGTTTAAATAAATAAAAATTAAGTCACATACTTTGTAAAACTGAATATATATGTATTTAATGGACAAATGGAATATAGAATTCAGTCTAACAACTTTGGTATAGAATTCAGTCTAGCAACTTATCTGATATTTCCATTACTGGTGGCCAAATATTTTACTGAATGTTATGTGTCTCTGCTCCATAAGTACATATAGCAGCCCTCTCACAGGCAAGAATTACAGTCTTGAGCTTCAGTACTAGAGCTGCAGCTCACCACCACACTTAAAAAGCAAAAACTGAATTAAAGGTTATTCACTCTGTTCAAGAGGTTAAGATTCTGTATTTCATTTCTAGCTTTAGATTTACATGCAAAATCTTGGCTTCATGGTCACAATACTGTGATTGAAACAAGATATGAAATAAGGTAACACAGCCTTTGAAATGAAGGGACACTGCAAGGATTACTTTGCTTTAGGATCTATAAATATGTGCACATTTAAATGTTAGTTTCCCTTTTTAATAGATCCGCGGTGGTGGTGCTGTGGTAGCGTTGTCGCCTCACAGTAAGACACTGTCCAGTTCAATTCTCAGCTAGAGCGTCATCTGCTTGGAGACATGTGTGAATGGGTGTACCTTCGTTGAAGGTTGTGCGTCAGGGCTGGTAACTCAGCACATAAAAATCAACTACCAATCATTAGCGGACCAGAGTTCTGCTGTAGAGACCCCTAACTGGGAAAAGCCGAAAGACACAAACAAACTTCATTTCCTCTGAAATTGATCATACATTCTATGCAGCTGTGGTTTATTGAAAGAAATTGCTACAGTATTTTCCCCTCTGAAAAAATGCAATTATTTTGTTTTAATGCAATTCTCTGTATGTTTAACTGAAAGAGAATTGCACGCTTCACTGAGGCTGTGTCAATCTAGCTCTGTTTCTATAAATTGAACACTAATCTAGGCCATCTTTTTTTGGAGAGGATTCCCCTGCACCCTAGTGGCAGCAGTGTGCAGTTAGAACTCGTCTGATTGAAGGTTGCTGGAACAGGGCTCAGTTTTGAGTTTTCTTATTGGTATATTTGTTTAAATCAATTTGCTCTTGTTTGCTATTATTATATTTAAGTGTGTATCTGTTCTCCTGATTCATAGTCTGGTTACAAGTTTTGCTGTATCCAGATCTGTTTGTGTGATTCCTTTGATTCCTGCTATGCTATCTTGTCTTGGCTGGGACCTGCCTGCACTTAGTGGGAGTAAATGAACTGGTTGGAACTGGTCTGGCATAGGGTGTTAAGCTAAGAGCTCAGGGACAAGGATTGATCGGCCAGTTCCAGTGTTTCTATTTTATTTTCATTTTTGTGATATTTAAACCCTACATTTGCATGGGTTTGTGCTTGTTTGCATGTCACACACCACTGCTGTGCTGTTTTAACCCTTTGCAAGGTATCTCAGCTGCATTTTTTCCTTACCAGCACTCCTGTGTAAGTAAGGCCCTTGTTTGCAGCTACTGTATTGACTTTATCCAGCCCTACTCACACCTATAGGTACTCTCCTCATATGGTACCCATTCTACTTTCCCTGATCTCTCTTCCACAGATTCTAACAACCATGGATGAACAATTTCCTACAGTTTCTCCTGCTAGTCTGGTTGATATGGGCATCCTGAGACAGTGTAGCAACTGCCTTATATACACAGACAACCCTCTACTACTATCACCCGGCAACACAATATGTGAAAGATGCAATTACATTAAAAACCTAGAATCCTTGTTGTCTCAGTCACAAGCCAGTATATCTGGCAGTGAGAAGGTTGTCTGTGCAAACACTACAAACACCACCCACACCTATACAACACACTTCTACATATGTGGGGGTTCTCAACAAAAGCATACCTAAACAAAAGAGACCTCTAAAGCAAAAACACAGATGCACATCAGAACCCACAGCATCAAGCATCACACATAGTAAACACATCTGCGTCTCACAACCTCTAAGGCCCAGCCACAAACTCAACATATTAGTCATTGGAGAATCTATCTTGAAACACACAGATGTGCCCTTCACCAGGCTAGTCAAGGAGAAAGCTACTGTAATTTGCTTTTCAGGTGCTAGAATCCACCATATCATGCACGCATTCGAGTCTCTTAAAAACAGGTACTGTTATGAGTCTGTCAGTCTATGTTGATGTGAATGACTTGAGCTGTACTTCTCTGGACTATAGGAAGAGAGACATGATTCAGCTTGCTGAATATGTGTCAAGGAAGTATGTCCCTAGCCTTAGGCAACATCCTACCATCACCCAGAATGATGCCTCAATATAAACAGAAAATGATGGACTTTAAGAATTGACTTAGTTTCTGGTGTCATTCCAAGGGAATTCAGTACCCAGCCTGGGAGGACATGTTTGACAAACCATGAAGCTTTGCCAGGGATGGCCTTTGTCTGTCTCCAATGGGCTTCAGGCTTCTGGCAAAGGGTCTTGCCTCCCACACAGTGACTTTTTTAAACAAAGTCATGAGCACAAAATTACCAACATGAAAAATTCTTCTGATCATTCAAAGATGGCTGCCATGCTGTAAACACTGCTAAACTGCAGCTCTTCAATTAACCCGAGGAAAATCTCTGATCTGAGTGGATATCAGGAGGTTTAAACATCAAATTGATGATAAAAAGTTGCATTTATACTTACCTAATCTAAAATCAGTTAAAAAAATGGGGAAAAAAAGTATTTATCCATCAGGATTACAAGTGATTACTTTGCTCTGAAGAGAGAAACAAACAAAGGACTGTGTGCTTTCTTTATTCTGCCTTTCTGCTTGGGGAAAGAAAAATCTTGCAACAAGGAAGATCCATGGAAACAACTACTACTAAGACAAAGTTGTCAGAACTACAGTCGCCAGTAAAGGATGGAACTGCGAAAAAACAAAGGATTACTCGACAGCAGGAACAACAGAAACCAGAAACTAGATCCAGGACTGATCAGCCACTAAACATGGAGGATATCAAACACGCTTTACTACCTATACAGGAAGCTCTAAAGGACTTGACCTCACAAATACAAACATTTGGAGTTTTATGCAATCAATTGCTTCAGAGAATGGACAAAACTGAGACCAGAATTTTTGAAATAGAGGACAAAATTGACATGCTGGAGAAAAAATCAAAGGTATGTGATGTGGATGTACAAGCCATGCAAAATAAACTTATTGATTTAGAAGCAAGGTCTAGAAGAAATAATATTATTATAAGAGGAATCCCTAAAAACATCCAGTATGCAGAGCTAATACCAGCCATAACACAAATATTTGAAATCCTGTTAAATGATGCTGATGGGGTGAAACAGATTGTAATAGAAAGGGCACAGAGCTGAGAGAGGTACAAGCTTCTACTATGCCTAGACCTGTATATGTTAAGATATTGAACTTTCAAGATGTTAGCAAAATACTGTTTACTGCAAAAAAAAAAAATGGTGGCTATGTTATGTGGAAAAATGTTAAAATATTTCTGGCTCAAGATTTACCATTACAAGTAAGGCAGGCTAGACAGTCTTTATCTGCTTACTGTAAATTTCTGATTGATAAACAAATTAAATTCCAGATGAAATACCCCAATATGCTTACATTTATGGTGGATGGCACTAAATATTCTGTTTCCAATAAAAATCAGGCAAAAGAAGTGTTTCTGAAAGTTTTTAAAGTTCTACCTGCATCAGAGGGCTGAAAAGAACTTCCCTTGAGACTGGCATGTTCCTGTAGTCAGATCCTGCATGTATTTTACCTCAAGGCTTTTCTAATCCTTTGTTTCTTCACTAAACTGTTCAGGCCTCTGAAAAAGCAATAAAACTGTTTATGCTAATCTGAGGGTCTGCTGTCTGGTTTCCAGACTTTTATGACCTCCAAGGTCTATTTCCATTGTGTGGTAAACAGGAAATGCCTGGATTTCAACTGAGAGTGTTGACTGGATGTAACACTTCCTGTGGTCCTGCTGTGAAAGAGGTCCCCCGTCGTGAGTATTTCTGATGGTTTCCTGGCTTGAGAAGACAAAGAGAACTGAAAATAATATGTTAATGTTCTTTTTATAATGAAATAACATTACAGTATGTACTTAAAGCACATAATAACATGTACTTTTACTATTTTTTCTTCTTTTATAGGTGTGAACCAAAATCGTTTTTTTTACTATATGCAGTGAGTGGCAGGCACAGTGTAGGGTACAGATTTAAAATGTAGGATGCATTTTTTTTTCTCTCTCTCTCCTCTCTTCTGTAAAAAGTTTATATACATAATGATTGCAACAAAACAGATACTTAAGGTAGGATAAAATAAGTACCCAATCTACTAAAACTTTCCTTTACACAGTAATAACCTTAGAAATGAGATTTGTTTAACTAATAGTTAAACCAAAGCTGTAGTTAAGTAGCGGTGTTTGGTAGGGAATGTGTAGTTTAGACTTTGATGTAGATATGCTAGAATATATAGGTTGTAAGTTTAGGAAATGTTTTAAATGTTATTACCTGAAGGTTTTCAATGTGTTGGTGTGTTTAACCTTGTTTATATTTTCTCTTATACAAGACCTATATAAATCCTGGTCCAGGGGTAAAGTGGGTAAGCACTGGTTAGGGACGGGATGTAGGAAATGCTTCCAGATTAGATATAGTGTACAGTCAATACATGTCAATTTGATAATTCCCCTCTTATATTGTTATTTGATACCAAGACCTGTGAATGTGGGAGTTGAACTCATGGAATGTTAAAGGGCTCCAGAACTTGAAGAAGAGAAAGCTGTTGCTACACATATTATTACAGGACAAAGCACTGTTTGTATTTCTACAGGAAACACATTTGATGAATGAACAATGGAATGATATTAGAAAAAAGAACTGGATTAGAGAGCTAGTGACATCAGAAGGTAAGACAAACAGTGCGGGAGTGGCTGTAATTATCAAAACCCAATACAAAGACAGGATTTTAGACTCCAAAGTGGATCCAAATGGGCGATGGTGTTATGTGATTTTATTGGATAACGCATTTGATAAACCTATCCTACTTTTGAATATATATGCCCCATGTAATGATCAACACAGTTTCATAGCATCATTGTATCCAATATTAACACAATATGATGGTTATTATTTTGTTGTGGGTGGGGACTGGAATACCTATCAAAATCCAAAGTTGGATAGGTCTTGTCCACAAAGAGCATTTAATAAGCAGGCCGGGATAGCATTAAATGATTTTAAGGAAGATTTTCAATTATATGACTCCTTTTCTTATTCACAAGATATTAATAATGCAAATAAATACACCTTCTATTCACCATGCCACAAAATGTGGGCTAGAATAGATTACTTTTTGATATCTAAAGCACTAACGAATTTAGAACCAGTGGTGGTTATACATACGCGTCATCTATCAGATCACTCAAAAATTTCGTTAAAATTTTCTAAAGATTTAAAAGACACACGAAGGCATGGGGTTATAATTGGTCACTCAACCCAAATCTTTTAAGTAAAAAAGAGATAGCAGACGGAATTATAAAATATTTGAAAGAATTTACAAATAGCTTGAAGCTCCAAAAACATACTTCTGACATTGAATGGGCGACAGCTAAAGCTCAAATTAGAGGATTTCTTATACAAAAAGCCTCATATTATAAGAAAATTCATAATAGTGATATTCAAAAACTAGAAATAAGAATAAAACAACTTGATAATGAGCTGATTCAGAATTTTAACGCTCAAACTGAGGAAGAAATGTTGAAGCTTCAAAGGGATCTCTTTTTGCTTCATAATAATAAATTAACACTTCAAAAACATAGGTGTTTAGTGAAATATGCTAATAATGTTCAAATACCATCAAAAGCACTGGCAAGGATTATAAATCAATCAAAAACAACTGGATATATTTCAGAAATACAGTATAGTGACACAATATATTCTAAAACTGAGGATATTGTTGATGTTTTTGGGAAAATCTATACTAAGGTATATGAGGGGCAAACTGATAGGTTTCTACATAACCAGAATAAAAGTTTTCTGCAAAAAAATAACTTTCCAGAATTAGAAGAGAACCTGCAAAGTGACCTGATTAAAACTATTTCTAAAGAAGAAATAGTATATACAATTCAACATATGAAAGCACATAAGTCGCCAGGGCCTGATGGTATTACAGCTGAATTTTACAAAGAGTTTGCTGATAGTTTGGGAAAAGAATTGTCTCATGTATTTAATTATATAACTAAAAATAAAATTAGTGACCCCCACCTCAATGCGTCAAAAACAATTTTCATACATAAAACCAATTCAGATCCCCTTAACCCAGATAATTACAGACCAATAGCACTAATGAATGTGGATATGAAAATTTTAACATCAATTATAGCATCAAGACTAAAGAAGGTTTTGATATATTTAATTTCTAAGGAACAAGCTAGATTTATGGCAGCTAGACAAACTAGCGATAACACACTTACACTGCATAATATGATGACGTATGCTAAACAAAACAACTTTAATATCTATGCTCTTATAATAGATGCCCAGAAAGCATTTGATAGAGTAGACATAAAGTTTTTGTTTGATGTGTTACCCTATTTTAACTTGCCCCAAGAATTCATTCAGATACTACAAATATTATATAGTAATCCATACACTATGCTATACATCAATAGGACTTATTCTAACAGAATACAGATTAAAAATGGTACTCGTCAGGGTTGTCCCATGTCCCCCTTATTGTTTAACCTATATCTAGAACCCCTATTTTTATATATCAAGCAAAATTTGTATCATAATGCACCAATAATTTATAGGAATAAAATATTAATGTCAGCATTCGCCGATGATCTTATTATTTATTGTACAACCCCAATTTTGGACAGTGAAAAGATATTAAAGCTCATAAACAAATTTTCGGTAGTTTCTAATTATAAAATGAACTTACAGAAAGCGAATATCTTCCGTTAAGAACCCCAAAACCTTTTTCATTAATGGCCCTGATGGGAAGTTAACATGTAAAGAAAATATTAAATATTTGGGTATCAACTTCTCTACGGATAATAAGGACTTTTATAACAATAATGTTAAGCAGTATGGGAACACATAATAGCTGATTGTGACAGATGAAAGAATTTAAAACTACCGGTATTAGCAAAAGTATCAATAGTGAAAATGAATATACTACCACGAATGTTATACATATTTAGGTCTGCCCAATGATCAATTTCAAAAACAGTTTTAAACAAATGCATAAAGATCTAGCTAAATTTATCTGGAACCCAAAAAGAACTAGAATATCTTATGAGAAATTAATGGCCCCTAAAACAAGAGGGGACGTGAGCTACCAAACTTTGAAGCATATTATTTGATTGTAAACGCTAATCAAATTTTAAGAATTGCTAATTATGATGTAACTAATACAAAATGGATACCAACTTGGGTGGTCTTGAATCATAAGCATATTTTGGATAGGAAAATAAATCCTAAAGCATTACCCTTTATGGACAAAATTAGTCTGATAAAATATGGGGTCATGGACCACATAATAACCTGTGTCTCATCTTTGCAAACTTTATTTCAGTCCGTAGATTTATTGCAATATATGATGGTTCTTCAACCTTTCCACAGGAATCCTAATTTTAAACTAAATAATCAGCTGATCAATCTCAGCAAATTTCCATTAATAGTTAATCTGACTCTATTTGATGTTTTTAATAAACTTGACTTATCAGCTTTACAAATTAGACAGGAAATGAATCTACCTAGAAGTTACATTGTTATAATGAGACAAGTTAAAGAACTTGCCTTGAGCTATTTTAGGAACTTTAAACCTGCAGCTGGATTTGTGGATAAGTGCTCTGAATCGTGGCAAGCTATTCAACAAGACACTAAATTTATAGCAACTGCATACAAATTAATTAAGGATTTGAAATTTCAGGACAAAATTTTGCTTTCAGAGTATTGGGTAAACAAAGTAACAGTAACAGACAATCAGATATTAAAAGCAATTGATATAACTAGGAAATCAGTTTATTTTCAAAAACTGATGTACACGCAATTGATGATTTGGAACAATGCATATTACACGCATCTTAAATTACATACATTTAACCCTAGGAATTCTCCAATTTGTCCATACTGTGCAGATCAAACGGCGGATCTTCTTCATATGTTCTGGAGTTGTAAATGCGTATATAAACTTTGGAACTCTCTTAAAGTACAACTGCAAAAGATGGGTTATCAAAGTTCTACACTGTCATGGGAATTTATGATTCTACACATTCCTCCAAGAGAGCTTTCCAGATCGCAAACTATTATTTGTATGAATATTTTTTTGCTGATGAAACTCTATATAGCCACAAATTGGCTAGAACCACATAAGACATCATGGAATAATTTTAAGCTTGTGGCTATAAAACATATACTAGCACATAAATTACTTCTGAAACAAACTAACAAAAATATTAATAACCCAAAAATATGGGAAAAGGTCTTCAATATTATATTAGCATGATACTGATTTTATGAATATATTAAATATAGGAAGCATTTCATGTAGATATTGTATAAATGGTTTGTAGTAGTTATAGTGTATTATGTGTGTGATGTTTATTGTATTTTTTAATGTTTTTGGAAAATATATTTCAATAAAAATTTATTATGGAAAAAAAAGAAAAATTCTTCTAAATGAAATTTAAAGGTCATGCTGCTAAACACTATAAGTCTTAACATGAAACTGCACTCATTGCAAGCATTCCTTGCCCTGAAGGATGCTAACATTTGTGCAGTCACTGAACCCTGGTTCAAAGCTGTGGAGAGCAGCCCAGCCTTACAGATTACTCATCCTACCATACTTTCAGACCCCAAATGGAGGGCTACAAAGCCAAAGGAGATGCAATTTCAATATTTATTAAAGACATGCACACCTCCAGGCTGGTAAAATAGTATGACACACAGGAGACACTCCAAGTGCAGTTAACTGCTGACAAAACACCTATTCATATCATAGCTAGCAACAGACCCCCAATCATGACTCACAATGCCCACTCCACCTATCTGGACTTACTTGAATCCATCAAGATTCAACCCTCTGCCCTGATCCTGGGTGACTTTAACTACCCAGCCATAGAGTGGAAGACCTATTCAAGCCCAAACATAAGAGCCCAAAGATTCCTTGACTTCATCAATGCCAGTGCATTGGAGCAGCTGGTCAACACCCCTACGAGAGGTAAAACTATCCTGGACCTGGCCCTAACCAACATGAGTAGCCACTGTAGTACCACTATAGCATCATCCTCCTTGTTAAGATCTGACCATAAAGCGATCACTTTTAAAGTCAACATCTCCCCTGACTCCCTCCCCCCTTTTCAGGGTCAAACAAAAAAACTTTTCCAAAGTTGACTACAATCTTCTGAGAGCAGGTATAAGCAGCTTCACTGCCACAGTCCCTTCAGTTGGAACTAGGACTAATGTCCAAGACTACACCAAAAAACTATATGAGTACCTACATAGCTGTATGGACTCAGGAATACCTGATAGGACCAAATCATCTTCCTCAAGGAAGAGTAAACCTGTCCGGTGGACAGCAGCAATAAACAAACTCTATAATAAAAAGAAAACATTGCTGTCCAGGACCAAAAGGAGCAGGTGCCAAGTTGGAAGCAATCTCTCCTTTGTCTGAATGAGCAAATAAGGTCACTGGTGAAATTTTCTAAGGCTAACTTTGAGTCCAGATTGGCCACATCCACTAAGGACAATCACAAGGCCTTCTTTACATACATCCGCAATCTCAAAGGTAACACCCAAATCTGGTCTGAACTGGTGGTCAATGACATCACATACACAAACACCATAGAGATAGCCAGCCTGCTGGCAGATAGGTTCAGTGAAAACTTCACCCCCCCATCAGTAAACCAGGACATCCCCAGCACCTGCCTCCTTTCCCTCATCACCAGGGAGTAGGTCTTTAATGCCCTTTCAAAGGCAAAAAATACAGTCTCCATGGGACCCAACAACACCCCTGGCTGTATCCTACATGAACTCAGGCATGAGTTCTCAACTCAGTTAGGCACCCTATTCAACCAAAGCCTGAGCACCGGCTTCATCCCAGCCAAATGGAGGACAGCCACTGTCATCCCTCTAGGCAAAGGTGGAGCATCCACTGACCCAAGAAATTATAGGCCCATCAGCCTAACTAGTCTGATCTGCAAGGTCATGGAAAGCATTATCATTGACCTTATAAACAAGGACATTGGCAACCTCCAGATGCTTGACCCCACACAGTTTGGTTTTGTCCAAGGGAGATCATGCATGTTAAACTTGGTCGACTTCTTTGAAACAGTCAGCAAAGTCATGGATGAGATAAAGATGGTGCACACTGCATACCTTGATCTAGCCAAAGCCTTTAACACTATTTCCTACTTGGGCATAATAGATAAACTCTCCCAGCTAGGCGTCAACGCATATGTTACCAGATGGGTAGCTAAATGGCTCACTGATAGAGCCCACTCAGTCAAAATAGGGGAAGCCACCTTTAGTAGTAGACCTGTAACAAGTGGTCTACCCCCAAGGATTGGTCTTGGGGCCTCTACTATTTGGGATATACTTTTCTGAGGTGCAAGCCAAAACCAGTGGTCTGTGGCTGAACAAGTTTGCAGATGACTGCAAGCTGAGTGTTGTCTTAAATTCCCCTAGTGATGTGAACATCCTCCAAGAGGGCCTTACCCCAACTAATGACTGGTGCCCAAAGTATGGCCTCAAACTGATTTATTTATTTATTTTATTTTAAATTTGCTGATCGGGAATCTCTGACTGAGCCGAGGCCCTTTTTCAGCAGAGGTCCGGGGAGAAAAGCTCCTGTACATACAAGTATAACATTAAGTACTTAGTATAGGTTTTATACAAGTAGAATACAGCTAAATCTTATACAGATAACAATTTGTTGTACATATATTAGTTAAGCATAAAGGAATATAAAGTACAAAAATCAGGGTTTTTTTTAATCAAATCAGACCAGACGTTATGTGAATATTACAGAGAGAAGTACATAGATTGAGGAAAGTTGAGAATGGAAAGTTTTCACTGAGGGTTTGAGCGTTGGCAGATCCATTTCTTATTGAAATATTCCTTTAGTGTTAGCTTAAACTGTTTGGGATGTGCCTGTGTTTGAATCTCGAGGGGAAGTTTGTTCCATTCAATAGTGGGGTGGTAGCTATATACATTTTGTCCTGCTTTAGATCTGGGCTTGTAGATTTTTAGAAGGTCTTGGGAAGATCAAAGAAATGCATCATTATCCCTGTTGGGGAAAATGTCATCCCCACTAATTATCACATTAATAACAATGCACTAAGCATGCAATCAGTAGTGAGGGACTTGGGCATCCAGTTTGATAGCAGCCTGACTTTTGACCACCACGCTATCTCAATGGTGCAGAAGGCTTTCTACTTAGCCCACCTCATAAGTAAGGGTATTTCATCCAGAAACAAGGAGGTCACATCCCTGTACTCCTCCCTTATCAGACCCATTATCAAGTACAATGCCCCCTTTGGCATGTACTTTGCCAAGCACATGTAGCAAATATAAAGACCTGACCAGGAAAATCCAGGGTCTCAAACACCTATCCTATACAGATAGGCTTAAAGCCCTGTCAGTCTACTCAGTCTTGTACAGACTGCTCAGAGGTGCCCTGTGTCTGGTGACAAGGCCATCTCAGATGCAGCCTTGATGGAGTTGCTGCATATCCACAAGTCAAACTCCACTCATGCAACCCACATGCAAGACCTCAACCTGGTCTATGACATTAATAGAACTTGTTGGCTCGACAGATTTGTGTACCAAAGACTCCCCCATCTGTGAAATAGACTCCCTCTCCATGTCAAGCAGAGGCCCTCTCTAGCCCTCTTTAAGAGGAACCTGGACAACTGGATGGGAAACAGAAAACAGACCCCTGGGATCCCACCTGACTTTGTGGGAACATGGGTGAAATTTCTTGACTAGACTTATAAAGGCCTCTGGAATAATAGCCTAGTATCATCCTATGAACCTATGAACTTATGAACAATCACATGTAATGAAGTACATGACTGGTGAGGTACTGCTTGCTGCCAGGACCACCAGCTAGTATGGAAGTCCAGATGAAAAGATTAAGGTAGTCCATGCCACATTTTCTGTAGATAACAGTTCAAAGTATGATGAATAAAATGGCTGACAGTCAGGCACTGGCTGTTATATGGATAGTAGACCAAACAGAAAAGTGACATAGGAACAGCCATTTCTCCATTAAGCAGAGCAGTAGGTGTTTGTGAAGAATATATTCAATCACACTACTGTAGCATAAACGTAGGCAAGACATAGCCAAGTACACACAAAAGCATTATAAGGATTCACTCCTTAAAATTTGCGAAAGAAAAATGCCCATAGTTTCTCTCCCATATTTAATTTCCTTATGTTCACATTATAAAGACCATTTTTAGAGAGTTGTCTATAAATCAGGCAGCAAGTTTTTTTATGCACATTCAGCCACAAACTGTTCAATGTTACTAAATGGAGTGAAACAAATTAAGTTATAATTCTCCATACCAAGTGACAAAATAATACATTTATTCATTTTATGATTTTCCATTTAATGCAGTTCAGTGTCATGAGAAGACAAAGCTTATTCTGTGATTTAATGGCTACAAGGCAGAGAAACTTAGGCAAGATGAAGCACCAGTGCATCATGGTACTAACACACACATGGAGCATATACTAACCATTAATATGGGTGATCACTAGTTCAGTACATCTTTTGAATGTGGTAGGACAGTGGATTATCTAGCAAAATACCAAATAGATACAGGCAGTAAGTGCAGACTCTGCATAAAAGGCTAAGCAGTCAGGAACCGTACGGGAGTAACGATTTACAAGGTTGCACGTCACTGCCCATTCTGCTACACTGCACTCTATTATTATTTCAACAACATGAAGAGCTGTAGAGGTTAAAAAAAAAGCAAAACAAAACAAAACAAAAAAAACAAGAAAGGTGTCAGATATAAAGCAGGAATCGTGCAGTAATTTCAGTCGATTTCATACTGACTAGTTTTAATAAAACAGAAAATAATTTAAAAAATATACTGAGAAGTAGTATCCTCAAAGTTTAACACAGATGTAAATTTTGCTTGCAACATAAAATGATATATTGTAAAGATAGATATGTTTCTCAGAGAATTCCCATTTTCTGGAAAAGGCTTCCTATCCATGTGAAGCAGAGTTCTTCCATAACCCTATTTAAATGCATCTTGGACCAATGATGAGTAAATAAAAATTCACCCCTGGTCTGACACCTATGTCTTTGATGGGCAGAGGCAGTCAGTAAATCAATCCCTGTACCAATCAAATTTGTGGGTCACATTTGGGTTGCATGGCTAGACTTCTAAGGGCACTAGTGGTCATAATCGCAGTATACACCTATGAGCCTGTAAACCGATAAAGGGAGTATAGTAACTGGGATTAGATACAATGTATGCATTCACAAATAAACCCATAGCCTGTCACAAAAAGACGTAAACCACAGCAATACACGTTAACTGGTCCTCAGGAGAGACAAGTGTAGTATTCAGTGAAATAATCAAAAATGCCGACACTTCAAGAAAAGTGACAGGAAGAAAAGGGTAGTAGCAATCATTTGTGTAGCATGATCATGTTTCCACACAACAGACTATCAGTGCAGTCCCAAAACAAGTGTTCTGGTACATAGACAGGAAACAAAACTAAGTGATGTGAAGAGAATAAGAACAATTCCTCCCAGATGAATAAAACTGTGGATATGAGAGCACTGAGCTATTTGCAGTTCATAAATAACAAACTGTTATGCATCTCATTTTTTGTTATCCACCAAAACTCATTGGTCTAGTTCTGTGAAAGGTCAGTCAGAAAGACAGAATAAAAGTTCCAATAATTTATCACAGAAATGATGAACAGATGAGAGCAGAAGGCTTATGCTTATGTGTATAAAGACTCGTATATCTGCAAGCTCTATCAAGAGATACAATAAGCAAATACTGTATTACTTGACTTCAGAGTTTCAAACTCAGAATGCAGAGTATAAGTTATGTTGATGTTTTTCCTATTGTTTTTCATACATTGTACTTTTATATATAGTCTTCATGTATGAGTGATAGTCAATACAACAATAGATGGAGGAGAGAAAGAAGTGAAGCCAGCATGTGTGCGCTATCTCTACTACTTACAAATGAAGTGTCTGTATAGCATCTTACATTAAATAAAATGTTTATTTTGCAGAGTCAGGTATGATATGTGGAAATAATGCACAATTCCAGGTTATTAAATGCAGACAATGGTGACCACAGCTTCTGTATTGCACATGATATGATAACTGATAGAATAATATGCCTTTAATCTGATGTGCACCATTTATCTGGGATCAATGGATTTTTTATGGTTATGCAAATGCCTCCAAATTATTGGAAAGCTTTGCAATGACACAGAAGACATCTGGAGGATTTTCATTAGCAATGTCCATGTGGGTGGACATTGAATGTTCTTTTATAATGTTATTGAATCATGTTCATGATGCTGTTTAGAATTTCATATGTAGCTGCCTGAATACACCATCTCTACCCCTTGTGTGTCACTGCAATATCTTTGAGATTACTTTGCATATGACTTGGTCTGCAAAATAAGGGCCATCTCTAAGTAACTTGTGTCATCATGTGACCCTCACAAATCTTATAGACTGAATGAAGAGTTCCTCTGTGAACCCCTTATTAATTCTGCATTTCTCTGTCATTAATGAATTTGCAACACGTCTGGCTGTGATCTGCAGTTATTGCCACTATGATCAGTTTAGTCAACACTTAGTCACTGGAAGATCAATCAGTTCACATTGTGAAACACATCCTGATTCACACATGCTCATTTGTAGAATATTGGCAATGCATGTGCACTTTGACCTGCACTGTGTAATATTAAGTTTTCAGGGACTTTAGGAATCAAAAAAAAAATCACTGTGCAATCATATAACTTAGAATAAGGGTTTGATAGAGTAAGACATCTTTGCCCCATCGACATAGTACCATTAAAGCAGATTCAATTTTGCATGTGATTTCCTAGTTTTACATCTGAAAATGGTTTGCAATGGTTAAGAAAAATAATCAGCTCAAAACACTGGTGTTTTATCACTCACAGATGAAGGATATGCATCACAGAGCACACTGCTTTCCCATGCAGTATGCTGTTGCTGGAGTATATGATTTTATGGGAATAAGAGTAAATTCTTGTAGGAGACTTTGTCGGTGACAAAAGGATGGACTTTTCCTAGCTATTATCCTGTTTAGGGAATATTACCCGAGCCACTTCCTATGAGCTGAACTTTATTAATTTAGGTCACTTCAAAGTTCCTAAAATCTGTTATGAAGAACTTCTCTAATTGCATTTGTTAGAAATTTGCCTTACATATTTCAACACTACTGCACAAACCAGACATTTATTTTTACATGCCAATTCAATGTTTTCACCACAGTAATGTACTATACTGTTATCTAACTGCTACTCAATGCATCTGTTCTGTTCAGTGCAGCTATAGTTGTGTAAAGGCCATTAAACACATGTAAGTGCTAAGTTTAACTTTTTTATTAAGAACGCAAGCATACTTTCTAATTTATATTCACCAAGATTGTCAGAATTAGAAGATGATCCCTGCCTCTAGAAAGTCTTTGCACATCCAATGTTTCATCTTGTAATTCCCATCTTACTGTCAGGAACGACTTCAGTTCATCTATTTCATTACAATACTTTAGACCTTAATTAACACAGCCACCCAAAGGTTGAAGAAATTTTCTGCTCATATACTGGATACTACTCAACACTCTTCAAAATAATCATTTCTACTTCAATTTGCTCTCACTTTTTAAAGCTAGAAAACCCACAGAAGTTATTTTTTGCTTAATTGTTGGAAAACTTTTATTCATTGACAATGCCTAATACTCTGTTGTTGACTATTACTTTCTGAATCTTTTGAATTAAATACACACACACATATATATATATATATATATATATATATATATATATATATATATATATATATATATATTTATATACTTCTCATTCTGAATTATTTAAGAAACCCTTTTTGTTTAATACAAAATCTTTGGCTTACAGAAATTAAGTCTGAATGAGCAGAAGAGTTTATTAATTTAAAACTATTTGTCCATTTCAATCTGACTTACATTTCACTCAATGAATATTCATATGGTGTTCTATAAAAGGATATTACCATGGGAATTCATCTTCTACCAAGATGGGCCTGAAGCCTATATTCTGTCTTTATCAGACTCCTGGATGGTGATTCATTTGTAGCATTTAGTGCTTTTAAGGACCAAAACAAATGGCTCCATAAACACTCAAACCAAAAACCGGATCTTCATCACCAAATAAATGAGATAAGCTGGTAGAGCTATTATTTATAGCTTCCTGATCTCTGGAATAGTTATCCCTTACATATAAAATAGAGTGATATCCCTGCTTCCTTTAAGTCAAACTTTAATGACTGGATGGGTGACCATTCATCCAGACCCTAATTTCTTTTGCCCTCCTAGAGTCAGAAAGTGACTTATAAGGGTGAGTTTTTACAAGGTGATTATGGTGCATGGACTGACTATGGCTTGCAAACTCTATGTATCTATAAATATACACTGACTGAATTGACCGTTGTATTATCTTGCAGAGGACAGTACAC
Source organism: Protopterus annectens (assembly GCF_019279795.1). Classification (NCBI taxonomy): domain Eukaryota; kingdom Metazoa; phylum Chordata; order Ceratodontiformes; family Protopteridae; genus Protopterus; species Protopterus annectens. The sequence goes on along the minus strand of NC_056733.1, from coordinate 1,779,074,005 downwards.
AGAAGTGAAAAATCTGAATTTCATTATGAACTTATCTCAGTTTACATGCATATGTAAAATGGATAGTTGCTTCAGAAACCTTCAGATTACATGTGCCTTTATACACAGGGAGCAATTTATTGATGACCCCAAAAATGTTTTGTAGAGAATTGGGAAACAAGATAAAAAGGAATTGAAAGGCCACCAAAATAAAAGAAGAAATAGATACATTTTGGGGAAGTATCTATGAAGATCCTGTGGAACATAACAAAGATGCTAAATGGATAGAAGAAGTAAAGTAAATAATAAGAAGTTTAAAGGTACAGGATATGAAATGGGATGAAGTAACAGACAGAGATTGAAACAAAGTAAAGAAAAACCTCTAACTGGAAAACCCCAGGTCCAGATGCAGTATCTAACATTTTGTTAAAAGTATTAACATCTTTACACAAAGATTTAGCTACAAGTAAGAACTATTTATATGTGCACCCCAAACAGACACCATCCTAGCTAACAACAAGAAAAACAATGCTGCTACTTAAGAATGAACCTACCTTAATAATTATAGACCAATAGCTTGCTTTCTGACAACATATAAACTATACACTGGGAATGATGCTGACAGTTTATAATCATTTAGAAGAAAACTCAATTATGGCAATAGAACAAAAGGGCAATAAAAGAAAGTCATATCGACAAAGGATCATTTGTTGCTAAATAAAGTTATAGTAGAAAATTGTAAAAAGGTGAAGACTAAGTATGGCATGGATTGACTACAAAAAAAGCATCTGATAGTATTCTACTTTCATGGATAAAAGAGTGCTTAAAAATATATAAGATTTACCCTACACTAATCGACTACATTGCAGTGACCATGAAACAGTGGCAGACTACTTTGCAATTAAGCCATGATAAAGGACAAATTATTATCCCAGGGATAAAAATTCAAAGGGTGATATTCAGAGTGACTCTTTGTCACCACTGCTATTCAACCTTGCCCGTAACCCATTAAGCTGTCTACTTAACAGCTTAGGCCATGGCTATAATTTGGCTCCTAGAAAACAACAAAGTGTAAAGATGTCTCATCTTCTCTGTGTCAATGATTTAAAACTATATAGCTTATCAGATGCGGAACTGAAAGCACAACTGTAAGTTGTCAAAACTTTTTCAGATGATGTTTGAATATTTAGTTGGTCTTGATAAATGTGCAAAAGTGACCTTTAAAGAAGGAAAACTGTAGCACTAAGAAAACATCAGTTTGAGACAAGAATATGATATAAAAGAACTTGAGCAAGAGGGAGTGCATAAATATTTGGGAATTGATGAAGAATCAACAACAGAACATTAACAAATGCAAATAAAACTTAGTAAGAAATACTTTAGAAGAATTAAATTAATCCTGAAAACAGCATTGACATCTAGGAACAAAATCTAAGCTACAGACCAATTTGCTCTTCCTGTGAAATGTTAATACTGGTGGTACAAGATAGTGGGCCACATACACGTTGGTTTACAAAGTCCATTGAACATGTGGGAGAAACAGATAAATGTAGGTTTTGTAAAACAGAACTGGAAACAGTTGCACACCTCATTGCTGGTTGTGACATACTAATGGCAGAAGGACTGTATACTGAAAGCATAATAATGTGGCAAGGCTGTTGCACTGAAGATTGTGCAGCCATTATGGTAATGAAATGGCTGAAAAACACTGTAAATGTGAGCCACAATGCATCACAGAAAATGATGGTCTACATCACATGGGATCATTCATTACTAATAGTTCAAAAGATAGATGCTAGAATACCATATATAGTGGTCCATGAAAAGTAGCATTGATCATTGAAATCGCCACACCCAGTGACTACAGTGTCTTGTGTATAGAAAGACATAAAGTTATAAAATATCAGAATTTGCAGGCAGAAACAAGGCAATGTGGAAGAAAGTTACCCAGACAGTTCCAATAGTAGTAGGAGCAACTGATCTTATAAAAAGGAATCTACAATCGTATTTAGATATGTTACCAATACATGTAACGTCATATGAATTGCAGATGGAGTCATTATTGGGCACATTACACGTGCTGCTAAGAGCACTTCTGGCTTATATCAAAGATTGAAACAATACTAATTTCATAAACTTTAATCTTACTTTGACTTAAGAATTGGGTTCATTCCCGTCATGGTATTAGAAACCCAAAATACTTCGAGAAATTAAAAAAGGAGACAAAAGTGAACCCCAGAAATACAATACTATCATTCATACTATTCAGAAAAGTTTTATGCATATTACAAGCAATGACAAATGCACAAGGAATATGCCTGCAGATGCACTGTCACATGTCCATATTTACGAATGTAAATATGATCATACATACCCACACTCACACATGCAAGTGTACATACACACACACACACACACACACACACACACACACACACACACACACACACACACACACACACACACACACACACACACACACATGCATGCTGACCAGTAAACATTAATGAATGATAGTATTTGCAACCCTATAACTCAAAGTTCTATAACAATATTGATATATATGTATTTATTTATTTACTTATTTTTGTTTACTGGGGTAATGCACTGATCAATATTGACCTATTTCAGGCTCAGCCCGGGTATTAAGTGGTAAGAGTGAAAATTCCACATGCCAGTGTTTGCATATATGTTCCTCAAATACCTCACTTTATTCTATATGTGGTCACACACAATTGACCAAGTGGGATGCCATGACCCTTTTATACAGAGTAATACACTACAAATAAACATATTTTATCAGGTTCTACATAATATTGGTTCCATTTCTTTTCATAAATGGCAGTGGTTAGCATAAATAACAGTATAAAAGGATACAGACTGACACAAAAACTACCGAACATAGTCTGACAAGCTATAACATAACACTTACTGATTATGGATACTGTTTAGCTAGAGATCCTAGCTGGATTTCCTACCTTGGTAACAAATACATTATGCTTACTGTGTTCCCCAAGCTGGTGTACATATTTCACAAAATGCTGGAAATCTGCAAAGATGGTGGTTATTACTTCTGGTTGTACACACACAGATGCTACCTGTGCTACATTGCTGCATAGGGCAACTAGGTATAATAGAACTATAGAACTGGAATCATACTGAGAGTTGGGACAATTAATTCTTACTATTGTTAAGTAGGGAAGATATGCCAATTTCTGCCCATGCAGTTAGAGTTGCAGCTACTTTGTAAAGTGATTCTGTTGCTGGAATGCAAAGTGAAGCTTACAGTAAATATCCCACACTATGTGGGATGTCGTCAGCGGTCAATAGGCAGTCTAGTTTCCTGCATGACATGCTTTTACTTGAAGAAAGCTTGTTGTAAATGATAGATATCTTTCAGCACTGATGCTAATATGCCATTTCAGTAGTTATCACACTCAATAAAAAGTGTCATGTTTAGACATACCCTGGAGGGTATAATCAGCTATGCATGAGACATAAACATCAGCCATGCGATATAGCCCATAGTTACTGAGATGGCTTACTATTACTATTGTATTTCTCAATTATTGATTAGCATCTGAGATGGCAACTTGTGATCACCCTTTTCTATTTCTTTACCAAGATTTTCACTTGCAGTTCCATTCATGCTGTTGTGCCATACAACCTTTAACCTTACTTGCATTTTCAATGCATTCTAATGCAGCTGCACACAGCCAAACATGCATACGTGCCATCTAACAACACTTGGTTCTCTGGTTGAGTTTTTGGCTGTGATTCTGTCTTTACAAAGTCTACATATACTTCCTGTCTCTGTGTGGGTTTTCTCCATGTGCTTTGTTTTTTTGTCTCTCAGACCCTCAGCAGTATAATATATTCTTCTGGCCATTTGTACTTTTACTTCTGTCACAATTTAACATCAGAGGAGTACAAGAAGGTAACTCTCTCTGTTTGGAGAGCCAGACAGGCAGACACTATTCCCAGATAAGATGTGTATATCTTTCTATTTGTCTACCCAGTTTTGGGATGAACTACTATTTTGTTACTTTTAGCTTTGAATTTTAAGCTTTAGACGCAACTTATTTTTTCCCTGAAAGAAAAAATAAGACTGCATTTCTTTCTTTGTTCAGGCCATCATCAAATCATAAAGTTGTAAAAATGCTCTAAGATGGACCTCAGAGTATTTAGAATCCTTTGACTTCTGGGGCTGCAATGGCTTAATTCACTTACATCCTTCAGGTTTATTAAAGTAGAACCTTAGTCCATTAGAGTATGTTAAAAGCTTGAGGTAGGGTGCCAAAAAGTAAGGCACAGTATGTAAAAGCAAGCAAGAAGTAATCTATATGGATGGTGTGGGACCAGAATGAGGGAAAACAGGGGAGCCACAATGAAGAAATGTAGAAAAGACAAGTGCGGAATGGTGGCCCTCAGACTCCTTTGTCTAGGGATCGGTTTCATCTAAGGTTGGCCTTGTTGATTATAGTTAGACTTGTGAGGTTTATATATAGTCAGTAAAGTGGCTATAATGCCTACATGTGTACTGCAATAGTGTTTAGATGAAAATGAATGACCACATCTGTTTGATCATAGGTAAAGATCATTGTCCTGCTGTAATAAGGCCCCACCCATTTCCAGTTAGCTGTTAGCCACATTCTGTAGTCATCAGATGCCATTGCCATTACCAACAGTTTGTGAGGGGTGACCTCAAACTGGATATGCCATAGAACCTTGTCTCATAACCCCATTTAGAAATCCATGTAACACAACAGAGCAAGGTGACAACCATGCTCTATCACAAACAAGGAACATCATAGAGCCTATGTTTGGGATTTTGATGTCAGAGTTCCACTTCTTGCATACATCTGGAAGAGTCTTGTAGTACAATCCGCCCACTAGTAGAAAAATTATGCTTCTGTCATTCTATATAATAGAATAGTGAGGGAGCAGATAGAACATGGTGGTCGTGGCCAGGGGCCAAGTTCCAGCACCACAAGAAGTGCCATATTGGAAACATGAGGAGTCAGAAAAAAAGCAAGCAGCAGGTAATGACTATGCCAGACAGGGGAGGACACAATATGCCACATTGCTTCCTAAGAGACAGTGGATAAAAAAATAGCTTTACTACACAAAAATACAAGAGCTATGCAGAACAGGTAGTAAAAATGATGCATGCAAAATCACCAGGGTGTGCTTACCAATGCATAGGCTGACTACTCTGTACATCAGACATAAGCAACTCAAGTCAGAATGTATAAAGTATAGGACACTCTCATCATCATTTGCACAGGTGGTGAAACTTTGCTATCTAAGTATACAATAACTATTCAGATACATACAAGGAAAAATAATGATTACAAAAAGAACAGACTGTGCATATCCAAACTTAGACTGGCCACTCTGTGCATCAGACATAGACAGTCCAAGTTAGAATATGCAAAATGCAGGGTGCAGTTATCATCATCTCACGTGGAGAAGGGGATACAGGAGTCTTTCACAAGGAGGTACGTGAGTGTGGATGCTGAGGTCTGACTAAATGAAGAAATACACTTATGGGCAGTGTAAAGAGTTTTATGGGGGCACTTTACTATGGGCTGTGGTACTGTGTACGTGTGTGTGTGTGTGTGTGTGTGTGTGTGTGTGTGTGTGTGTGTGTGTGTCTGTGTCTGCAGGAACACAGCCTCAGCACATGGGACAGCTCTGCAGTGTGACCTACTGGGCAGGTCCAAGGCATACATAAGTTCATAGGTTCATAGGTGTGTACTAGGCTAATGGCCCTGGAGCCTTTACAAGCCTAGCCCATGGAAGTACCCTGGCATTGTGCCGCCCAATGTTATTTCCCAGTGCGTCTATCAAGTAGAGCCACTCGAGTGCTCCCCAGGGTGAACTTTCTATTACCCATCCACTCATCAAGATTTTTCTTGAAGAGGGACAGCGAAGTGCTCTGCTTAACATGTATAGGAAGTCTATTCCAGAGCATGGGCAATCTCTGGTTGAGGATCCTGTTCTGCCAGTATGTCCTGTTGATTGTGGTAATGAGGTTGAGGTCTCTCGAGCATGTGGTGTGGAGAGATTGGGATTTCTTTAGATGTAGCATTTCCAACAGAGCTGGGTCAGACATGGCTTTGTAAGTCAAGCAGAGATTGCCTCTAAGTAGGAGATATGAGACAGAGAATAGCTGGAGTTTTTTGAGTCTGTCTGTGTAGGACATGTGTTTAATGCTTAGGATTCTCTTCATGAGGTACTTCTGTGGCCTCTCCAGCTGTTGCAGGTGTCTAGTGAGGTACATGCCAAATGGGTCATTATACTCAATGATTGGTCTAATGAGGGAAGAGCAGAGAGAGAGAGACAATGACCTCTTTCTTCCTAGATGTGAAACCCTTGGTAATGAGATGTACCACATAGAAGGACTTTTTGACCACAGTGGCAATGTTGTGTTCAAAGGAGAGGTTGCTGTCATGGCAGAGGGTTCAGCTTCACATGTATGTTGTTGTCCATGAGAAATGGCTCTGTCAGGAGTTGCACTTGCTGTCCCACAACACTGGTTAGATAGTGTGCAATCTGAACATGACTACCATCTGCTGGAAGAGGTGCCTGCATGATCACAACCATGACCGATGGGATAGTATCTCATATGTGTAGGCACATCAACAGGTGATGTAACAGTTGAAGTCCTAGTACTGTGGGAGCAGAATTTTGCCAGTATATGGCTGGGTCAGCTAACATCCAAGGAAGTACTAAATGACCATCTCGGGAACATCTCCTAGCCCTCAGATATGACATAAAACAGACACTGCACATTCCAATATGTAATTCATCTTGTCCAATGATTCACACACATGGTTCATGCAGTCCCACTCACCTGTGTCTCCATGACAGCTCTGAACATATGATGTGTGTCTGCTTCAGAAACAACAATTTCTGGTGGAGGGCAATAACTATACTTTATGCAAGCAATGTTACCAACCCCAGTTGTGGACACTCCAGAATATGGTGGCTGGGATTAGATTCTGACATGTCTGTACTTCAGCCACCACACTTCCTGGATCTACAGTGGCCCCATCAACCTGTCTTTTCTCAGATGGTACTGTGACATGGGTATGTACAGGCAGATTAACTGTGTCCAGAAACTGTCAAAGGGATATGTGAGTCAAACTCCATCTGTCCAACACATGGTTTGTAGTTGCAGGCAATGCCTGCTTATCCCTGTCACCATCATCATCAGAGTCTACGTACCCCTCCAATAAAACAGAAGGTACACAGCAGTACACTGTCACATATTTGGCAGCCTATGTTCATAACACAAAACTTTACTGTGCTGGCATTCTATTATGGCCAATGCACATGAGCGATGTACTCTTGGAGACATTTTTTAATATCACTGATACAATGTCAACAAAACTGAAACTTTCATAGCAGCCCTTACAATACACAGTGCACATAAATGCCAACACTGCAAAAAGATGCAGATATAACAAGTAACACATACCTTAAATTTGGTAGATTATTGTACCACAGCAACAAGTTTCTCAGTAGTTGTCTTCCTCAGCTGCATGTTTTTTATTTTATTCCAGAATCTTCTATAAATGCTTTGGATATTCTCACAAATTCGCTATGATGTCTAACCTAACCAAAATTACAATGATGTCATCTGTAAAGAGCCTAAATAGTTTCCACTGACTTCAAGTTTTCCACAAACATTATTCTGTTTGCTAAAGCCACAAAACACCAGGAAATGAAGGACAAGACCACCCGGACATCTTTAAAAAAAGGTTGTAGAGCACTCATATAAATTAAAAACAATATTTCATGCTTCCAAACGGTATCAGTCAAGCGCTATATGTCAGTAAACTGCAGAAAAATAGAAAAACAGCATCCACTCACTGTTCTCATGTTTTAATGCCCTAGAGGCTATATGATTGGCATCTGTTGCTGTCAGTCATAACACACCAGTAAAAAAGGCAGGAGAATGCCCTGACATCTTAAAAAATGTAGGAGAGCTCTCACATAAATTAAAAACAATAATTCAAGTTTTCAAAAGGCATCAGTCAAGTGCATTGTCAGGTTAGGAAGCTAGGATCAGCAGGGATGGATACTTAGATAGCCCTAAAAGTCTTTTTTGGTCCCCAGTAGAAAGGAAGGGACCTTGTTGAATACAGCTGTACTCAGTCAGCAAGAGTATTTAGGAAGCATTTTTAGATTATTGAATTGTTGGAAACACCACTTTTTAATGTCAAGTTCAGTTTTTTGAAGTAAACATATTAATGCTTTTGAGGGAGGCATTTTTGTTACAACAACATTTATAACTATAGAATGGCCCTTCAACATCCCTTATTTTTTAATATCTTTGCATTCATTTTATGTCTTGAACCTTCTATGCTTTTCTGAGCTCCTTTTGTTTTAAGTCATATATTTCTATTTAAATAGTCATCTGCAACTTATTCGGAAGGTTCATCTCTCTGCCCTCCACCATAAGAAGCAACAGTTCTGTGATAATGCTCCCTGGATAGACTTGTCCCCTGGTGCTATAGTGGGGTCTATATTAGGAGAACGAAAACCCATATGAGTGAATCCCACTTGAGCGACACAGAAAGTGTGAAAAACACTAATATCGCAAGAATGAACGGAGATCGCCATAAGGAATTCATCCCTTTACTTCAATGTGTTGGTATATTTAAGTAGGGGGTGTAGGGGGTGCAGGGGGGCCTGCACCCCTGCATAAAACACTTAGTGAGCATTTACGTGTTTTACCTGTTTAGTTTCTCTGGTTTGATATTAGCGGTTTTCGCTCTTTCTCTGTCACTCAGCTGGCATTCACTCATTTGGGTTTCTGTTCTCCTAATATAGACCCCTAGAGTGTTAGACCTAAATTTGCTCTGGTGCATCCTGTTCTTGAATTCAGAGTTTTTCTTAGGTTTATAGGTTCATAGGTCGGTACTATAATATCAGCCCTAGGGCCTGTACAAGCCTAGCCATAACAATTCCTAGCCATAACAATTCATCCCACAGTATTTACTTCCCTGGACCTCTGCCTAGCAGGATGGTTGACGTAATCCCTGGAGTAAATTTACTATCTCCCATCCAGTCATCAAGGTTCCTTTTGAATAGGGCCAAGAAGGCGCTCTGCTTGACATGTATGGACAGTTGATTCCAGAGTATGGGGAGTCTCTGGGTCAGTGACCTATCCCTCCAGCATGTTTTGTTCATTGTGATGACAAGGTTTTGGTCCCTGGAGCATGTGGCTCTGATGGTTTGGAATTTCTTTAAGTGTATCATGTCCAACAGCTCTGGGTTTAACATGACTTGTATGTTATGAAGAGATCGCCTCTGAGCAGACGATATGCAACAGAGTATAGCTGGAGTTTTTTTAGTTGGTCAGCATTGGGCACCTGCTTTAGGCCTGTGATTCTTTTAGTGAGGTGTTTCTGTGGCTTCTCCAGTTGTTGCAGATGTCTTGTGAGGTACATACCAAAAGGAGCGTTGTACTCTATGATGGGTCTAATGAAGGATGAATACTGTGGGACAATGACCTCCTTTTTTTCTGGATGAAAAGCCCTTAGTGATGAGGTGTGCCACATAAAAGGATTTCCTGACTGTTGTGGTGATGTGGTTATCGAAGGTGAGACCACTGTCCACCTGTGTTCCTAAGTCTCTTATCATACTTTCTGTGTTTAGTGTACTGCCACCTATGTGGTAATTCATGGTTACATGTTTTTTTCCCAAAGGGGATAACTATACATTTCTTGGCATTGAGCTTGAGCCCATGGGTCTGGCACCAAGCATTTGTTTCTGTAAGGCCCTTTTGTGGAATATCCACATCATTTGAAGATTCAATAATGGCTCTCACTTTGCAGTCATCTGCAAACTTTGTTAGCCAGATTCCCTTAGTGTTGTCCTGTACTTTAGAGAAGTAGATGCCAAACAAGAGTAGTCCCAGGACTGAACCCTGAGGTACTTCACTTGTCACTTGTCTGGAGTTGGATTTGGAGTCAGCTACTTTTACAGTGTGGGTTCTGTCAGTAAGCCAGTTGGCAACCCATCAAGTGACGTAGAGATTTATGCCCAGCTTAGTAAGTTTATCTATGATTCCAGAGTGGGGGATGGTGTTGAAGGCCTTGGTGAGGTCCAGATAGGGTGTGTGGACTGCCTTACCCTCATCCATGGATCTGGAGACTGATTTGAAGAAGTCAATCAGGTTCAGGAGACACGACCGACCCTTCATGAACCCAAACTGGGTGGGGCCCTTTGTTTAAAGGTTGCCAATGTCTTTGTTTCTAAGTTCCATGATAATACATTCCATGGCTTTGCAGATCAGGCTTGTCAGACTGATGGGATGGTAATTCCCAGGATCCAAAGTAGATCCCCCCTTGTGGAGTGGGATAACTGTAGCTGTGCGTCACTCAGTAAGCATGAAGCCCGAGGTGAGGCTATGATTAAACATGACACTTAGATGAGGAGCCATTTCATTTTGTAGTTCATGTAGTACACAGCCCGGGATATCGTCTGGTCCCATGGATGCTGTATTCTTATCTTTGGAGAGTACGTTTTTTATGTGTGTGGCCATGATTACTGGAATTTGGCAATCTTTCTGCACTGAGATGGGCCCTTTAGGGGGTGAGACTCTTTCTAAAGGCTTTGCCAGTCAAGGGATTCATGCATCACAGAACTCCATAGTTCTGAGCTTATTTGATCGCTTGCTGTGAAAGATGAATTCATTTCTCATGTTTTCTTCATCTGCTAGAAGATTGAAGAGGTCTGGCCTCTTGCTTTACTGCATTTACTAAGAGGGAGATAGTTGTCAGTATCTCATGAAAGGCTTTCATATGATCATTATTCTACCTCTGTTCAGTTAAGGAAAGTTTTTCTGGATATGATCATTTGGCCTACAACATGGCATATTTGGGGAGCAATTGTAGAGATATTTTCTTCATATAGTCTGTGAGCCAGCAATGATGTGTCATTAGCTAACCATCTGGCTATGGTTGAAAGGTGAGAAGGGTGAGTTGGCTAGATGCCTGTAGTGCTTTTATGCATATACGCACACACACACACACACACACACACATATATATATATATATATATATATATATATATATATACATATATATATATATATATATATATATATATATATGTATATATATATATATATGTACACATATATATGTGTACATACAGGCACACATATATGTGTGTGTAAATATCTTTTTATGTCTGTACATATTTTATTTATGAGTCATTATGAATTTTGATGTCTAACACATTTTGCTTTTTATAACTAGGTGAGAAATCAGCTTAGAATGCTTTTCTTATAATAAGTTGTGTTCTTGCTTCCTTAGACCAAAATAAGGAGTGAAAGGTACACCACGACAATTGAAGCAGACCAAAGAGATAAAACTTGATATTTTTTTATTTCACAAAATAAAGTAAGCCCTTTTGCATTTCCAAGAACGCTTCATCAGACTTTCAAATTCAATGTGTAAAACCACATTTAAATATTGAATCTCATACCGAACAGCCAATAAAAACACAGTATGAATTACTTTATGAATTTTAAAGTGCCAGTGCATATATATATTTATATATATATATATATATATATATATATATATATATATATGTATATAAAAACATAATTTCATTTAAAACTTATTTAGTGAATAACTAATATACACTAAAAATACATATGCATATGCATGAGGATGCCTAAAACTTTAAACCATGTTTAAAATAATCTACTGAATCAGAGGCTCAATGTTTCAAATCACAGTCCATGAGAAATGGTGTCAAAGAGTTTCAAAATTTTCATTAGACTACAAGCTGACAGGGGACATGGGTTGAATGAGAGGGTTTCTTTGAAACCATTTCTCATGGACCGTGCTTTGAAACATTGAGCCTCTGATTTAGTAAATTATTTTAAACATGGTTTAATGTTTTAGGCATCCACATGCATATACATATTTTTTTAGTGTATGTTAGTTATTCACTAAATAAGTTTTAAATGAAATTGTTTATGTTAGATATATATATATATATATATATATATATATATATATATATATATATATTTATATATATATACATGGCACTTTAAAATTCATATAGTAATTCATACTGTGCTTTTATTGGCTGTTCAGTATGAAACTCAGTATTTAAGTGGTGGTTTTACACATTGAATTTGATAGTCTGATGAAGCGTTCTTGGAAACGCGAAAGCGCTTACTTTATTTTGTGAAATAAAAAATTATCAAGTTTTATCTCTTTGGTCTGCTTTGATTGTCATGGTGTACCTTTCACTCCTTATTTTGGTCTCTTTTCGATTTGTTTGGAGGTACTTTACCCGTTTGGTGTTTCTTTTTTACGTTTCTTGCTTCCTTATTTTATTAGAGCAAAATAATTTCATTTAACTGTTTATTTAAAATATGAGAGGCACATGGATGCAATGGAAGTTTTGTAGCTGTATAGGGAATGTCTGCAATATTTTAGTTTTTCTAATGCAGGATATGAGTGACACTATTTTGGGTACCATTTGCTTACATTTTGCTTTAGATCATAATCAAGGCAGGTACTCATGTTGCATTTTGAAGGACCATTACAAAAGCCTGTAGCCAGGCATTACTTATGAGCCAATCCTAGTAATTATATACTTGAATGAACACAACTTTATTCAGATTTGTTTAGCAAAAGGCCTTAATAAAAGGCATAATTGAAGTACATGAGGTAATGCAGCACATAATAACATGCTTTAGCTCCTGCAAATGGGTGTATAAGGTGCTAAATGATGGGCCGGGATTGAAATCAAAGCATTCGAGCTTTAATGTTCATGGAAAGTGCAAGTAGAAACAAATCAGAATTCACAGATTTTGAATAACTGAAATAAATAATGAGATATCCTGATAAGAATCAAGAAAGTTAAAAGAAAAAAGAAAGATCACACAAGTAAAATGGAAATGCCATTGTTAGTTACATAGATGGATAAGATCTGCTTCCAGCCAGTGCCATTGTACCTATAAATGTGGTCACTGATTACTAAAAAGTGGATAAGAACAGGGAACAGGGCAGGAATGATATTTTCTTGTCATCTGAGACATCTATAACTGAGCAGAATAGGATAGTAATGCAATAATAATAGTCAAGATGATACTAAACAGGAGAAAATAGTGTTCATATTTAATACATGTTCAATTTTCTTAATATGGAAAATAAGTTGATGGCCCAACTTGTCTTTTAGTATCCCTGATTGCTAAACTGTTACTCATAGGTTCATAAGCAGGAACTAGGCTATCTGCCCAAAGGTATTTATAAGCCTAGCCAGAATGTGTTGGCTTTCGCCACCCCCTTAGATTATTTCCCTGTGCCTCTGTCCAACAGACCCACTGAAGTGATCCCCAGGTTAAACTTTCTGTTTCCCATCCACTTGTTAAGGTTTCTTTTGAAGGGTGTTAGTGAGGAGCTCTGCCTAATGTAGATTGGAATCTTGTTCCAAAGCATGGGAAGTCTCTGGGACAGGAATCTATCCCTCCAGCATGTCCTATTTATTGTTGTGGTGAGGTTTAGATCCCTAGAGTGTGTGGCTCGAGGGGATAAGGTTTTCTTTAGGTGGACCATGTCCATCAATTCTGGGATGGACATGGCCTTGTATGTCTGGCAGAGATCACCTCTGAGTAGGCAGTATGCAACTGAGGCCAGTGATCCTCTTGGTGAGGCACTTCTGTGGTCTTTCCAGCTGTTGCAGGTGTCTTGTAAGGTACATCCCAAATTGGGCCTTGTACTCTGTGATGGATCTGATGAGTGATGAGTAGAGGGGCACAATGACCTCTTTTGATCTGGATGTGAACCCTTTTGTGATTAGGTGGGCCATGTAGAAATATGTTCTAACCACTTTGGCAATGTGATTATCAAAGGTGATATTACTGTCTACTTGGGTCCCCAGAGCCCTTATTGCATCTTCAGTATATAGGGGACTACCACCTATGTGGTAGTTTGTGGGTACTTTGGTTTTTCCAAAGGGGATGACTATGCACTTTTTGGCATTTAGCTTGAGGCCATGATTTGGTCACCAGGTATCCGTCTCAGTGAGACCCTTTTGGAGGATGTCTATGTCAGCCGGAGAATCAATTATAGCCCCTAGTTTGCAGTTGTTTGTGAACGTGATCAGCCATAGTCCTCCTGTGTTTGCCTGTACCGCTGAGAAGTATATGCCAAACAGGAGGGTCCTAGGACTGAGCCCTGGGGAATTCCACTTGTAACTGGTTTAGAGTTGGACCTAGCTCCTGCAACTCTTACCATGTGGGTTCTGTCCATGATCCAGATGGCAACCCATCTTGTAACATAGGGGTTTATGTTCAGGCTGGTGAGCTTGTCTATAATACCAGAATGGGGAATGGTGTCAAAGGCCTTTGCAAGGTCTAGGTAGGCTGTGTGTACCACCTTTCCCTCATCTATAGCCTTGGTAACTGGCTCAAAGAAGTCCACCAGGTTTAGGAGGCATGATCTGCCCTTAACAAAGCCAAATTGGGTAGGGTCCAGTGTTTGGAGATTCCCAATGTCTCTGTTAATGAGTTCCAAGATGACGCGCTCCATAGCCTTGCAGACCAAGCTAGTCAGGCTTATAGGGTGATAGTTCCCAGGGTCTCTTGTGGCTCTACCTTTGTGGAGCAGAATAACTGTTGCTGTGCACCACTCTATGGGTATGTAGCCTGTGGAGAGGTTGTGTTTGAACAGTGTGTTTAGGTGAGGGGTTAGTTCATCTTTGAGCTCATGTAGGAGGCAGCCTGGGACACCATCCAGTCCCATTGATGCTGTGTTTTTGGCTTTGGAGAGGGCTGTTTTAACCTGAGTGTCTGTGATTTCAGGGACTCTACATTCTTCTGGTATGGTTATGGGCCCTTTTGTGGATGAGAGGGGGGTGAAGTTTGCACTGAACCTGTCTGCCAGGATGTTGGCGATATCGGTCATTTCAGTGTATTTTGTGCCATTCTGCACTAACTCCGAGCAGATCTGAGCATTGCCACTTCGATTCTTGGCATAGCTAAAGAATGCCTTGTGGTTATCTTTGGAGTCCTTGGCAATTTGTCTTTCGAAGCTCACCTTGGATGATTTTATGAGGGATTGTAGTTTCTTGCTGATACTGATCAGAGATGTCTTCCCTTCTTGGGATTTCACTCTTTTCTGTACTAGTTTCCTCCTTCTATTGTATAGCTTGTTTATGGCAGGCATCCACCAGACTGGTTTCCTTTTCTTGGAGGAGTGAGTCTTGGTTTTGCTTGGGATAGCATGATCCATGCATTCTTGTAGGTGCCCGTAGAATGCATTAGTAAAAGATTTTGCAGCTTGGGCAGAGTTATCCTTTAGCATGGGGGCTTTGAAACTTTCCACCTCGGTCTTAAGTAACGTGAAGTTTGATTTTGAAAAGTTTTTCATAGTGGTTTCCTTGTCTGGGGGTGGGGGTGGAATGTGGATATCCAAAGTGATTTGTTTATGGTCATATCTAACCAGCGAGGGGTTGATCTCTGGTGTGGAACACCGGTCGCCCATGTTTGTGATGACCAGGTGCAATATGTTGTCACCTCTGGTGGGAGTGTTAACCAGCTGAACCAGGGTGTTTGAGTTTATAACTTCTAGGAAATGTTGGACATGGGTGTTAGTACTTTGAGTAGTTCTCCCAGTTACTGTTTGGGTAATTGAAATCACCCAATATTAGGGTGTTTGGTAGGACCTTTATGTTTCCCAGTGTTTCCAGAAATGCAGAATGGGGGTCCTGGGACATGGTGGTTGATCTGTAGCAAGCTACAATTTGAATTTCAGTTTTGCCCATTGTTAGTTGCATGTGGATGATATCTGAAGCATTGTGCTGTGCCACTAACCTGGAGGTGTGGCTATCCTTGATGAATATGGATATGCCCCCACCTTTTGTATTTTGGTTCGGGTTCTGTGGCCGAAATGTATGGTATGAGTTGTAGCAGGGTAGTGCTGGGGTGCTGTCTGGAGCCTTAAACCAGGTTTCTGTTACTGCACATATATTGATTTTCTCCATACTGAGGAGTGCCTTGAGTGCATGCATTTTGAGGTTTAGACTTCTGGCATTGAGTAGCATTACTCTCAGTTTTTTGTTACTTATGCTATTTATGGCGATGGGTTTGTCTTTTGAGCCATGCCTAAAAAAGGCACTATGGGGGTGGCAAGAGCCTTGGTCAGTATTCGAAAGCCTAAGGGTGACAGATGCAAACAGTCTCTAGCGAAGCAGCGTGGCATGTCAAGCATGTCATCCCAGGTGGACAGACACTGGATCCCCTTTGAATGACACCAGAAATTTAGCCAATTGTTGAAATCAAGAATTTTTTCTTTATGCCGTGGTATCATTCTTGGTGAGGGCAGGATGCTACTCACGGTCCGGGTCATACCAGCCTGGGCTACGTGATCAGAGAGCTCTTCCATGTCTCTTTTCATGTAGTCCAGGGAGGTACAGCTCAGGTCATTCACACCAACATGGACAATGACAGAGTCATATTTATACTTGTTCTGGAGTGACCTGAGTGCTTGTGTTATGTGGTGGATCCTGCCACCCAACAGGCAGCTAACAGTAACCTTCTCCTTATTCAGCCTAGTGAGTAGGACGTCAGTGTGCCTGACTATAGAGTCACCTATTACTAGTATGTTGGGTATGTTATTTTGCCTTAAGGGCTGTGACTGCATGGGACACTGGTTTTGTGAAGTATGCATATCATATTTAATGAACAGTATATATTCTCATATTGTTTACTACAGTTGTTATATATTTCTTGTTTCTTTTGGTGTTTTACTTCTTGTTTTGTCTGTTTTTTCTAGGTAGGCCTTTCCTGTATTTGGCATTTTACCTACCTCTCTTTCTGTTTAACACATTAATTCATCCAAATTTTAGGTATGGATCATACTTATTTGTTTTAGGATTGCATATTCAGATTATGTGAGATAAGTAAAATGAATGCATGGTTATTCTTCATCAGATCTATAATGAATTAATTCATTTGTAACTACACATAACTAAACTTCATAGATTCACTATTGTCACTTTGTACCAACTCTCTTATTGTACAAACTGAGGCAGTAAAGTAGTTGAATTACCTCTTGTGAATTTGGGCAAGATGAATGTGAAACATATAATATGTCTTGTAGCTTTTAAAGCATTCTCAAAGACATCACCATAGAAATATTACAGAGTTCTTGTAGCCAACATTGTAGTGTGTTGAAGCCAGCTGTGCTGCAGATGTTATGCTTTCACTTTTGGCGTGTTGAATCAGAGGATAAGAAGAAGGTGAGTTTTCAATTACTTTGCTTGCATTAACATCATTTGTTAAATTATCTCTTCTGAAGTCTTAGTGGTTTTAGTTATACTCATCTACAAAGGAAAAACATATAATTGTACTTTTTGACATGTCAAACTGCAAAGGCAATTTTAAAATATTCTGTCTCTATTTGGTTAAGCAATTTGTATTTTAATGATTTCATGGCGTGAACTTTTTTTTCTCCTGTTTAGGTTAATTTAATAGGAAACAAAAGAGTTTTGCTGCCATATTAGATAATTTTCAAACAGCTTTGTCATTTTCTGTTATGGCTGTAAGCAGAACAGATAAACAGTCTATCAACAGGTGGAACATAATATAAATTACAAATAAAACAAAACACATTTTTAAAGTTAACCTTATAAAATCTTTTTTTTTTTTTTTTTTGTAGGTCTTGCTTTCTTTTCTGAAATATTTCTGTTTTCCCAGAACATCAAGGCAGGACTTCCAGGATGACTGATGATGCTTGACATTTGACATACCTGTTCCTTTTTTTTAATCAGGAAAATAAAAAGCATAAGAAGACGAAAGTGGTAAAAGCATTTGTGCAAGCCTGAAGCAGTTTTACTGCATATTTTTTATTCCATCCCCATGAACAAATGTTTTAAGGTCCTGCAAGGTATATATTGTTTGAGGGTATAGATACACACACACACACACACACACACACACACACACACACACACACACACACACACACACACACACACACACACACACACACACACACACACACACACACACACACACACACACACACACACACACATCCTATAGCCCCCCCACACACACACACATAATAAATTGTGCATATTCCCCATGTGCATTGCACAGTCACTTGTCAGAGCCATATAACAATGCACTTTTTTTTTATTTAAAGACTGCACTAGTGCTGGATTGCAGGCTTTTCTGCTAGTTATCCATTTTGACTGTGACAAGCTCCAGCAAGTCTTTCTCTCGGTCCACCGTTTCCCCCTCAGTATCCCCTTCCCAGTATCAGTGCCTTCTCTAGTGAATGATATCTTCATCATACTTCTCAACCTCTTATAGCAAGAAATCTGGACAAAGTCATAAATGATGGAAGGATAAAGGCCCAAAAATAGGGACATTTTTTAAAATATGGCTCTTGCAAACTTAGAAAGTAAATAGTTTCATAGGTGTGTAGTAGGCTAATAGCCCTAGAGCCTTTACAAGCCTAGCCCCCAAAAAACTGCCCAGGCACCATGCCACCCAATGTTAGTTCACAGGACCAATATCCAGCAGTGCAATTAGAATGATCCCTGGAGTGAACTTTCTGTTACCCATCCACTCATCAAGATTTCTCTTGAAGAGGGCCAGTGAGGTGCTCTGCTTGACATGAATGGGAAGCTTATTCCAGAGTATGGGCAGTCTTTGGGAGATGAACCTGTCCCTCCAGCATGTTCTGTTAATTGTGGTAATGAGGTTGTGATCTCTGGAACATGTGGCATGGGAGGTTTGAGATTTCCTTAGGTGTAGCATTTGAAATAGGGCTGGATTGGACATGGCTTTGTAAGTCAAGCAGAGATCACCTCTAAGGAGATGATAAGAGACTGAGAACAGCTGAAGTTTCTTGAGTCTCTCCATGTAGAACATGTGTTTAAGGCCTAGGATTCTTTTTGTGAGGTACTTTTGTGGCCTCTCCAGCTGCTGTAGGTGTCTGGTCAGGTACATGCCAAACAGAGCGTTATATTTGATGATTGGTCTAATGAGGGATGAGTAGAGAGTAATGATGACCTTTTTCTTCCTGGATGCGAAACCTTTGGTTATAAGATGTGCCACATAGAAGGACTTTCTGACCACAGTGGCAATATGGTGGTCAAAGGTGAGGTGGCTGTCAGCCTGGGTGCCCAGATCTCTTATGGGCCCTTCAGTGCTCAGTGGCTCCCATCAACATGGTAATTCATGGGAACTGAGTTTTTTCCAAAGGGAACGATAACTCATTTTGCCATTAGCTTCAGGCCATGGTTCCAACACCAGTCATTGGTCTCAGAGAAGCCTTTTTATAGGATGTCTGCATGACTTGGAGAGTTGATAATGATTCCTAGCTTGCAGTCATCAGTGAACTTGGTCAGCCAGAGTCCTTCTGTGTTGGCGTGGACGTCTGAGAAGGAGATTCCAAACAGGAGAGTGCCCAGGACCGAGCCCTGTGGGACTCCACTCGTGACTGATTGACAGTCTGACTTGGAATCTGCAACTTTCACTCTGCGGGTCCTGTCTGTGAGCCAATTTGCAACCCACCTAGATATGTAAGGATTGATTCCTAGTTTGGTGAGTTTATCAATGATACCTAAGTGGGGAATGGTATCAAAGGTCTTGGCCAGGTTGTGGTAGGCTGTATGCACTGCCTTACCCTCATCCACAGCCTTGGTGACTGCCTCAAAGAAGTCAACCAGGTTCAGCAGGCAGGATCTCCCCTGGGCAAAGCCAAACTGTGTGGGTTCAAGAGTTTGGAGATTGCTTATATCTTTGTTAAGCAGGTCCTTGATGATGCAGTCCATAGCTTTGCATACCAGGCTTGTCAGGCTAATGGAGTGATAGTTACCATGGTCTGTAGTTGCTCCCCTTTATGGAGGGGGGTGACTGTAGCAGTGCACCATTCATTAAGGACATAGTCTGAGGTAAGGCTGTGATTGAACAGGGCACACAGATGTAGTGCCAGTTCATTTTGTATCTCATGTAGGACACAGCCAGGGATATTATCAGGTCCCATGGACATTGTATTTGTGCCACTGATGTAATTTGAACGGTTAGGCAACATAGCTAGAGCTACTTGCTGCTTTATTATTACAAGTATAAAGATTTTCTATATCTGATTTTTATATCAGGTTTTTAAGTATGGTACAATTTATGAACACATCATGTCAATATATAGTAATTGATGATTCACTGTAAGCTGGGCAGTTACGTAGTCGGGCTCTCAGTTTCATATCAGCCAAAAGTGCTTTATCTGTAAATAATGAAAAATTCCTTATCTATTGATCATGTGTCTGTGAACAATAGTTTTAGGTATCTAATTTGTTAGAACAAGGGTTTTATGAATATTTGATAAGGATTTTAAAAGTTTTATTTAATTATGTATTTACATGGTCATGTTATGTATGTTTGTTGAACCACGTTAAATACTCTTAGCTGTCTAAGGAGAGTTTACGTCTAAACTAAAGGACGGAATGAGTTTACATTTTATATGAAAGATATTCATTTCTTGACAAGGGAGTTATGAACTGATATGTGATGTGTTCTCTTATTATGATGGGTTGAATTTGTAAGTTTTAAACAAATCCTAATATGCAATGTTTTACAATATAGAGCTGTGACTTTAAATGGTTCTGAATGGAGTGATGACGTCAGCATTAGAACGCTGAAACGGAAGCTAGCTAACTGTGTTCGGAATTTTGAATGAAGTGAGCGTTAAATGTGAGTATTTAATTATACTCTGTTCCTTGTCTTTAGTTTGAATTAATGATCTGAAGAAGCCACTCCATGTGGTGAAAGCGCTTACCTACCTGGAAATAAAATGTTTTAAAGTTTGACAGTTTTATGGTTTTGAATAATGCTTTAAGCCATGCTTCACTTCACTATTGCTTTTGCTTGTTTGGCTGTTTGCTGTTTACAATGGGGCTGGTTTGCCTACTGGTTATTATTTTACTTTTACACAGTCCTTTTGAAGTGGGCCAAAGAGGTGCTCTGCTTGACATGTATGGGCAGTCTATTCCAGAGTCTGGGGAATCTCTGGATCAGGAACCTATCCCTCCCGCATGTTTTGTTCATTGTGATGACAAGGTTTAGATTAGTTGTGGTGGTTGAGTGCATTTCTGTCTTGGGAGTCGCTGCTGTTTGGGTGAGCCTTGGCAAAGGTGGGTGGATGGTTTGTGTTTCTATGTGTGAGTTGTGAAGGTTGGTGTTTTGGAGGGCTTTGTGTTCTATGTAGTGAGTTACAGGTTTTGACCTTCTCCTCTTGACCAGCTAGTCTGGTCTTGGTTGGAGCATGCACTGCTTCCAGTTTGGTGATATAAGTGCACCTCTCGCAGGTATGAGTGTTGGGAGATAAGAAGAGAGGGTTGTCTGTGCACATTAGACAGTTGCTACACTGTCTCAGAATGCCCAAGTGCACCAGGTTAGCAGGAAAAAGCACAAGAAATTGCTCTACAATCATACCAGGAGGGGTGGTCATAACTAGTAAGTACTGGTGCTGTTACTGCGTAGGAACAGCTAGCGCTGATAGCACCTAAGTGTGCTACAATAAATGCTACAAAAGCCTGTTAAAGTGCTAGTCAGTTATGCTAACTTTAGTGGAAGAAGTAAAAGAACAAGCTTGTTCTAAGGGGAAAATTGAAGAGCAGACTTTCTAGCACTGGTAATAGTTTACCTCAGCTGAGCACTGCTGCATGGTGCACAAACATGGGCTTTTAATCCAGAAAGTTGAAAGTGATAGAAAAATGCCCAAACAGCCAATAAACTTCAATTTCTGGACCAGAAACAACTTCTCTTGTGGTATCTAGGTGATCTAGTGCTTACTACTCCCACTGATAAGCTAGAAGGCTTCCCTCCAACACAGAAAGGTCTGGGGGGCTTAGAGACTTACAAAGCAGTCCTGGGTACAACAAATCTGTATCTGCACTAGACTAGTTACAAGAAAGGCAGGAAACAAGCTTAGAACTTTTTTTTTTGTTTTTTTATTTTTTATTTGTTTATTTATTTATTTTTGCAGAAAAGCAGTTAGAACAGTAGCAAAAACACTTTAAATGTAGTACAAACTGGCACACTTGAGTGTGCAGCAGTATATTAAAGCAATTGCAGTTTAAATAAATGCAGATAAATTAGAAAAATGACAAAAAACAAGTGCAACAAAGATCCATATAGCACAACAGGTTTTCCATTAGCATGGATTTTTCTGAAGGGTATGAAGTCTGAAACTCAAATGACTGTCATTATTTTCTGACTTCAATCCTCGATTTGCCAGAAAACCACAATTTTATGAGAAATAGTCCAAAAATATAAGGCAAAAATCTAAACATTCTGCAAATATCTGTATAACTGAGAGGTATGAATCTGGCCAAAGTAATTTGATTTCTATGTTTTCCATAAACATAAACACTGAATGATTAATCTTCTTTCTGTTCAAAGGATTCTCAAGTATGTTCTAACACCACTGATCAAAAGCATTTATTATCCAGTGCACAGCCTTACATGTAGTCCATCTCACACAGCCGTATATAATTGCTGGAAAAAATAACATTGGCTATATGGATCTTTGCTGACAAGGTGATATATGTGCTGTTTTAAATTTCATCAATATTTGATATAGCTTTCATCCCAAGAAGCATGGAAAGTTTAATTTCATGGCAGTCACCACCAGCGGAGATCACTCATCCCAGAAAATTAAAATCTGTTACTGACTCCACTTCTTCTCCATCTAGTCACAAATAGCCAATGAAAATAATTGTATTATTTAATTAATTAATTCATTCATTCATTCATTTAATGTTTAGCAACATGGCAGCATTTAACACTTTCTACTTTCTTCTTCATCAACAGAATCTTCAGCACTTTCATTCTTTCAGCTATCTGAGTGGTATCATTTGCATACCTCAGGGTATTAATATTTCTCCCAGCAATGTATCTTTCTTCAGTGATGAAAAACGTACAACACACCACTACTACCAATCAGGAAAACTCCTCATCTCTTAACCTGATACATAGTCTCCCCCAATGAAAATGATGGGTGAATGAACTATTTGGCCATGTTAATTTACTCGGTGAAGAGATTTTCTAAATAGCTCAGCTGTGTAAATCCTTTGACACAGGCATTTCTGACGTAGAGCGCACTGCAAATACTCATATGTTGCTTCCCTGGAATGCCTCATTAGCATTGTGTTAGACCATGGAGACAGCCCACAGCAGTGATTTGTACAGATCATGTCGAATCAGTGTAAAACAGCTGTCTATAAATGGCAATGGGCTACTGCCAGCAGAAAAATGTCACAGGTAGGAGCCGGTTCTAAATCCCTGAGACTAATTCAACATCTGGTTCCAGCTATTTCTTCTCAGCTCATATTCTCAAATTGTTAATCAATATTAATAAGGAATTACGAAAAATACAGAGGAAACGCAGTGCAGGCTCCAGATGAACAATGTTTATTATAAAACAACTCGCTGAGATGAAAAAAGTTTAAAAAATAATTCCAGACCAATGCATCAGTAAATATACTTCCAAGATAAAACCTTAAAGTTAGACAAAGAGTTAAGCACTTTCACCTACATAATGTAGTCTTCCTCAGAACTAAGATATTCAGGTGCTACAGTGTTTAAATAACTTTTTTGGCACCAAAAATTAGTGACAGCCCTTAAAGTCACATTGCTCCATTATTTAAATATAACACTGAGCATCCTGTTGTTGTTACATCTACACAATATTAAATCTTTGTATTCCACTATTTCATTACATTACAATAAATCAATAATTAAAAACATATATAAAAATAATGTATGAATAAAATATATTATTTGGAATAATATATTATTTAAAAAAAAACATTTATGCACTATTCTTATACAACAAACACATTCGGATGTGTATACCTTAATGTAATGATTTCTTAGGGGCTACTATTCTCTGCTTTATGTAAAAATAAACCTTACATCAACTGTTTTGTTATAATAATAATGTGCCAACTACTCTATTCTATGATCTTCCTATGGCTATTTCTTCCAATTCACTAAATTTTAAACAATCTTCCTAATGCTGAACTTATAAAACATGTGTTAAAATTGAATACCCCAAGCAACATTTCTTATATTCTTGATGTTCTATGCACCAATATAGGTTTGATTGCAACGTTATCATTCGATCCTGGTGTATTCAAAGCATCTGTAAGAAGTTGCCACCATACTTCTCTATAACTTAAAAAATCTTTTCTGTTACCTCCTTCAGGATTGTGTTTAATATGTTCTAATATGGCAAATTTAAAATTATGTTCCGCCCCTAACTTTTCTATATGCCTATACAAGGGATTATTCACATTCTTTTTCCTTATACTGTATAGGTGATCATAAATTTGCCTTTTAAAAGCTCTCTCAGTCTTACCTATATAGTATCCAGGGCATATTTTACATGTTGCCATATATATTACAACATTTGTGTTACAATTACCTGTTTTAAACTTAATTTTAGTCTTGTTTGTATTTCCAAGTACAATCTCTTTTTCTTCTATTATAACTCCACATTGGTTGCAATTTCCACATTTTGCAGTTGCCTTATTGGAGAGGTCTGTGTTACTATATATATTGTTCTCCCCTTTCTCTAACATCCTCTTTAAATTCTTTCCCATTTTATATACAAAGTGAGGTCTGTCTCCTATTAATCCAACCAAATTTTCATTCACCATAAGTAACCTCCAATGACTCTCCATAATTTGCTTAATATAATCTACATAAGGGTTATATTCTAGGACACATGCTCGTTGATATTCTGCTGTGTTTACTTTTAAATTAGTACTATTTCCACAGCCTCTACCTCCTTTGTACCTCCCTAATAGTGGAGTGTATTTTTTACCCCACTGCTGAATTACATATTGTTTCACATCCCTCATCATTCTCTTATCATATCCCCTTTCTTCAAATAGCCCTATTATGCATTCCATTTCATTATCATTTCAGCATATCTTGATGTCATATGGGCTATCCTTATACACTGCCCTTTATATATGTTGTACAATAATTTTTGGGGATGATTACTTGTATATTGTAAATAGTCTTTGGAGAATGTGTTTTTCCTATATATGCAATATTTGAAACCTTCACTATCATGTGAAATGAATGTGTCTAAATATGCTATGCCATTGGTACTAAATGAATGTGTGAATTTTAAAAATTCATTACTAGAATTCAAAAAGGAAATAAATGTTTCCAATTCATTCATACCACCGTCCCACAAAATATAAATGTCATCTAAGAACCTCCTATAATGGGTCACATGATTAAACATGTCATTGTGGAATAAAATTGTTTCCTCCCAATCCAACATAACTAAATTTGCAAATATCGGTGAACAAGCGGAACCTATTGCTGCACCTTTCTTTTGTCTATAATATTCCCCTTCGTAATAAATATAGTTATGTTCAAGTACCATGGACATACAATCCATAATCAGACATGTCTTGTCCCAATCAATATTAATGTGTTTCCTTATACTTTCACAAAATGAATCTAATCCTAAGTTCTTTGGAATACAAGAAAAAAAGTCAATAACATCTATCGTTACATATGTAAATTTACTGTAATCCTCTTATATAGGGTAGTTACCCAAAAAGTCCCAGGAGTCCTTAATAAGATGAGGGATGTGACTATAGATGTCCTTCAACCACGTATCTACAGCTACACCAAGGGGAAAATTGTTTGCCTGACTCCCTGAAACAATGGGTCTAAATGGTGGATTTATTATATTTTTATGTATCTTGGGTATTCCCACTAGTGTAGCTAATACAGGATGTTGCACTTTAAAAAAATCATACACCTCTGTATTAATCGATTGTCTATCCAAAATTCTTCAAAAAATGAGTCTATACATTGGTATGCTATATTAATCCCGTTCAAGGAAACTGAATGGTAGTTCCCTGTTTGTGTCAGTACAGCAAACATTTTGTTGGAGTATTCCATCTGGTCATATATAACCACACCACCCCCTTTATCTGGTTTCATAACACGGATATTATAGTCTCCCTTTAAACTTTTTAATGCTTTCCTTTCTTCTAATGTTAAATTGTCCTTTGTTGTATTCATTTTGGTTCTATTTTTAAGTTTGTATATGTCCTTAGATACTTGTTTTTCATACATTTCAACCCTAGGGTTCATAGGTGGAACAAATGTGCTTTTTTTCTTTAATTTGTTTTTTCTGATGTTAACTTTGTTTATACTTTCACTATTCTTGTCCTGAAACATAATAGACAAATTAATTTTCCTTGTAAAAAATTTCATTTCACTTAAATAGTCTACTAATCTATATTGTAGAGTTGGTATATATTTCATACCCTTGGACAAAAGTTCAAAATGTACTCTGTTTACAGTAAAATTAGAATAATTGTAAATTTTGAAATTGTTGTAACTGCAAGTCACTCCATGTACAGTTATGTCATCATTAATGACTGTTTCATGTCCACTGGTAATTATTGTTGGTATTCGTTCCTCTACCTGTCTCTGTATGTACCTTTCTGATACTGCATTGGGTGGTAATTCCCTTTGTCTATCTTTGGTTTCTTTTTCCAATATTGTGGGTTCCACCCTCTCTGAAAATTCTGTCTATAATTCCTATTGTCTACGTATCCATCATTTCTCTCATACTCATTTCTATAATCTCCTCTGTTATTAACTTCATATTTTTTACTTTGATTACTGTGTTCATTTCCTATTTCTCTTTCTGTGTCTCTCCATATATATGCTCTAAGTTCATTTTTTACACTTTTTTTCATATCCTGTCAGTGTTTTTTTATCAACCATCTGAAATTGTTTGTTATATAAATTTTCCCATTGTTTGAACAGCAAATCTCTAACTATTCCGAGATTTAACTCCTCTACTTATTTCATTAGTTTGGATAGTTTAAATCTAATCAACAAATTCATGTATTTAAAACCAAATTTGTTGAATAACTGATTAAATTCATTTTTACAAGTATTGGTAAGTTCTAGCCCCATAGGCTGTTTAAAAAAACGAAGACCCATAGGTACTATTTTTAGTATCAAACACTTGTGCAAATAAGCATTGCCCATCTTGATACTACTAATAAAACTCAATTTTTTTTCCCAGCTTGTAAATATTGTCTCTCAACGTAAAGTTATTAACACCCTTAATATTTCTCTGTTGTTTTCCTTGTTCATAATTGTCAAAATCACAATTGTAAGAAAAAAAGTTTTGTAAATGTTCATTGTTGCTAACGGAACTGTTAGTGATTGTGTCTGCTTGTACAGTTGTACTCATGGGCATATTATCAGGTGGAAAGAATGGAACAGTACCTTTGATTTTGCTCGTGGTTTTCCCCACTACATTAGAGTATGTATTTTCTGGTATTGTTCTTTTAGGTTTAGTTCCTATGCGTTGAGCTTCCTCTTCGCCGTTATAGTCATACATTGAAAAATCAAATGTGAATCCTGTAGAATTCAAATTGAAACTGTCACGTAACTGACTTGGTAATTGTAAATGCGGTAAATCTATATCACCCATCCTTTTAATATCTGTTGTATCTTTTATTTGCCCCTTAGAAATGTCTATGGTTGCCGGTGCAACATTACCTTTAGGTATATCAAGCCATCCCAGAATGGATCAGCAGAGTTCTCTGTTAGTGCGTTATCAGCGCTGTTTAGCTCGCCCTCCTTGGTATTCATTACACCATTAACTTGTGTACGGGTGGGTTCCAAACTGGTAGTGTTCTATTATTGTCACTGCTCTGCTCCCCTTTCCACTCTAAAAGTTCCTTCATGTAATGATTTCAACTAAGAAGTTATTGCATTAAGGTATACACATCCAAATGTGTTTGTTGTATAAGAATAGTGCATAAATAGTTTTTTTTAAATAATATATTATTCCAAATAATATATTTTATTCATACATTATTTTTTATATATATGTTTTTAATTATTGATTTATTGTAATGTAATGAAATAGCGGAATACAAAGATTTAATATTGTGTAGATGTAACAACAACAGGATGCTCAGTGTTAAATTTAAATAATGGAGCAATGTGACTTTAAGGGCTGTCACTAATTTTTGGCACCAAAAAAGTTATTTAAACACTGTAGCACCTGAATATCTTAGTTCTGAGGAAGCCTACATTATGTAGGTGAAAGCGCTTAACTCTTTGTCTAACTTTAAGGTTTTATCTTGGAAGTATATTTACTGATGCATTGGTCTGGAATTATTTTTTAAACTTTTTTCATCTCAGTGAGTTGTTTTATAATAAGCATTGTTCATCTGGAACCTGCACTGCATTTCCTCTGTATTTTTCGTTGTTTTAAAGAGAAGATAGCGTAGTAGTAGGACTCAACGGAATTTTTTTATTAATAAGGAATTAGTTATAAAGGGTCAACTTGACATGGAAATAAATATACACGTTTCATTCAACTATGTTGTTGTTTGTCATTTCCCAGTTACAGGTCGCCACAGTGGAACTCTGGTCTGCTAATGATTGGCAGTAGATTATTTATGGTGCCAAGTTGCCAGCCCAACACCCAGCCTTCAGCAAAGGCATGCCCATTCATGCATGTCTTTTGGAGGCCACTCGACCATGGGGAGGGCATGAAGACTCCACACAGAAGGCACTCTAGCCGAGAAGTGAACAGGAGAACCTCTTGCTGTGAGGCAACAACGCTACCACTGTACCATCATGGCTCATCTTCATTCAACTATTTTAAAGAAGAAAAAGAAGAAAATTGAAACAAATCTTCAGTCATCCATTACATCCACTTATATTATTTTAAGTATTATTTTTCATACCTCTCCCTGTAAAGTACCTGCTTTGCTATTAGATTTTACTTTAGTTCCAATGGCTTAAAAATTCTTAATTTCTGTTATGTATAAAATACAAAATAATTTTCTACACAGAAGACACATGTAAGCATTCTTAACTATATTGATAGAATGACATATATTCTCAGGTATCCATATTTTGTAATTCCAACTTGAAAAATGTTGAATATTGAAAACCTGTTTAAAACAAGCATAATTTCTACATGATTTTACAATATTAATATACATTATATGTATATTATATATCTGATGTTCATACACACACACACACACACACACACACACACACACACACACACACACACACACACACACACACATACACACAACTTTTACAAAAATACTGGATATTTGACTAGGAAATGTACACAATCAAAATGTTGATGAAATGGAAATACTGCTTACTCAGTCTAAAGGAATAAAATACAAATTACACATTTAATATGATAGTTTCAAAATCAATACGTCACAATGTTTACTCATTTCATACAGACTTATAAGGTAACTAAATATTTTCTTAGTGGACACTAAAGTTAAATTAGTAAAGCTAGGCAAAGCAAAACACAATGCTGAAAAAAACATAATGATAACGTTACATGCAGCAGAATGATGGCCTGCTGTTGTACAGTGTTGGAAAACATACCGGCAGTCTTACATATATCAGCATAACGGCCTGTTGTTATGATTTCTAAGTGCAAGTCATTGACACTTGACCACCAGTACAACTTTAAAGTATAACAATGCAAGAATGTGAAATATTAAAACTGCTGCTTAATATTACCAGAGGATTACTTTCAGAAGAGAGGTCTAAAATGCTACTGTAATCATTTATTTTGTAAAATATTGTGAAATAGCACCACAGTAGGATGATATGCAAAAAAAAGCTATATTAAGGCAAATGGATAACTGAAAGATCTACAGACTTACAAATAAGGCCAGACAAATAGTAACATTCTAAGAAGCATTCTGGGTACTCCATGTTATGCAGAAATTAGATTAGATGGGTAATTATGGCTTATTTTACATTATTTTTCTTTTACTTACTATTAGAACAATTATGAATAAATCCAATTATATCCACGGCAGTACAGTGGTAGCATTGTTACCTCACAGCAAGTGGTTCTCCTGTTCAATTCTCGGCTGGAGTGCCTTCTGTGTAGAGTCAGCATGTCCTCCCCATGGTCAAGTGGCTTCTGAAAGACATGCATGAATGGGCGTGCCTTTGCTGAAGGTTGGGCATTGGGCTGGCAACTCGGCACCCTAAAAATCGACTGCCAATCATTAATGGACCGGAGTTCCACTGTGACGACCCCTAACCGGGAAAAGCCAAAAAGACAAACAACATGAATAAATCCAATTGATTAAAACAATGAATTTTTGCTGTTATTCCAAATACATTAACATCAATCCTCTGTGTAGCAGAAATTAAAATGCTAATCAAAGCAATCTATACTAAGTCCAAGATTATCATATCTTGGAGTATCCCCAATACCTCTAGCTAAAACAATGTCAGAGCTATTACATATTAGCAGCAGAGGTATGGGGATAGCCACATTCATTTTATGTGTCCAAAGGAGTTGGCCCTTAGAGAAAATGCTCCAAAGTTGCAAGTGTGAGGTTTAGAATTTGCTTCTGTTTCATTTGAACTGTGTTCAGTCTGATAAATGAAATATATTTACATCTGAGTGTCTATATGATATAATTTGCAAAGAAATTAATCATATTTTTGTTGTATATTATGATTTCCTTTATAGTATTATCTAATGGTTTACTAATTGTGATAAACAATGATAAAGCATGACTTTCTATTGGGTTGCTGTTGTTATTTGATCATTTGTCTTTCTAAAAGGACAGTTTTGATATATATCACTGACTTTTTCTAAACACAGGTTGTTAATTATTTTTATTTTTATTTATTTTACATTTGTGTACCGGGGAGGTCCGATTGGACAGAGCTGTCCATTTTCAGTGGCGACCCGGGGAGAAAAGCTCCAGAACAATTGCTAGCATACTATACATAAGATATTTACACTTTCAGTTATAAAAATATAGCAGACAATAACATATGATTGCATAAGATATTTACATAAGCATAGAGATTTAGATATACAGCAGGTAGTAACATATGATGATTGTTCATACAGTATGTTTAGCAGAGATAATCTTGAAGATGTACTGAAGATAAGACAAGAAAGGAAAAACTAAAAAAGGAGGAGAATATAGACAAGCTCATATGAGGTGCATTGACATTTTAAGGGAAAGCTTTCAACTTAGTCTATGGGGGAGTTAGTGGGTATAGATGGGACAGTGGGGAGGAGGCAACAGTGAGTTGGTAAGTAACGTGTGATCATATATAGTGTATCTGTGGAAGTTTTAAAGAGAAGGTTGGATAGGTAGGGAAAGAAGTTAGAATATGTCAATAAGGTGCTAGGGAGTTGCATGTCCAGGAGTTGTTTAGGTGGGAAATAAGCTGCTGTTTGAAGATGGTTTTATTAGGTTGCACCCTGATTTGTAGTGGTAGGGAGTTCCAAGTCTTGGCAGTGTTGCTACAATACAGGGAGTAACTAGAGCTGTAATGGCTTTTGGAGATCGCGATTAGAGCCTTGTTAGTGGATCTAAGTTCTCGGTTGTTGGAGTAGAGGGTGATCAGGTCTTGTAAGGCTGGAGTTTTGTCAGGTTGGTACAGTATTTGGTGAGCTAGAAGAAGTTGGTTTACAGCTAAGGTGTTAGGGAGTTCCAGCCAGGAAAGCTGTTTTAGGGCCTGACAGTGGGGGGGGGGGGGTTTGTGGTGAATTTTGCTAATTTATTGTAGCATATTGATAGCTTGTTTAAATCATTCTTGTTTAGATTAATTAAGCCAGGAGAAGCATGCAGTAAGGTAGAGAGAAGATGGGTATGAGCTAGGGTAATTTTACTGTTGCTGGTACGGATGTTTTTACATCCATAAAGAGTACATAGTTTTTTGCTGATTTTGGTTATTGTATCAGCTATGTGTTTGTCAAATTTCATATTATTGTCAGTAATAAACCCTAGTAAATGGGTTTGTGTGATGGGGAGATAAGGGTATTATCTAATGCATAAGTAGAGAATGCGGGAGTAGGTGTTGCTGATTTGGAAGGAAGAAAGAGCATAAATTGGGTCTTTTTAGGATTTAGTATTAGCTGGGAGTTTGTTAGCCAGGTGTTGATGGAGGTAAAGGCTTCTTGGGTCTTGATTTGAAGTTGCTGGTGGGTGGGGGAAGAAGAGATTAAGGTGGAGTCATCAGCGTATTGAATTGGTTTGCTAGGGGGGGGTGGCTTTGTGAAGATTATTTGTAAATATAGTAAAAAGTAGGGGTTCTAGGATTGATCGTTGGAGTACTCCTAGATTTACAGGAAGTAGGGGGAAAAGGGAGTTTTTCCACTGAACAGCTTGTTGGTGTTGGGAGAGATAGTCTTGAAACCATAATAGAGTAGGGTAGTTAGTTTTAATTCTGAGAGTGATGTTATTAGTTTTGTATGGGAGTCTGTATCAAACGTCTTTGATAAATCAAGGAAAACTGCAGACACTAGTTAGCCATTTTTGCACTGCATATTTACTAGGTTACTAAAATGGATGAGTGCAGTGATAGTGCTATGGTTGGGGTGGAATCCGTGTTGAGTTTGGGCAAGAAGATTGTTGGAGAGGAGATATTTTAGGACCTGGGTGTGGATACATTTTTCTAGTATTTTAGCCAGTGGAGAAAGTATAGCTATAGGGTGGTAGTTTGTAGGTCAGTGGAGTTGCCCCCTTTGTGAATGGGTATAATGTAGGAGATTTTCCAGAGAAGTGGCACCTTTTGTTCTGAGACTGATCTGTTAATGATTATAGAGAATGGGTGGGAAATGGCTTTTGTGGCTATTTGTAGGAATTTGGCAGGTAGTTTGCCTACTGCTAAGGTGGTGGGTTTAAGTTTGGTTAGGTGTCTGTAGATGGTGTAAGTTGGGACATGTTGAAGGGTGAATGAGTTAGCGTTACTTGATGGGTTATATAGTATAGTGGGGGTTGAGTGGGTCTGTTGACAGCTTTAATATAGAGTTGGTATAGAACTTGTTGAATTGGGTGGCTGTGTTTATAGGGTTCATATTACGCTATTGAAAGATAACGTAATCGAATGGCCGAAACATCGAAATGGCTGCATTTCAAAACTTTTATTGTGAGGGGCTGTGCCCCCACACCCCCCACTTAATATATGTTCCAACTCCGAGATCGCACTACAGTGAGGAAAGGGCAAATATCCCAATCTTCACTGTAGTGCGATCCGACAATCCAAACATTGAAATGCGGCCGTTTCAATGTTACGGCCTTTCGATTATGTTATCTTTCGATAATGTAATAGGAACCTGTGTTTATAGAGCTGGCGTCTATGTTTGGTTGAGGAGTTAGTGATTTACCTGGTTGGAGAATACTGTTTATAGTGGCCCAGAACTTTTGTGGGTTGGTATTATGCTTAGTTTGAAATTTACTATACTATTTTTGTTTGTCTAGTCTGATTTGTTTTAAATTAATTAATTAAATTAATGAAAATGGGGATGCCAATATTCCTATTTTAGCTAAACTTATAAATATATACATCCTACCCACATACATAGAACTTTTCATTTTCTAAGATCAAGACTTTACAAGTTTTTATCCCCACTGCCTGTTAACCATCTGACCTTATTTCAGCCTATCAACCTCAAATGTTCCTTTACTGGGTGAGATCCAACTGATAGGGGTCATCATCCAGACAGCTAGGCAGCCATCAGTGGTAGTTCATGTCTTTTTCATTTTAGTACCAAGCAGTAACTGAGAGCACACAGTGAAGAACTAGGGAGGAGACATGCAATGGGCTGTTCACATCCTCCCCTCATAATACAAGAAGCTTTTTCTCTATTCTCCACCAGCTGAGGGAGATATGTGGGACCCGCCCCTTCAATTTCCTCTCCCTTTCTAAGGGCTTCAGTACTGGGGTCAATAATAAAACCCTGAGACCTGGGTTGCAGTCAGAGTTTTATCATTCTGAACCATGAAGCCAAGTTATATGTCTATACTGAACTGGCAAAACCAATTTGGTAATATTGGATGAGAGACCTCATTAAGTTTTTTTTATATAATTTTGGCCTCTGTTCCTGCCACCCATCAAGACTCCCCTGATTTAAACATTGCCATGTCTAATGAGGCATTCATATCGGCAGCCATGTGAGCACTTTATGCTTTGAGCAATATCCCGGCAATGACAAGCTTTTCATCTTATAGCCTAACCACATCCCTGGGGGGTATATAAGCACTTTTGAAATCCCAGGACCACTGATGCCTCCTTGTATTCTCCCCCAGATGTAGTAACATGCATTTTCATGGCACTTGCTGTGCACATCATTATAAGGCCTCAGATCTCCATTCAAAGCACTGTCATCAGAGCAGAAGTGTGAAGGAGGTGGGTTTCATCGCCCCAACACACTGAAAACACCTCTTTAAAGGTTTTAACTTCAGCATTAGGATGGCCATAAAGATTAATTGACTCACAACTGATAATATAATGGGACTGTAGGGGTTACAAGATAAAAATTTCATTTATTTATTTATTTATTTATCTACATTTGTTGACTGGGAGTGTCCAACTGGACGTAGGTCCATTTTTAGCGGAGGCCCAGGGAGAAACGCTCTACAGTTAAAATACACAGACAGTAGTTACATTGGATTTACATAGCAATTAACAATTTGATCAACATAGCAATTAAAAATTACAAACATAGTTACAGATGAAGAACATAGTGCATCAGTAGACAACTAGAATATCATCTGTGAAGTACATAACAGACATTAACAATTGTTACAATAAGAAGTTCCTGCTGTTTAATAAGTAGTTAGGCTTATGAGCATCCAAGCTTGCTGTAATCAAGGTAGTTAGTGGGGTGGACAGAAAGGTAGTGGGTGGATGGGGTGGGTGATATTAGAGGGGGAGTTGCAAGGGCATAGTCAGTATGTTTTTAGGTGCGCTTTTAGTAAAGTTTTGAAGTGGGTGCATGATGGTACAAAGGTAATTGTGGGTGGGAGGGAGTTCCATAATTTCATTATGGCACAAGAGAATAGTGCTTTTCCAGCAGGGTTATTGGCTTTAGTGACCTGTAAGTGATTTTTGTTGCTGGATCTTAGTGGTCTGGTGTTGGGATAGGGTTGGAGTAGATTCTGGAGGGATGGGACTTTTAGTGGATGGTTTACTAGTTTATGGGTGAGTGTGAGTTGATACCATTGAAGGAGGTGAGGGAGTTCAAGCCAGCCCAGTTCAGCAATTGAGAGACAGTGGTGACTACAGTAGGATGCTTTTGTGGCGAATTTGGCGATTTTGTTGTAGCAGGTCTCTAGCTTGTTTAGATCGCATTGCCTTAGGTTGGTATATATTGGAGAGGCATAAAGTAGGGTGGAGATAAGGTGGGAATTTGCTACTGAAATCTTTGCTGCTTTGGTGAGAAGTCGCTTAGTTCTGTATAATGCTCCTAGTTTTTTGTGGACTTTTTTTATGGTCATGGATATGTGAATGTCAAATTTTAGTTTATCGTCTAGTTCCACTCCTAGCAATTTAGTTGTTCTGTAGGGTGTATAGTGGTGTTGTCTTTTGCTGTGATGTTAAAGTGAGAGTTGTTTTGAGTATGCTTGGTGGGTTGGAAGATGAGTAGTTTAGTTTTGTTTGGGTTGAGTATTAATTGGGCATCAGATAACCATGTTTCAACAGAGGAAAAGGCTTCCTGTGTGAATTTTTGCAGTTTGGGTAGGGACTGGGTAAGCAGATGATGGTTTTGTCATCTGCGTATTGTATGAGTGTGCCATGTTTGGTGGCAGAGGCTAGATTATTGGTGAAAATAGAGAAGAGTAGGGGTCCAAGGATGGATCCTTGGAAAACCCCTATAGAGACAGGTAGTTGGGAAGATATGTCATTCTGCCATACAACGGATTGTTGGTGGTCAGACAGGTAACTCTGAAACCAGCTGGTGACTGATAGAGAGAAGGATAGGTTATTGAGGACAGAGATGATTTATTTGTGTGGGACCATGTCAAATGCTTTAGATAGGTCTAGGAAAGTAGCAGAGGAGAGATAGCCATTGTTTTTATGCTGAAGGATAGTGTTAGTAAAGGAGAGTAAGGCAGTGGTGTTGCTATGGTTTGGTCAGAAACTATGTTGAGTATTGGAAAGGAGGTTGTTACTAAGGAGGTAGTCTGAGACCAGAGAGTGAATGCATCTCTCTAGTATTTTGTAGAGTGGAGAGAGAATAGCTATGGGGCTGTAATTGGTTAGGTCTATGGAGGGGCCACCTTTGTGGAAGGGAATTATATGTGATACTTTCCATAGTGTGGGAACATAACTTTCTGACAGAGATCGGTTAATCAAGATTGATACTGAATAGGCTATAGCATCAGCTGCGATTTGTAGGTATTCAATTGGGAGTTTGTCTGCTGCTAATTCGGTGGGCTTAAGTTTAGTTAAGAGTTTTTTTATGTTGGAGATAGGAACAGGCAAAAAAGAGAAAACCATGGGGAGATTACTAGTTGAAGGTGTGGGTTGGAAGGGAGGGGGGTTGTGTTGTCTAGCTAGTGATAATATGGTTTGTGTGAAGTGTTTGTTGAATAAGGTAGCAATATTTTTGGAGGAGTGAGGGATGTTAGGAGGAGGGGTACTGACTTCACCTGGGTGGAAGATGCAGTTTATGGAGGACCAGAATTGTTTGGTGTTCTGTTGGGAGGAGTCTAGGGCAGACTGGTAGTATTAGAATTTGCCCTGTTTTGTTAGCTTTTTGACTCTATTGTGTAGTTCTAGGAATTTCTGTCTAGTTGAGGGGGTTTTGGTTTTGTGCCAGTGCTCCCAGGCTTTATCCCTGATTTCCATTTCTGACTTAGTGGTTTTCTGTAGCCATGGGGAGGGTTGTGCTTTGAATCTGAAAAGTCTTATGGGGGCGTGGTAATTAAGGATGCTCAGGAAGGTAGTATTAAAAAATTCAACTGCGTCATCAAGACGTACTTTAGAGGATGCCAGTTACATTCTTTGAGGGATGAGATGAATGTGAGTGGGTTAAAGTTTAGTTGTTTACGTATTTGCTGGTAGATGACAGGTTTAACTTGGTATATGTGTTTTTTGAGTAGGAATGTTGGGGAGTGATCACTGAGGCTATCCGATAAGCAGCCTGCTATATATATGACTGGGGGCTCTTACTGACTAGTATCCAATCCAGGGTAGTGTGCTTGTTGGAGTTTCTATTTATCCTGGTTGGCAACTGGACTAGTTGGGTGAAGCCATGAAGGTTTAGATGATGTGTTGGATGGTTGCCAGAAAAGGATTGCCAGTCAAAATTGAAATCACCTAAAATGATAGTTTCTTGGGGGAGATGGTGGGTAGTCCAGCTGAGGAGGTTTTCTATTGGAGGGATGTTTTGGCCAGGTGGGAAGTAGCATCCAATTATATTGATGGTTTTATTTTGGTTTATTTTGAGGTTGGTATATATTATTTCTTCATTGCCTATTTGCGGAGCTGATGATTTTAAGATCTGGATGTTTAGATGCTGTTTAAATATTATAGCTATACCGCCTCTTTTCTTGTTTAGCCAGTTTACTCTTAGTATGCCATAACTGATAGGGAGGATTTGCTCACTGGTAATGTGAGGTTTTAGCCAGAATTCTGTCAGGATGACTATATCTGTGGAGCACGTCTATGGCAGCATGGAGTTCATGGACCTTGTTGAATATACTTCTAATATTTAGGCTTAGTAACTCGACACTGTAAAAACTCCACTGCCAATCATGAGCGGGCAAGGTGATCCACTGTGGTGACCCCTGACTGAGAAAAGCCGAAAGAGAGAGAAAGAGAGAAGGAGGTCACTTGTCTTTCTACTGACTGTGATTTTGGAGAAGTTGTGGTTTCTAGTCTGATTATGAGAAGTGAGGTTGGAGATGGCTGGGCCAGGGTTGGGGTGGATGTCTCCACTTAGGGCTAGTTTTGATATGCATGAGGTTATTAGTTTTCTCAGTATTTGAATGTGTTTGCTTATTAGGGAAACTTTATGATTGTTTTCTATAGGTAATAGGTATGGAGGGAGGGTTACTATGTTAAGTTTTAGGGATGCTTTTTGTTTGAATAATATAGTTGATAGAATAAGTGGGGAGGTGCATAGGGATGTTTCTTGAGTTGGTGGGAGGGGAGCTGAGTGAGGGTGAGACATGAGTGGTGGTGTCAGTAGTAGTACAGTGGTAGTGGTTGAGTGGGGGAATGATGAAGTTTTGGTAGGATGTAAGATATGCAAGGAGAGTGCATGCAGTGAACATAGGTATGGTATGCTTATACATGTTAGCTGAGGAGGAGTGATAGCAGTATAAAGATGGAGTAGGTTATGTTGGGTTTAGTGCTGTAGTTGGCTGTTGGAAAGATGGGAGGGGTTTGCATGTGTAATAAAGGTAGGACCACTGGGGGTGGGTGGAAATTGGGGGCAGGGTGTGGAGTGAAGCGGGCAGAGATCCTGTTAGTTGATCTAACCAGGGGGCTGGAAGCAATCAGGTAACAGAGTAAACTGTTATAAGAACATATGATAGTGAATGTGCAGACTCCGGTAGGTACCCCGTATTTCCATGAACTATCAGTTAGCTGTGCCCCAGCTCAAGCAGTTTTCGTAAGTTTTATGGCAGGGCTGAGGATAAAGTGCTCAAAGGGTGGTTGTAGTTTTAAAAATGGTGCCTGCCACAGGTAATATTTATTAACTTTGGAATTGGCTTAAGGTAATAAACAGGGAAGGGGGAGGAGGAGAACAAGGGTGTGAGCAGGCAGTTCTTTTGTACTGCTGCTAATGAGCCAAGATCCAAGCAAAGACAAGCCTGTGTTTAAGAAACAATCAGAATTGACCAAGAACTGCTCTGAAGCTATAAGTCATTTCCTAACCATTTCTCAGGTGGAAAAACAAGATAACCTTGTATCACTCGGCTACTATGATCTCAATTTAAATTAACAAACACACAGTATTTGATCAGCGATGGATAGTATTTGCTAACAGAAGGGAATAAAAGAGAAAATGGAAGATGAGTGTGTGGGGGAATCTGCTTGCAAACCAAAGCGGAGTGCTCTCCATGGGATAATTATAACT
Source organism: Protopterus annectens (assembly GCF_019279795.1). Lineage (NCBI taxonomy): Eukaryota > Metazoa > Chordata > Ceratodontiformes > Protopteridae > Protopterus > Protopterus annectens. The sequence goes on along the minus strand of NC_056733.1, from coordinate 1,779,035,052 downwards.
CCAGAGTCAGGGAATAACTGTATGTTGTATTCCACAGGTGTCTTTAAAGGAAGAGAGCTATCAAATCATAGTGCTTTATTTATGTCTGACTACCAACAAGATTAGACATAATTATGCGGTCTTATGTCATGATTAACAAGATGTGATGGAAGCAGTGATTTTTCATTGAGAGTTTCTAAAAAACAGATTAGGAATATAAAGTAAATCATTTTGATTTAGATAACAAGAAAATGGTTTTGCAAAAGAAATCCATTTATTTATTCAAGAATTTATTTCTGTGGAAACAGAAACGAATACCACAGGACTTCAAAGATGTAGTAAAAATAGACATATAAAATCAACTCATACAGTTTTTAATACAAAAGGAAATTGACTTAAATGGAAAATTAGCTCAACTGGGTGGGATCTTCAACAAAAACAGTAAATAGGTGATGTAGAAAATATATCTTGATTTCATATTGATAGAATTTCTGTCGACTCCAACCAACAGAAAAATATACATCTCAACCCCTGTTTATAAAAAGTTATAGTACAGGCCTTTACAAATCATACCAGAGGGTTAGAAAGAAGACGCAACATACAGTTATTGATATGAAACATTTGCATTGGGTTTATTCATTTATTTATTTAGTTAGTTAGTTAGGACTCTACTGTTAAATTAGTCTAAATTCATGAAGAAAGTCAGTAAACCTAGAAGGATTGAGGCCATATCTGAGAGGAAAGCTTGAGTAACTATAAAACCCATGTTATTCTGTTAGAATGGTATCCCAACATAGCTGCATTTCCATATTCCAAGTAGATCAAATGATACATCAGAAGAGACTTTGGAAAACATGAATGGGGATACTTAGGTAAACAAAACAAAAATAAAACAAAAGAAAGCAAAACGTAACATATTAAAAAGCAGAAAAATGTGCTGAAACATGGAATATTTCTGAAATTTAAATGAAATACTTTATAAAAGATGAAAAGTAGATTATGAAATAGTTTTGTATTATTAGTAGTTATAACATATGTAAATCAGATATGTAAAGTGCATTCTGAGAAGGCTTAACTAGTATAAAAAGTTATACTTGGTTTAGTTACTGTATGTTTCATTTATTTCTGTGTATAGCCATACTAAATGGTGTTTTGAAACTTGAAGTTCTGATGCTTTTTAATTAAAAGTACTTATAAAACTGTTGGGAAACTTTTCTTTTATATTTGTTATATAGCTGTTCAACTAATGTAAGTATACAAGAGTTCATTTTATGAACTTCAGATGGCAGAGAGTTTATTTATTTGTTTATTTTTAAAACAACAAGATTGGTAGTAACATTGTTATGATTGCATCATAAGTTTAATTTCTGTTAAGTGACACATGAGTATATTTGAAAAAAAAATATTCCTGGTAAAACACTTCCTTGACCGGCTTTTTGTGTTCTTTTTTAAGATGAAAACCACTCATCCTTGAAACACGTAAAGTCAGCGGGAGAGTAAAATGCTGAATGACATTTTTTTTTTGCGATTGTGACGTGCGCATTTGTACCACATTTACTTCTAAATTTTTCTATTACGTGTACTGCTTATAGAAGTGATGCAATGTGCATAATGACATGGTTCATATATACACAAAAATAAGCAATTTATTTTTCAGTTTTGGTGGGGGTTGAAGGAAAGTTATGTATTGAAACCTGGTTGATTTCCTAAGTAGAGAATGTTGAGGCATTATATTAGATGGGGCAACTGGAGTGGCAGATATTTGAATTAACATTAAATTTGACACAGGATGCTTGTCATAAAAAGTTCAAGTTGTATTTTGTCTCCAGAGTGACAGTGTAACCAATGGTTAGCACAAGACACTATCATTTAATCCTTGTATTTTAAAAAACGTTATGTAAGTTTTAGTACCTGGACTCTGGATTTGGAATCACAAATATTTAACTTATCAGAGCATAGGTAAAGAGAAAGCAATACTGGAGTCCTAAGATTTTAATGCAGTCTAGAACAGAATTTGCTGTTAAACATTAGTAGGTCATATAAAATACTGCATTGTAGGTATAAAAATGTACTTATTTATTTATTTATTTATTTATTTATTTATTTATTTATTGCATTTGTTGACCGGGAAAGTCCACTGGGCCTAAGAAGAGCCCATTTTCAGTGAATGCCTGGGGAGAAAAGCTCCACAGTATACAAACCACAAGAAAATGACATACAAGAGACAATAAAATACAAATGAACCAATGTTGATACATAGAAAATATTTACAAAGCAAGTGTAAAAAGCATATGAGTAGCAGAGATAATGCACATTAACTATAAGCATGTTAACTACAAACAAAGACTATTAGAGAGAAAAGGAAGTACATTGGATGAATGTAAAGTGGGAGGTTGACATGTGGAAGAGAGAGATAGTAGAATAGATACAATGTGATGATGTGATAGTAGATATGGCAAAGTAAATAGATAGCAAAGCTAAAAGTTAACAGTGTCACTGGTTACCTGCGAGGCACTTGTAAGCTGTTTAGTTAAGTAATGCTTTTCTCTAAATCAAACAAGTGGTGAGTCGAGTGAGGAATACCTTCATAAAGCAAATGAACAGCTTCAGTAAATCTCAAAACACACGAGATGACACGGACTAGACGAAATAATAAACAGACAGTTTATTGTAGATAAAAACGAGGATAAGCGCTTTCACTAGGTATAGCTTCTTCAGATCCAAGACAGTTTTACAGAAATCCACATGCTTTAAATACTTAGAAGCCAAACAATTAATTAAGACAATTAATAATTAAGTAATTATTCAATTAGCTATTCAAAAGCTATAATAGAACTGGGCAGCAAATGCAAAGATTCACAATGCAGCCTCTATAGTATTACTGTCAGATTAGTATAAGAAATATATATAAAATATGTAGTATGGCTGTCTTAAACACATTAATTCATGTACATTTCTTGTATATATTTAATGATCAAAATTAAAATATAAAAATTAAAAGTTTAAAAAACACACACATATATCATAAAGACTCTTACTATACTGTATAATGCTAAAAAGAACTGAATATATCATCAATTTAATGATGTGAATGAGACTATGTGCGTATGTGTATAGTCACATAAATGAATATAATGATGGTCAAAATACATATATGTGTATAATTAAATAAACTAAGATATATATATACATGAATATCTAATACATAAATATCTAATAAATACTGTGAGTGTATCTATGAATATGAATTAAAATGGGTATAAACTGATATGTATATGATGTGGGTATGAGTATATGTGTGTAGTGTAATACAAGAATATAAAAATGTAGATGTATATGTATGTGAATAAATATGTGGATATAAATATAAATATGTAAATATGTAAATATATAAATAGCATGTAGATATAAGTGGCCAGAAAGAACTGTCAGCAAAAAGCTGTATGTGTGCCTATCTGTAATACAACTGTAAAAATGCATAATAATAATAATAATAAATATAAATATAAAAGTAAATCTAAAAATATATATGATATTATAAAAAATGTGTATCTATGATATAATTAAAAGTGGATATGTCTGCGTTTCTTGAGGTGGGGTTTGATGGATGCTCTATCATTTAGGCCATGGCCTTTATCAGCTCTAAGTAGAATAATCCATCTACTTTCTCTATCCTCAGTGTGATTAACAATATCCCCTCCTCTTTCATTCACAATGATTTTCTCCAATACCCTAAAAGTAAATATATGGTCTGTGTTGGTTTGTATAACATGCTTTTTACTTTTATATTTATATTTATTATTATTATTATGCATTTTTACAGTTGTAAGCATGGACCTGGGAGATGAACCATTTACAGGTTATCTGTATCCATTAGAGACATAGATGCCAAACCAGAGATGAATTTCCAGTTTGCCATCCAATTGTCCAAGGTGCACTTAAATTGGGTTAGGGAGGAACACTGCCTCACATAGATTGGGAGCATGTTTCATAGATGGGATAGTCTCTGGGATACATAGCTATCTCTCTAGCAGGTCCTATTTATATAAGATGTAAGGTTTAAGTCTTTTGAATGGGTAATTCTGGTGCTGTTTATTTTGTTGATATGCAGGAGGTCCATCAGAGTGGGGTCTGACAATGCCCTGTATGCCAGGCATAGATGTCTCCTCAAAAGCCTGCAGGAGACAGAATACAGGGCTATAGCCTTCAGGCAGTTTGCCTAGGACATTCTACGTATACCTTGTATTCTTTTAGTAAGAACCTCTGTGGACGTTCCAATTCATGGATATGCCTGGTTAAGTACATACCAAAGGGTGCATTGTACTCAATGATAGGTCTGATGAATGAAGAATACAGTGGAACAATGACTTCCTTGGACTACAATGCCATGCATTTGTTATAAGTTGTGCAACCTAGAATGATTTCCTCACTAATGTAGACACATGATGGTCAAAGGCTAGATTACTATCTATGTGTGGCCTTGTCCCTGACGACGGTCAGCTCTAAAGGGGTATGTTGTCAATATGATAGTTACCAGGGATGGATGACTTCCCAAAGGATACTACTATGCATTTCTTGGCATTTAGTTTTAGTCTGTGGCTCTGACACCAGTTGTTTGTTGTGTCAGCCCCTCCTGGAGAACAGTTGTGTTAGTGTGTGATTCAATGACAGCTCCTAATTTGCAATCATCTACAAATTCAGTCAGCCAAATACCACTGACATTTGCCTTGACTTCTGAGAAGTAAATTCCAAAAAGAAGCAGTCCAAGGACTGATTCCTGAGTAACTCCACGTGTGACTGGCCTCTTGGTAGAGGTGGACTGCCCAGTTCTAACTTCCTGGGTCCTGTCTGTGAGTCAGTTGGCTATCCACTGGATGACATAAGGATCTGGACCTCACCTCTTGAGTTTGTCAATAATGCCCGAGTGGGGTATTGTGTCAAATGCCTTAGCCAGGTCAAGGTAGGCAGTGTGAATGATTTTGCCCTCATCCATTGCTTTTGTGACCTTCTCAAAGAAGTCCACTAGGTTGAGTAGGCATGGTCTGCCCTTGACAAAACCAAATTGGTTGGGTCCAGTGTCTGGAGGTTTACTATATCTCTATTGATCATCTCCATGATAATTCTTTCCATGGCTTTATATGTAAGACTAGTGAGACTTATGGGTCTGTAGTTTCCAGGGTGTATAGATGGCCCATCTTTGTACTGAGTGATGACTGTTGCCTTTCTCCATTCATGAGATATGAAGCCTGTTTGGAGGCTACAGTTAATAGTAATGCCAGAGGCCCTGATAGGTCATGTTTCATGCTATTTAGAAGGCATCCTGGAATATTGTCTGGGCCCACTGATGCAGTGTTCTTGGTCTTAGAGAAAGCATTAAGGACCTGTTTCCTAGTGATAGCAGGGGAATTTATATTTGACAATATTTCTGGAAGGTTGAAGGGGAGAGACGGGTAAAGATGGAGCTGAATTTATCAACCAGGAGGTTTGCTATATCTTCTGGCTCAGTATATGTGGTTCCATTTACAATGAGCTCTGCACACAATTGTATATTGCCTTTGAGGTTGCGGACATAGCTAAAGAATGCTTTGTGGCTGTCCTTGCCTGGGAGGCCAAACTTACCTCAAATTTGTCTTTGGTAGACTTTAGTTGTCCTTTGAGTTATTTGTTTAGTTTGATGAGAGTGCTTTTATCCTTCTGGGTGCTGCACCTCCTAATTTTTCCCATGATTTTCTTCCTCCTGTTATACAGCCTATTGATTTTGTGATTCCAACAGGGTGTTTTTTTTGAGTTAGTTCTGTACTTCTTTCTAGTGGGTACAGCTGCCTCTATACAGCTATTAACATTCTTGTACAGGGTTTTGTGAATCGTTCTGCATAGGCAGCAGTGTTCTCAGGGTTTATGGTGGCTTGCAATCTTGCCAGGTTCTCACTTAATAGCAAGAGGTTAACCTTAGAATGGTTCCTGAATATTCCAGGTTTAGCTGGGGGTCCAGGTTTTATTTTTACTTCAAAGGAGACCCTTTTGTGGTCTGACCTTACCAGGGATGACATTACAGTGGGGGATGTGCAGCTGTCTCCTATATTAGTGGGGACCAGATCCAGTATGGTTGCACCCCTGGTTGGTCTACTGACTATCTGGTCCAGGCATTTTGTGTTTACAAAATCCAGGAATCTCTGTGCATGTACATTTGGTGTCATATAGGATTTCCAGTTAATAGTGGGGCAATTAAAGTCACCCATGAATATGGTATTGGGTTGGATGGTTAGTGTTTCTAGTAAGTTTAAATACATGGTATGGGTTTCCTGGTTCATAGAAGGGGACCTATAGCTTTCAAGGAAGTGGTATTGGATTTTGCCTATGGTGATTTGAACATGGAACAGCTCAAGTGCAATGTCCTGTTTGACCAGCCTTGACGTATATTTATTGGTATAAATAGAGACACCTCCACCTTTAGTCCCTGCCTGTGAAGTAGCTGGCTTAAATGTGTGGAAGGCATTATAACCTTACACTGTTGGTGTGCTCTCTGCAGCTTTAAACCATGTCTCTGTGACCACACAGATGTCAACATTTTCTAGGATGAAAAGAACTTCTAAGGAGTGGAGTTTTTTGTTTAGACTACTAGCATTGAGCTGTAATACCGTTAGATTTTCTTGGTTTTGATTTGCTATGGCAGAAGTCCTTTCAGTTTGGCATTGACTGAAAAAAGCAGTATGGGGGAAGACAATGTTTTAGCTGATATTTGAAATCCTAGAGGGGGCGGTGCAGACCATCCCTGGAAAAACAGCATGGTCTGTTGACCATCTCCTTCCATGCAGATAAATATTGCACCCCCTTAGAATGACACCAGAAACTAAGCAAATTAGTAAAATCAGTCATCTTTTGTTCATATTTTGGCATCATCCTTGGAGAAGGTAAAATACTGCTCAATGCTAGACTCATACCAGCCTAAGACACATATTCCAAGAGCTCCATGATGTCTCTCTTCATATAGTCTAGGGAGGTATATCTCAGGTCATTTACTCCCACATGGAGTATGACTGAGTCACACTGGTAATTGTGGTCCAATGACCTGAGTGCATGTGTATGTAATCGATCCTAGCCACTGATAAGCAACTGACTGTAACTTTTTCCCTTCTCAGCCTAGGGAAAGTGACATCAGTGTGTCTCATGATGGAGTCTCCAAAGACTAGAATGTTGAATTGTGTGGTGGCTTGCCTTATGAGCTTAGAAGTAGAGGTTCCATGAGATATAGCTCTATGTGTTGATATGGGTGTTGTTTTGAAAGAGTACATTTGGGGCTTCTGAGGATATTTGTCATGTGTACTTCATCAAAGAGGTCTTTGTGGTTTAGGAAGGTTGCACATAAGTGCCTCAGCATATATGGGTCCATACGTCTGCTTTGAATTGTGCGTGATGGGTGTAGCATGTGTACTACTGACAACCTTATTGACATTAGGAGTACTTTTATGTCAGAGCTTTGTCTCCAGTGACATTGTGTAAATACATCTCTCATATACCATATCAGTTTGTTTGACAAGTAACTGGTTGTCAGTAAACATGAGGCAATTTCTACATTGCCTCAGGATACCTATATCCACAAAGCTGGTAACAGAGACAGTAGAAAAATTCTTATCCATGGCGACACACCCTTTTTTATTGATTGGACAGATGGAGTGAGAATATCACTTTCCAGAGTATCTGGTATGCAACTATCTGGACAGTGCTTGTCACTGCAAACTAGTTGTCCTGTGTGCAACTAAGTATTGGAAAATTTTCAATTGTGCTTTTACAGGAAAAATGTCACTCAAGGTGTCTGAGTCTGTACAGAGCACTGCTAAACACTTGAGGGGAAACTAATATGTAGACCCTGAAAATTTAAGGATGAAGTATTTAGGTAGATATTTTGAAGTTAGAAACAAATCAAGGAACACTTACTAAAAACCAAGAATTAGCTTGTCAGAAATGCTGAAAATAGTGGAGTCACATGAATGGTTACTGCATGGCTGCTACTAATGCTGGTATCACCACAGCTTCACTGTGTTGGGATATAATGCTCCTTTGCTTCTTCTCTCACCAGAAGCAACATGTTAGCACCAATCTCAAGAAGAGAAGCAAGCCACAGCCTGTTTGGTGATCCACAATCTTAACCCAGATGATGCAAAGGTCAGTAGGCTTGTAGCCTTTTTCTAGTAGATGCCTTGAATAGCAACCGGACCAATCAGGAACATTAAGCACAGACACTCACTCCACACTCCAGTCAGGAATCAATGCACTCTGCTCCTTCTCTCACCAGAACCAGAATATAAGCACAGATTCCAAGCTGTCATCTATAAAACAGTTACATGGCTTTCTGATAATCAGCAGTCACCAGGAAATAATGTCACTGAACTCCTTCTCTCACAAGTAGAAAACAGAAGCACTAATCCCAAGATGACTACTGAGATGCAGAATGTGGGTTCTCCAATAGCTGGTGGTTTTGCAATAGATGTTTAAAGGTAAGATGAAAAAAAATGGTTTATCCTAAACACTGCAACGTGCACTAAGCAGTTAGATATGAAAGTGGGTAACTTAAGTTTTAGCTGTCTAAGTGGAGAGCCACTATTTTTAAACGAGCAAGATAGATTGAAAGGGGTGGCATTTTTATATTCTGGTACTATGGAATACAGTAGGATGACCAATAGATATAAATAGTTGAAGGGGGATGACTTCATAAAATGATAATTTTGTGCTTACTCACACCAGCTAGTGAAAGAAGAGAGAGAAGGAGATATATGGTCAAATTTACATAAGGGGCAGGCAACTAGAAAGGCACTGGTGTTTAAGAACACAACAGTAGCAGGGTGGGTGGGTAGGAAACAAATTCTGTCTGGCTCACAAGAGACAGAGCTGTGGTCTCTTTTCAAGTTTAAATATGCAATTAAAAGCAGAATGCAAGTAAAGCACAGTCTAAAGAAAATCACAGTATACAAAATAAAAAAAGCAATAAAGGAATACAAAATTGTAGAAATCAAAAGGAAACTAACCTTTCCCTCACAGCAAGCTGTGGCAGAGTCTGGGTGAGCTTTTCCAGTGAAGTACATCATCTTGCTTGAACATTGCCCCCAAAAGGCCCGTGATTGGTTGCACAGGTAAAGAGGGTGGTGCCACAGTGCAATAAAGATAGTCTCTTGAGCTATATTTCTGGCACCCACAGCAAACTGAGAGATATTGAGTCTGGGTAATCAAAATCACTCACTGTAGATGCATTTGGTGAATGGAGAGATAGATTTAGAGGAAAGAAAAAAATCTGTGAAGTTATACAGTAATTTACTAGTATGTTTGTGCATACATGGGACAACTATGAATGAATGGTTGTGGGGAGTGTTTAATTTTTGGTGTCAGTGAAAGTGCTTGTGTTGTGTATACATGGACAAACTACTGAAGGAATTGTTGGGAGGAACTGTTTCATTCTGGTATCATTTGAGTGCTTGTGCACATATAAACTACTGAAAGGGTTGTTAGAGGAATTGTTTCATTTTGGTGCTTGTGCATACATGGAACAACTGCTGAAGGGATCTTTGGGGGAAATGTTTTGTTTTGGTGTCATATGAGTGTTGAATGCTTATATGTACATGGGCAAACTACTGAAGGGATAGTTTGGAGAAATTATTCATTTTGATATCGGTGAAGTGTTTGTGCATACATGGACAGACTACTGAAGAGATCATTGTGGGAAATGTTTCATTCTGGTACTTGTAAATACATGGACAAACTATTGATGGGATCTTTGTAGAAATAATTCATTTTGTGTCATTTGAGTGATTGTACATACATGGACAAACTACTGAAGGGTTATTTGGGGAAAATGTTTAATTTTGATGCCATTGAAATGTTTGTTGTACATACATGGGAAACTTCTGAATGGATCATTGAGGGAAATGTTTAATTTTGATGTCAGTGAAAGTGCTTGGGCATGCATGGACAAACTACTTAAGGTACTCATTTGTGGAGCTGTTTCATTCTGGTATCATTTGAGAACTTGTGCATACATGGACAAAGTACTGAGGGGACCATTGGGAGAAGTTGTTAATTTTGATATCAGTGAAATGCTTTTGCATAAATGGGCAAATCACTGAAGGGATTATTGGGGGAAATGTTTAATTTTGTTGTCAGTGAAAGTGCTTGTTTGTACATGGACTAACCACTGAAGGGATCAACAGGACATTTAGAGAAAGAAAGCAAACAATTCAGCTACACTACTTGATAGGCAACAATGCAAATAAGCCAAACATAATTTTTAAGGTATATTTTTCTTGATTTTAAAACAGGAATATAGTAAATCCTTTAAGTATGTCTCACCAAAGATTAAACCCACTGATGATCGGTCTCACTGAAATTTAAGTGTTTTTGCAGTGGGAAAGACGTCTCTGCATCCCTAATGTGAGAGCAAGCCACCTGCTCCCTCCAAATTAATTTTTCACGTCTATTCTTAGTCACTGAAAAAGGTAACACATGTTTCTGTCTTTCATGAAAGTGGCATACCTCTCAACCTCTTTGCACAAGAAATCTGGACAAAGTCTAAAATAATGTAGTCAAAGGCCACAAAATAGGGACAGGTTTTGAACATTGCTCCTGCAAGTTTACACTTAGAAAGTTGCTTGAGTAGAAGTATTTGTATTATAATGCATTTTTTAAAGGACTTGAAGTCTGAAACACAAATGTATGTCATTATTTAATGAGTTCAGTCCTCACTGATTTGCCAGAAAACCAAACATTTATGAGGTGAAAATCTGGGCATTTTGCAAAGGTCTGGACAGTTGAGAGGTATGGTCAAGGGCCAGGGCTAAGTATTCAGTACATGTTGCTTAATACTCTGAAAATCTGTTTGTTGCCTAGGTGAACTAAGAGAAAAAAATATCAAAATATGGCTTCGATCAATCAAAAATTAAGGTTCACTGTACTCTGCATTCTTAATACATTTCTTGAGGTTTGCATTACACTATCTGGAAATAATTACAATTACCACAGATGTACAGAATAACAAATCATGCTGCCAAAGTGATATACTGTATGTCTGAGCCAGAGATTGGTGTATGGCTTTGGAAATCTTTCTTCTCCCTTTGCTGTTTAAACAGCTGAAGATTATCATAAAGTTTGATAGGTGTAAGTAATGCAGTATAAAAATAGCTATTGGATTTAATATTTAGGATTATTACTGGTCACAAAGTCATAAAGTACCAGGATTTTCAGGCAGAAATGAGAGCGATGTGGAAGAAGGATATCCAAATAGTTCCAATAGTAGTAGGAGTAACAGGACTTATAAAATAGAATTTACAATTGTACTTACATATGTTTCTGATAGATGTTATACTTTGACATAGAAATGGGGTCCATTCCCTTTATGGTATTAAAAACCCAAAAGACTTGGATAAATTAAAAAAAAAAAAGATAGCTAGTAGAAACTTATGAACTAACACATAGCCACACACCACACCCACATATGCATGTCTTTTTTTACCACAAAAATAAAACATGGCACATATGCATCCAATTATCATGTTAGTCATCAATAAGGAAGTGTCTGAGCTAAAATATGCTTCATTTTAATTATAACACATTTTATAAAAACCTTACTGACTCTCTACATAAGACACTGTAGTCACTGGGTGTAGTGATTTCAATAATCTGCTTCTGTCTTCTTTTCATGGACTACTATATCTGGTTTTCTCAAATTTATTTTTGGAACTGCACTAATAGGTAATCCCATGTGATATAAACTTCATCATTTTCTATAATGCTCTGTGGTTCATATTTGCAATGTTTTTCAGATACTTCAATATTATAATGTTTTCACAATCCCCAGTGCAGCAGTCTTGCCACATTATTATGCCTCTCAGTATACAGTCCTTCTGCCATTAGTGTATCACAACCAACAACAAGCTGTGCAACTGTTTCCAATTCTGTTTTACAAAACCTGCATTTGTCTGTTTCTCCCACATGTTCAATGGACTTTGTAAACCGTGTACATAGTCCACTATTTTAGGCCACCAATATTAACCTATTGTCTTTTGGTTTAAATTCAGCTCTCCTTAAACATTCCTGCATTTGATTCTGATCAACATGAGGTTGTTCCAAGAGTTTTCTATACTTGTAACTAAATTTATGCATTTTCCACATTTCTTTCCTTCTCATCTGATCCTTTACCTTATATTATTTTTTTGTTTTTTGGCACATTCAGTTACTGCCTGATTTTTATCTACTTCAGGTTTAATTTCCATTCCCATGTTACACTGATATGCTTCTGCTAAATTAAGCAAGGAAGTCATCTTAGACTTATTCTCTTTATGTATTAAAACTTCACTACGTTTGGGTCTTGTGAGGTCAGCAGATATGTATGCAGCTATACCATTGCAAATCTATACATGTAATCAATTTCAAGGAGGCCCATACCTCCTTTATTAGAGGAAATATATAATCTTGGTATGCACTGATTTCTATAAATCAAATTATAAGCATGAGGCATCCTTCTTGTTTTCCTGTCTAATCTATCCAACACATTTTGGGGCCAGTCACTCACTCCAAAACTATAAGTTAGGACAGGAAGAGCAAATTAATTTATAGCCTGGATTTTGTTCCTAGATGTCTGTGCTGTCTTCAGTATTAATTTTAGTCTTCTAAAATATTCCTAAGTTTTATTCACATTTGTTCATGTCTTATTGTTAATCCTTCATCAATTCCCAAATATTTATACACTCCATCTTGCTCAAGTTCTTTTATATCACATTCCTGTCCTAAACTGATTCTTTCTTGGTGCTGCAACTTTCCTGCTTTAAAGGTTGCTTTTGTACATTTATCAAGACCAAATGAAATTCCTATATCATCTGAAAAAGTTTTGAAGGCTTGCAGTTGTGCTTTCAGTTCCTCATCTGATGAACTACACAGTTTTAAATCATCCACAAAAAGAAGATGAGAAGTCTTTGCACTTTGTTTTTTTCTTGGAGCCAAATTGTAATTGTGACCTAATCTGTTAAGTAGACATCTTAATGGGTTAACAGCAAGACAAAAGACCAGTGGTGGCAAAGAGTAACCCTGGAAAATCCCCTTTTGAATTGTTATCCCTGCAATAAGAATTTGTCTTTTATCATGGCTTAACTGCAAAGTGGTTTGCCATGATTTCTTGGTTGCTGTAATGTAATCAATCAATGTAGAGTATATCTTGTATATTTTTAGACACTCTTTTACCCATTGATATGGGATACTGGCAAATGCTTTTTTGTAATCTATCTATGCCATAATTTGATTCTTCCCCTTTTTGCAGTTCTCCATTGTGACTTTTTAACAACAAATATCCTTTGTTCCATATGACTTTCGTTTGTTATCCTTTTGTTCTATTACCACAATGGAGTTTTGTTCTAAATGACTATAAACTCTTGTCAGCATCAATTTCAGTGTATAGTTTATACATTGTTAGAAAGCAAGTTATTGATCTATAGCTTTTAGGATTACTTGCGGGTTTTTTTCTTAAATAGTAGTATTGTTTTTCCTGTTGTTAATCAAGTTGGTGTCTGCTTGATGATGCATATAAATAGATTTTGCTCATGTCCTAATCTTCATGTAAAGATGTAATACTTTTCAGCAGAAGTTAGGTACTGCATCTGGGCCTGGAGTTTGCCAATAAGGAACTTTTCTTAACTATGTTTCAATTTCTCTGGCCTTTACATCATCCAATTTCATATCCTGTGCATTTGAACGTATTCTTTCTTTTACTTCTTCTAGCCATTTTGCATCTTTGTTATGTTCCACAGGATCTTTATAGATATTTCTCCAAAATGTATCCATTTCTTCTTTCTTGTGGTGCTTCAATTCCTTTTCCCTTGTTTCCCTATTCTATAGAAAACTTTTTGGATCATCAATAAATTGCTTATTTTGTACTTTTCCTTTGTATTTATATGCATATCTTGTAATTTTTTCTGCCTGAGCTGATATTTTTAGTTTATTATTTGCAATAGTACATGACAGAGCCTGATCTTTTCTGATACTGCGCACTGCTTTTGTCATGTTTATTTTTTCTGAGTATTTTTGTTGATCTGTTACCTGTTCTATACTCTTCTAACAGTGACACTTCTTAATTCCTTTATAGTTTTCTCTATTTGATACTTCCATGATGGCATTTGATTTCTCCCTTTCCTTTCCCTTACTGCACTATGTTTTTGTGTAAGACTATATCTTTTATTATTTTAACTGCAGATTAATATATCCTATTTACTTCTGTTCAACACATGAATCTCTATGAACAGTCTTAATTACTGTTTTTTTTGTTTGTTTTAGCAAACTTCCAACTTTTTGAGTTTTATTGACTTTCTGTAGTCACTTTCTTTTAATGATATTGATGTGTATCCATTTCTATGAAGTCAAGCAACTCTTCTCCTAAATTATTTTCTTCTACACTGAGGGCACATTTCTTTGTTCTCCATTTCCTATGGACATTCTATAGAAAGTTCCACTGCATCTTCCTGTGTCACATTCTCTTCTGTTTCATCCTGTGTCATCCATTGCTCTTTCATATGAGAACTCACTGGCCTTTCACTCCACAACATTGACTGCATCACAGTTGCCACAGTGTCCTGTTCCTTTTCTTGCTGTGCAACTCCAACTGAACTTTTGTACAGGTTTCCTATGGAAAGCTCCAGAGTATTTTCATATGGCAACTGATCAGATGTTTCCTGCTGCACTGGTTTCTCCTTAATTTGGGGATCCATTCCTCTATCCTCCTGTGATGTTATCAGACTTTGATTTTTTTTTACATTAAATCCTATATTTTGCAGGCAATCCAAAACTTAAGTTTCTATTTCTTTAACTTCTCCACTACTAATATTCTTTTCAGCTTTTCCTCTTAGTTTTCTTATTTTTGGTATTGTAAAACTTTCCATACCTGGATGCCTTTGTCTTTATTTCCCTTCAAATATCTTTGGTGCTGCCATTTTTGTATTGATTAGTTTTGCTTTCTCCTTTCCATAAATATTGCACTATATTAAATCTTTTTCTTTCTTATGTCCATATTTGTTCTTCAGATGTCTCTTGCTCCTCCAGTTTCTCCTTACTTGGGGGGGTTGTTGTTCTATTATGCTGTAATATAACCTGTGTTAGACTTTCTTCACTAAATTCTTCATTTACCAGATATTCCATAACTTCAGTTTCTGATTTTTAACTTATACTATATGGATCTTCTATTTTATGTTCCCTCTTTGTGATCTTATGTTTTGTATTGTGAAATTTTCCATATCTGGATGCCATTGCCTGTATTTCTCTGAATATATTTGGGGCTGCTTTTTTATTGATTAATTTGGCTTTTATCTTTGCACAAATATTGGACAATATCAACTCTCTCATTCTTTCCCATGTCCACATTTCTTTTTTATACTTTATTAAAATCTCTAGTTTTTGTTCTTTATATTTTCTTACGTCCCCCATTGCTTCTTTTTCCAAACAGCCTAAGAATTCTTGGTCTATATAATGTTTATCATAAATCTGTTATATTAATGAACACAAATGTTTATTTGAATTTTCTGACAGTTTTTCTTGTGCAAGTATTTTTCTTTCCTCTCACTTCTCTCTTAATCTTTTTGTATATCTTCTGTCTGGAAATTCTGGACTTCTATAATAGGATAGCAGCAAGACATAATCTCTTTCGTGTCTTCAGTAGTCCACTCTATTGTCTTTATACCTCTTTTTTTGGCCTATCAGTTTTTGTGATTTTTCTGGAGTGCAACTCCCTTGTACAACGGGGGGGGGGGGCATCCTCCCCATGGGCCTGGCCTAGCCCCAATGTAGAAATGTGTCCGACTCTTGAGGATTCCACACTGTCATTTTTTCCAGTCCTGGCACCAGTGAGCCCAGCATGATCGGGCACTATTTTATCATGGGTCTTCTACACCCAGCGATCTTTTTTATTTATTTTAACCTCCTTCTGTTCATAATATATGCTATAAAAATACAATCTATATATCACTGTTGTCTTGGTGAGATTTTGTGCAAAACAGGGCCCACCTCATGAAGGTACTCACCAAGACATGAGGATGAATTCAGTTCCAGCAGCATTACTCCCCTTTGCTTGTTGATTTGCCATCTCTTCTTTTGGGCCCTGGCCCTGTGGGCCATTCTATGTTTATTTATTTAATATTTTGTTTACTGGGAAAGGCTGACTTGGGAAAAAGCCAATTTTCAGCAGAGGCCCAGGGAGAAACATGCCAGACGCATGTCTTTGAAATGTGGGAGGAAACTCTGCAACTCTCTTTTTGCGCGGTCTTGCGCACAGAGCAGCGTCGGGCAGCGCCGCTTAAACAGGTTTAAACTATTCCCGGCTCCACAAAGTCTGCTCTTCACTTTTTCCCTTAGAACTGCTCTAAATCTCAAAATAAGCACTCTATTTTCATTCTAAAGCCCTGCACTTGCTCGTACAAGTAATCTCATAGGTAAACACTAATAAACTTAAGCACTGCATCCTCTTATACTCCTTTTAAGCACTTGCTCCCTATTGGTTCTTTCTAATCAGTGAATAAGTAGTTCCCTATATTATTCAGGCATGTCCAAAGGTCAGTTTCGGATTTACTCTCCAGTCCAGCTGGTGAATCTGGGAATCCTGAGGCAATGTTACAACTGCCTTATGTATACAGACCACCCTCTCCTCCTCCCAACAAGCTCAAATATATGTGAGAGATGCAACTATATAGCCAAACTGGAGGCTAAGCTCTCTAAACCCAGTACTGGCACAGCCTGTCAGGAGGAGAATGTAACCACACACACCACAAATCCAGTCTCACATAGACCTATCACATCAGCAAACCAAACACATAAACACACAAAAACATACTCGGAGGCTCTAAATAAAAATCTGCCTAAGCAGCAGAGACCTCCAAAGGAGACATCCAAGCAACCCCTACCACAAAACAATACCCACATAGCTCACAAAGTCAGTGTGCCACACAGTCACAGCCCTTAAGGCTAAACAACACACCTAATACACTTGTAATAGGTGACTCTATTGTCAGACACACTGACGTCCCACTCACCAGGCTGAACAAGGAGAAGGTCACTGTAAGCTGCCTGTCGGGTGCCAGGATCCGCCACATAACACAAGCACTCGGGTCACTCCAAAGCAAGTACAAATATGACTCAGTCATTGTCCATGCTGGTGTGAATGACCTGAGACGTACCTCCCTGGACTACATGAAAAAAGACATAGAGGAGCTCTCTGAGCATGTAGCCCAGGCTGGTATGACTCTGACCTTGAGTAACATCTTACCCTCACCAAGAATGATGCCACAGTATAAAGACAAAATGATCAATTTTAACCATTGGCTAAAGTATTGGTGTCATTCAAAGGGGATCCAGTGTCTTTCAACCTGGGATGACATGCTCGACAAGCCACGTTGCTTCGCTAGGGATGGCTTGCACCTGTCACCCCTGGGTTTTCGAATACTGGCAAAGGCTCTTGCCTCCCCCATAGTGCCTTTTTTAGGCAAGGCTCAAAAGACAAACCCACCTCCATAGACAACACAAAGAAAAAAAAACTAAGGGTAATGCTGCTCAACGCCAGAAGTCTAAACCTCAAGATGCACACACTCGAGACTCTCCTCAGTATGGAGAATATTGATATCTGTGCAGTAACAGAAACCTGGTTCAAGGCTCCCGAGAGCACCCCAGCACTAACAGTTTATACCTCATACCATGCTTTCTGGCCCCAAAACTCAGACTGAACCACAAATGGAGGGGGAGTATCCATATTTATCAAAGATACCCACACCTCCAGGTTAGTGGCACTGCATGAAGCATCAGAGACCATCCATGTGCAACTAACAGTGGGCAAAACTGCCTTTCAGTTTGTAGCCTGCTACAGACCACCCTCCCAAACACAGGAACCTCACTCGGCTTTCCTGAGAACACTGGAGAATAGGAAGGTCTCTCCAAACACCATTATATTGGGTGACTTCAACTACCCAAACATTGATTGGGAAAACTACTCAAGCCCAAACACCCTTGCCCAACGGTTCCTAGAATTTATAAACTCAAATGCTATGGAACAACTGGTCACCACTCCCACAAGAGGGGAAAACATATTGGATCTGGTCATCACCTACATGGGGTCTCTATGTTCCACACCAGAGGTATACCCCTCATTGGTAAGATCAGACCATAAACTAATCTCACTGGACATCCATATTTCATCCCCACCCCTAGCCAAGGAAACCACGGTGAATAACTTCTCAAAAGCAAACTTCACACTTCTCAAAACCAAGGTGGAATCCTTCAAAGCCCCCAGGCCATTGGAAAATATAGCCCAAAATGCAGAATCCTTTACAAAAGCATTCTATGGACACCTACAGGAATGCATGGAGCATGCTATCCCAAATAAAACCAAGACTCACTGCTCCAAAGGCAGGAGACCTGTCTGGTGGACCCCAGCCATAAATAAGCTAGACAACAGAAAGAGAAAGCTACTACATGATAGAGCAAAATCCCAAAAAGGGAAGGCGTCTCTACTAGCAAGACACTACGATCCCTCATAAAATCATCTAAGGCCAGCTTCGAAAGAAAAATTGCACAAGACACTAAAGATAATCACAAGGCCTTCTTTAGTTATGTCAGAAACCTGGGAGGCAACTCCCAGATATGCTCTGAGTTAGCGCAAAATGACAAAAAAATCCACTGAATCCACAGACATTGCCAACATCCTGGCAGAACGGTTCAGTGCAAACTTCTCCCCCCCTTCCCCCCCAAAAGAGCAAATGTCTATCCCAACAGAGTGTAGCCTTCCTGAGATCACAGATGCACAGGTGAGAGCTGCCCTCTCCAAAGCAAAAAACACAGCATCAATGGGATCAGACGGTGTCCCAGGCTGTGTCTTACATGAGCTCCAAGAAGAACTAAACCCTCATATAAAGTCACTGTTCAATCTCAGCCTTACTACAGGATATGTACACAAGGAATGGCGTACAGCAACAATAGTCCCACTCCACAAAGGTGGTGCCACAACAGACCCCAGAAACTATTGCCCTATAAGCCTGACTAGCCTGGTCTGCAAAGCTATGGAGTGTATCGTCATGGAAATCATAAACAAAGACATTGAGAAACTCCAGACACTGGATCCTACCCAATATGGTTTTGTTAAGGGCAGATCTTGCCTTTTGAACCTGGTCAACTTCTTTGAAACAGTTATCAAAGCCATAGATGAAGGGAAGGTAGTCCACACAGCCTACCTGGACCTCGCAAAAGCCTTCGACACAATACCCCACTTGGGCATCATAAATAAGCTCACCAGCTTAAATATCAACCCCTATGTCACAAGATGAGGTGCAAACTGGCTCAGGGATAGAACCCACATGATCAGAATAGCAGGTGCCATGTCAGACTCTAAACCAGTTACAAGTGGCATCCCACAAGGCTCAGTCCTGGGACGTCTCTTGTTCGGTATATATTTCTCAGAGGTACAGGCAAACATGGGTAGACTATGGCTGACCAAGTTCGCAGATGACTGCAAACTGGGTGCCGTAATCGACTCTCCGGCTGACACAAGCATCCTCCAAAAGGGTCTCAAAGAGATGGATAACTGGTGCCAGAGCCATGGCCTAAAGCTAAATGCCAAAAAGTGCATAGTCATCCCCTTTGGGAAAAACAAAGTGCCCACAAATTACCACATAGGTGGTAATCCATTAAGTACGGAAGAAGTAATTAGGGACTTGGGGACCCAAGTTGATAGCAATCTCTCCTTTGACAATCACGTT
Source organism: Protopterus annectens (assembly GCF_019279795.1). Taxonomy (NCBI): domain Eukaryota; kingdom Metazoa; phylum Chordata; order Ceratodontiformes; family Protopteridae; genus Protopterus; species Protopterus annectens. The sequence continues at coordinate 1,779,015,313 of NC_056733.1, read as the reverse complement.
GCCAAAGTGGTTAGAAAGACCTTCTATATAGCCCACCTTATCATGAAAGGATTCACATCTAGATCAAGAGAGGTCATTGTGCCCCTCTACTCATCACCTATCAGGCCCATAATTGAATACAATGCCCCATTTGGGATGTACCTTACCCGACACCTGCAACAACTGGAAAGACCCCAAAAGTACCTCACTAAGAGGATCAAGGGTCTCAAACAGATGCCCTATGCAGCTCGGCTAAAGAAACTCCAGCTCTACTCAGTTGCATACCGCCTACTCAGAGGTGATCTGTGTCTGACATATAAAGCCATGTCCAACCCAGAATTAATGGACATGCTTCACCTCAGGAAATCCAAATCCCTTAGCGCTACATGCTCCAGGGACTTGAACCTCAGCACAGAAATAAATAGGACATGCTGGAGGGACAAATTCATATCCCAGAGGCTCCCCTCACTCTGGAACAAAATCCCAATCCATGTTAGGCAGAGCCCCTCACTGACCCTCTTCAAGAGAAATTTTGACGAGTGGATGGGAGATTGTACGTTTACCCCTGGGATCTCTTCTTTCTCCCTGCTTGACAGAGGTACAGTGAACTAACCCTAAAAGGGCTATATTCTGTGACCTACTATACAGAGGCACAATCAACTAATCTAAAAGGGGGGTGAAAGCCAAACACACTCTGGCTAGGCTTATAAATGCCCTAGGGCAGATTACCTAGTATCAACCTATGCACCTATGAACTTATGAACTAGAGCACTCATAGGAAACCCACACAAATGCAGGAAGGACTTGCAGACTCTACACAGAAGACGCTCCATCCTAGAAGCAAACCAGAGAACCTCTTGCTGTGAGATAACACCACTACCACTGCACCACTGCACCAATCTCTAGGCAAATTTCTCATCTCATCCCACAGGCAAGGATTAAACTCTGTACCTTGTACATAATTGATAAACCCAGTATGACTCCTACTGCCAGAAGCAGTTTAATCCCAGGGAGTATTTTTTTCTTCTTTTTTTCTTTACCAAAACTGTTTGATTTCTTCTGTTGCTTCCTTTCTTACATTTTGTATTTATCTTTACTTGTTATGTTTGGAGGTTATTTTATAATTGAAATAGGGCACTCAGTGGTACAGCCTGTATAGTAGAGCACACCCCTTTTGCTAAACAGTAAACACACTCAGTGTAAGTGTCTAACATCTCATTATGCCACTGGGACTCACTGCTAGCAGACAATAAGCACACATTGCTGTGTAGATGATACAGTGTTCACTGAACTAGCACTGACTATTAAACATTGTGTTACAAGGAGCTGTCGCTATGACTTCAAATGGTGCTGCAATGCACACTAAACTTTATTTTCCAGTGTATGTTATACAAATATATATATGCATACATATAATATTGAATGGTCAGAATATTTTAGCTGCTTCTCCCTTTGGTCATGATTTTTCTCTCTGTGCCGCAGCCGCAGTTCATGATTATCTGTGTTGCAGTTTATATTTACCAAGCTATTAATAGTATAATTTGCAATGCTGCTGTTGGCATTTGGACTATACCTGAAAACAGATGTGGATTGTGCTGAATTCTACCTTATTTTTAATATCAGCAATGTTTCTTTAAATTACTAAAACTGGGTTGTGTTTGGTTATGCACCATGACAGTTAAATGATTAATTCTGAAAATGCATTACTTTTTGGGCATACTTTTGAGCTTCTTAGTCTTTTATGTTTTTTTTTGAAAAGTTGTTGTCCAGGCATTTTTCCCGCCTGTGTTCAAAAACAAAATATTTTTGCTCTGTAGGCAGGGTCAGGGATGCCAAATGAGGGTCTCACCCTAGGTTCCAAATGATCTAGCTACTCCTCTGTACTTTCCAGTTAGTAGAGCAGCTGATAGTGTACTGGAAACTGCCATGAAGATGTTAAAGGAACCCAATCATCATCTGAGATAAACATGAACCATCTCAAGTCATGAGTGGAGGACAGAAATACATTGCTTGTACTGCAAAACAAATTGCATCTCTAGCCTTTCAGCTATGACAGTGTGGCACAGAAGATTCTAGAAGCACACCACAGATCTTTCTTCTACAACCAGAGAACTTCAGTAAGTAATTTACCAAAGCTGTATCCAGGATAAAGTAACAGAAAAAATGCTGGACGAAAACTGATAATACTTTTAAGATGTCCTAACTACAAACGTACATTATACAAAAAAATGAGACAGAGTCATTAGAAGGTACCATAGTCATTTGTAGATTGAGTTCTTCAACCCCAAAACATGAAGTAATGTACAGCTTCATGAGGCGAGTGCCTAGTCACAAAAAGCAGAGACACCTAAGATTTTAGATTAGCTTTAGCATACCTCTCAACTTTTTAGAGCAAGAAGTCTGGGCAAAGCCCTAAATAATGGGGGACAAAGGCCCGCAAATAGGAACAATTTTAAATATTGCTCTTACAAACTTAGAAAGCAGATAGAATAAGTTTTGATTAGCATGAATTATCTGAAGGGTATGAAGTCTGAAACTTAAATGTCTGTCATTATTTTCTGACTCGAATCTTCAATGATTTGCCAACAATTTGCTAGAACACCACAATTTTATGAAAATGGATTAAAAATATTAGGCAAAAATCTGGACATCCTGAGAAAATCTGTACAGTTGAGAGGTATACATCACAAATCATTCATGATGTTTCAGTTACAACTGTCGTCAATGTTGTTAACATCACAGTTGACAGGAAGAAGACGGAGAGCATGCAGAATAATTAATACTCCCCAAAAGTTAAAAGGATTGTAATTTGTAAGAGTGCTATATGAAAAAGTACAGCGGTTTGGATAGAGGACAGTGTACCTCACTCTGTTAGTTATGTACATCATTCTTGTTTATGTAGTATGCATGTCCAATGTAAAATCTAACATTAAGTAGTAAAGAGGTTTAATGTGCAAAAGACAGTGAAGTGATTATTTCTTTCATATTTTCTTTGAGAGGGTTATACTGAAAAGTAACAAACACTTGATGTGCTTACCTGTGCTGTGAAAATATACTTTAATGCCTAAAAAATAAAACAGTGACAAACACAGCACCTGTATTTATGACACTCGTAATAGACTGTGATGTTTTATTACAGTACACCAGAAAACAGCTTACCATTAATCAGCATTTTTCTGCTTAGATGTTTATGTTCATTCTAGTTAAAACTTCAATGGACAGTCTTGATAAAAACAAAATAACATTCTAAAAACTTCTGCTACAGCTCGTTCCTTGTATTTTTTTAAACAACCATCACTTTTGCAAATTTAATTGCCCCATTACAGACCAAATATAGTTGTTCCAGAACAAGTGGATGCTGCATTAAAAATATAGTAGTTATAAATTCCATTTTGCTCAGCCCAGAGCAAGTAAGGATTTCAAGACATTTTTTTCAGTATGATAGAAGCTTAACAAACTGTCTTTGGAGATTAGCTGAAGACAGAAGACCGCACTATCATAACCAGAGGAAGCATTTTTGATTAGGATGAATGAACAGGAAGAATTCTACATGGGTTTAGATAAACATAGATTTGTGCAAACAGCACTTGGCCATAGCTCAAGTGAAGAGTGAAATTAAGTCTTAAATAATTGTAGCAAAGCTGCTCTTCATTGATTTTGGAAAAGTGGTGCATGATTTGCAAAAGTTCAGAATACATTTGGAGAGTCTGCAGTGTAAACATATATGACAAGGCAGGTTAGCATTCCTTTTAAAATCCCCCCAGGGTTATCATGCTCTTTAGCCTTTTCTGTACAATGGATCTATTTATAATTAGCAAGTATAAAAATCTCAGTAAAATCTGGTTTATTTTCTTATTAGAAAAAAAGTCTTCTGTTCTCCTGACAGAGCACAAAACAGAAATATGTACTTTTTCTAGTGAAGCATGATGCTAATACATGATTCATTTTTTATTTTCTTTTATCATCCTGCTCTCTCTGTCTGTCTGTCTCTGTCTCTCTTTTTTCTAAGTTGATCCTTTTATTGGATTTTCCAGTATAACCATGCAGAACCATTAACTAGTAACCATTAATAAATGTAACACTATAACTTTATTTACATGCATCAGTGATGAGCCCGCTGAACCAAATAATGAGTGACTGCAAGGCTATGTAAAATTTACTTGCTAACAAAATTACAAATATTTTATGATCTCTATACCTCTTTACACTTCTAGAACCCATAGCATAATTCCACAAGTTGGTTAAAACTTTTGGGATGTTTATAGGCTAGAATACTGGAGGGAACATTAATTTACTGTGATTCCTGAGAACATAAGCAAGTTGGGTTAAGTGAACAATGTGACCTAAAATATGATGGACTGAGCATGCTACATTATAACTGACAGCTATTTTTGCAGTAATCTGTGAAATCAGGTAAAGTAAATCTTGGGTCCTGTCTGCATTTCAAAAAATAGCTCCCCATACACTCTTTTTTTGGGCCACATATAAATGCACATGTTATTTTGGATTGGCCCTCATAACAGACTGTTTCAAATTGTATAAATTGCTTAATAAAACAACATCTTTGTCTGCGTGCTTTAAAACTGAGCAGCCATGAAAATTTTTAAAGCAAGAAATTAAAAATAAAATACTAACCAATAATAACAAAAGTACACATTTTAGAACATAGCATTCATAAACAACCAGTCAAATTGCTGTCATTATGACCCACAAGTGTCCATACATGTCAATTACAGCTACTTGACTGTTTACACCTCAAATGTCCAACTGTTACAAAAAGTAGCAACAGTAAAGTATTCCAACATGCTTTACACAAATGTATACTCATCCTGCAATGCCTGACTTAAGATTATTTAACTTGATCATGAGAGCAGGACCAGTCATTTAAATCCACATTGAGCGATCATATCCAGCAATTATAGCCCAGTTGTTGATACTGTACATTTCAGTTGTCTGATTGTACTGAAAATAAATGAATAATAATAATTGACACAAAACTCTGTTTTAAGTTTTTTTTCACACAAGCACATAGTAACCCAAGTAATTCATCATATTTCATACAAATGCACAAGTCCTGCAAAATCAGATTGCTTAAACAGAGTAAATAGCAAGAGGGTAAATTATTTTCATCCACACAGAGCTTCTACCCCACGCAACTACATACTTTATCTAACTGTGATAAACGATAGTACCTTTCAATCTTTTAGTTCTGACAAATAAAAATAAAAAGCACAGGCAAGACAAATGTAAATACTTTAAAAACAATACATTTCTTTAAAAGGTAACAATAACAATTTATAACAATGTTACCAGTAGGCAGTCATCCTTATAGTGATAATAGTTAATATAGTCGCAGTCTGTATTCTAGTGCTGCAACATAGTGTAACACGCCCAAACCAAGAATGATATTTTTCTATAAAATTTTCGTAGCAACTTTTCATATCCTGGAGACTGTACAACTTTGGATATTTTGTCAGAGCACTTTTGTAAAGCCAGAGTTGAGCATTCACATGACAGCAAGAAATAGCATTCTGAGTACTTGTTTACTGAGATATTTATAGAAACATGAAAAGTTATGCTTACTCTTAAATTTAACAAAAGATTCAGAAACAATCTCACCACTCATATAAATTACCATTCTAAATATTGGTAATGCACTGAAGTCTTGGGGCAATACAATGCTTCATCTCAGACCACGAATGCAACATTGATCTTCTGAATGTCAGTAATGAACTAATGACCAGTCAACATCTGCCAATAACATACTTTAATACTTTGCACTGAGGGTAGCCCTACCCTTCATCCTGCTTTGACTATGTCTCCAAATTGGACTTAGGCACATGCATTCACCAAGAAACATGTTCCCACAAACACACACACACACACACACACACACACACACACACACACACACACACACACACACACACACACACACACACACACACACACACACACACACACACACACACACACACACACACACACACACACACACACACACACAATCATGTCCTCCCTGAACTTATCTGCATCATGACTTCTTCCATTTAAGTGAATGGATGACCACTGTCTCTTGATAGTGCTAACTTTTTCCACCTGTAAAATGTAATCAGCCTAGCCGTTCTCTGAATTTCTCAGCAGCATAAATCAGGAACCCCTGGCATTTCTAGGGAGAGCACATTACTAAGTAATATTAGCCAGTCAGCTGGATGTCCTCATTACTATATGTCTTTGCCAGTGGTAGCTTACTCCCATGGTGATTTTCCCACTAGTGGTAAACCTCAGTGGTAGGGTGGTCTAGGGATTGGAAAGGGTTACCACAAGGGGGGATTGCTGGTAAGGCATCCCACTTGGTAATCCTTTCTGATCCCAGGGTTAGTTTTTGAAACATTGATGTCCATATAGAAATGCACATCTTAACAATTATGTTCAAACAAGTAGCAATAAAAAGTACTTTTTCTGTCCCACATCTTGGGATTGCACAGCATACCTCTCAATAATACCTAATACTTTTAATTATGAAGCTAGAACAGAAATATGGAAATCTGAATAATAACAAGTAACAGACAGGGCATCTTAAATTAGCAATCTAAGTCCTGTTTCATAACTTAAACATTACTGGTTCTTATGTAGCCTTTTCTTCATTGATAAGCCACTTACATAAAGAAGTCAGTCTCATAACATTTCAGGACACCCTAAGGAGCTATGGTTGCTGACTGTAGGTACATTTAAAAAGGTGCTATAGACATGAAACAGTTAAATATTGCCCCAACTAACTTAAAAAGCTCATCAACAAATGTCTGTATCAATATGCATTTTTTCAGAACAATAGAAATATTAAAAGTATTAAGTATAAAACTATAATGTTTGAGCTGAATGTAATTTTCAGTGATTTACTACAAAATTAAAAATTTTAAGAGGAAAAGGCTAAGATAATGGATGAAATCACATTCTGAAAAAATGCCTTTATATGTCCAGCCAGGAACGTCTGTCCAGTCGAGAATGCGAGAAAAGCATAGGTCTTCAGAGGACAGCTTAAACCAACAGTTATTTATTTATTTATTGACATTTGACTACTAGTAAAGTTTGATTGGGTAGGAACCCATTTTCAGAGGAGGCCCAGAGTGAAAAGCTTCAATGTATTACAAAGCATTTTTAGAACAATAATTTTACAGTCTTTAAAAATAATACAAAAGACAACTACCGTTTAATTTTACAAAATTAGACATAAAATGAAAATATTGGTTAAGAATAGATACAAGTTGTATGACATATTTAATAGTTGAAACATTTTAGCCAGTTTATAGAGAAATTAAAGGATAGTTAGTACAATACAAACAGGAATTGCAATATGAAGTGAGAGAAAAGCAGGCTTATAGTATGTTTAGAGAGAAGGGTAGGGGGAAGAAATTCATAGAAGTAAGGAAGTGAGTGAAGAAGAGTAAGGAGATGTAAGGTATCAATGGGTCTTTGTTCACATTTAGGGATACAGTTTATCCTGGCTTTGAGTAAGAACAGAGACAACTTTTGGTTAGTTAATGAGCACGAAGAATAATAGCACAAAGGTGTAGTGAAATTCTAGGGTAAACATGAATAACCACAAACCTTGCATTCCAGGCCATGAATAACTTTCAAAAACTATTTAACACTGAGCCTGCAGTTCAGTGCTACTGGTTAACACAATGTTACCATGACCTTGGACAACCAGGACAAGCTTTTTCAGACTTTATTAAGAAGCACAATTTAAATTCCTTTCCTATCTTAATTTGGCAGTGATTTGTACAGTTATGAGTTAGGAAGTGCCTAAGGTACTCAAGAAGGTAAACTCATGAGAGAAAATTGAGCTGAATTTACTGATAAAAGAAGTAAGGTTAAGAGTCAAGAGACTAGCACTTGTCCATCCTGGAGCTGGGGATCCCAGACAGCATTGCCCTTATTATAATCTGCCACTATGTGAAATATAATGTCTTTGTTAATGGGCTATACCATACTTCTCAACTGTACAGATTTTTGCAGAATGTCCAGAGTTTTCTCTCATATTTTCATCTATTCTTTATAAAATTGTGTTTTTTTGGCAAATTAGTGGCAACTCATTAAATATTGAAGTTAGAAAATGACAGACATTTGAGTTTCAGATTTCATGCCCTTCAGAAATGTCATGCAAAAACCTGTTATTCTATTGATTTTCTAAGTTTAGAAGAGCAATATTTATAAATTGTCCCTACTTTTGTGTTGTTGTCCCACTTTTATTAATGGCTTTGTCCAGATGTGTTGCCTTAACAGGTTGAAAGGCATGGACTACACTCTTAGAGTGTTAAAATTATTTTTAATGGACCAGTAGCAACACAGAACAGTTTATATCAAAAATAATGTCTGAAAGCAGGTGTTATGTTATTTATTAACTATTGTTCTAATATGTACAACACTTAATCTGCCCAGCAGTGCTTCCATAGTATGATGTGTTATAAAGCTCTTGTTTCTTGACATATTCAGTAACAGTACTTAATTTGGTTGCACCTACCAATTACTTACAAAGGGGTTAGCATTTCCATTACCTATGTAATGATTGGATGGCATGCTTAAAAATGTAGCAATCTTCATTTATATTATTTATTGTCATTTATTTATCGGGAAAGTTCGACTGGGTCTTCAGTATCAATTTGCAGTGGATACCCTGGCATAAACACTCCAAATTATATAAAAATATATACCTTAGTACTGGAAATGTATTCAAGATGCGTTCAGTGATACAGGCAAACTTTAAATACATTAGAACACAAATCAAGTTGATGTACTAAAGTCAGATATATAATAGTTCTCAATTAATAATGGAAGTTATGAATATGAGCTTGTTTTTGACTAGAAGTGAAACAAAAACTATATTTAGACAGCAAAAAATTTGGAGAAATATGTGAGAGAAAAACTGTAAGGGAAGATATAAGTCTGTATAGTGCAAAAAGACAAAACTAAATGCATTTTCAAATGCATGAGACTAAAGAGAAAAAAAGAATAGTTAAGAATACAGAAGTAATATGGCAGGGGTATTGAAAAAAGGCAATAATGCAAGGAGATAGACGTACAGTATTTAGGATGCTTTGGAGGCAGTACGACAGAGGAAAAAATGTGTCTACAAATTTGATAGACAGGGAGAGAACAGGAGAAAAGAACAAGTGAAATTGTACAAGGAGATATGGTCTATGAAGAGAAAGAGAAGTAGATGAAAGGGAAAAGGGAAATAATGTATTACAGGGCCATGTCCAACCCATAATTGTTGAACATGCTCCATCTTAGCAAAACCAAATCTACATGCTCTAGGGATATAAACCTCAACACAACAATGAATAGAACATGCTGGAGGGATAGATTCCCTTTGCAGAGACTTTCCTTACTATGGAACAGGGTCCTGATCTACATAAGACAGAGCCCCTCACTATCACTCTTCAAGAAGAACCTTGATGAGTGGATGGGTAACAGAAAGTTCACACCGGGGATCACACCAACAGCACTACTAGATAGGGGCCAAGGGTACTAGCTGCTAGTACAAGGGTCTAGGGATCTACTAAAGGGGCGGTGAATACCACACAATGCAGCTGGGCTAATATATGCCTTCGGGCAGATAGCCCAGTACCAACCTATGAACCTAAGAAAAGTATTAGGAAGACAGATAGGGTGCTATCATTTTAACCAGGTTTAGAGCAGGAGCAGATCCATGTTTTACTTAAGAATTATGTTCTCATATTTGAAAGCAGGAAAGTTAGGGTTTGATCTGATATTAATAGTAAAGGTATGCCAAGTTTTAGCAACTGAATAAGAGTATAGGATTTCTCCAGCAGATTTTTTGGGTTTATGCAGTGAGAGGAGTTGTTTGTCTTCCGATTGTAATGGTCTCTTAGGCAAATAGATGTGAAGAAGAGAGACTAGAGCAAGGCAGGGTACACAGCGGGTATGTAGATGATATCATCTGTGGCTGTATGTTGTAGACAGGTAAGCCAGCTGACAGACTGAAGAGGAATGCAATGATGGATATAATGTGTGGAACTAATTGCAAATTTAGCTATTTTGTTGTAGCAGGATTCAAGTTTTGTTTGAAATGAGCTTTGCAGGTTGATGAGAACTGGAGCTGTCTATAGGAGTGGAGGTAAAAGGTAAATGCTGGATAGTGTAATTCTGGAAGTTGTGTTTAAATAAGACTTTTGCCAATAGCGCATCCTTAGTTTTTAATGTGTTTTTAATGATATTTTCTATCTGGAGATAACATTTTAAATTATCATTGTTTGTCATACCAAGGAATGTGGAGTGTACAACAACTTAGATTATTATGGGAGTCGATTTTAAAATTCGATTTATTTACATCTTTTACATAGCATCCCACTAAAAGTGAGTTGGGTGATAACAGTAAGCTATCTTTTCCAGGTCATCTATATGCAGTATGTTGATCTTAGGTTGTGCTCTGGCTGTACTGTTCTTCTCACTTGACCTTTATTGATTCTAATCCATTTTTTTCTTTGGGATTGAATTCAGTGATAAAGACATCATACTTATTACCCAAATTGTAATTATGAATTACAAAAGATAAGATGAATGTGTCAGGTGCAGGAAATATGTCAGATAAAATCTGTACACCTTACTAGTTTATGTCAGCCTCTATTTGAGCCTCTATTTGAACCACCTCTTCCAACTTTGGACCATTCAGCAGTAGAGTAGAGTAGTGTGGGTTTATGCTTAGCTGCATACAACACGTGTAACACCATAAATATTTTATCAGGCAAACTGTTTGGCAGGATTCCTTAATTGTGCAGGCAGTAGAACAGATCCTCATAGTAGAAGGGTTTAGGCTTGACCCAGAATAGATATCGCATTTTTCTAGATCTGACTGAAGTACTTAGATGGAATGATGTGATGCAAAGTTGCAGGTCTGGAAATTTCAGCCTGCCTCTGTATCTTTACAGCAAAAGAAACAAAGTATGAACCAGAGGATTCTTAAGTGAGCAAGCAACAGACAGGACAAAATATTCACCTTGACAGTTTCTGGAACAAAATTTAAGCATAGATGCATGGAGAGTTAAGGCATGCTGAACTAAATTAGAGAGACCATGAAAGCATTTTGATATCACTTTACTAGAAAAGGTAAGCTGTAACATTTTACTGTCATGCAGGACATGCTGAAATCCTCACTATGATTCAACAGTTTTAAACATGCTTTTTAAATGCACCAGTGACAGATATAATTCTACATTTGTGACCAGTCCACACAAATATAGTCCTAATGCCTAAGAAGCACTATTTATCCTTGAAGAATAAAATGAAACAAAAAAAGTAATAATGACATTACCATTCAAAAACAGAATAACATATTTTTAAGCATGAGGCATAAAAGTAGCTGGTTATTGGTCGATACTTCTGTCTTGTCTAACTTAGAAACCTCTCTCCAAATAGCAAAAAAGTCCCAGAACTTGTTAACCTTTACTGCAGAATCAAAGGATAATCAGGAAATCTTTGCTTCATTCCTTATGGGTTACTTCATCAGAGAAGCACAGGTTAACATCAATGGAAACAACTATTTGTATAGTTTGTATATCCAGAGAAAGGAAAGAAGGAATGGTGATTTCTATGCAAAAGAAGTTGAAATATACCCATCGATATTTTGTCCATGTTTATACTAACTTAATAGCTGCACTACATAAAATTTGGGAACTGAAATGTAGTTTTATGCGGTGCAAACTGAGATAAATGCTGTTGTCGTTAGTTTCTATGTACAACAGCTATATAGTGAGTTCAAACAAAGGGCATGTGTCAACCTCCAATCAAGTAAAATATACTCACTGTAAGTTTAATAAAGACTTTAGTTGAGATTCATTGATGGTTAACACACTGTACAGTGCAGAATAACATTGGTAGAAGCCATGTGTGGAGTATGAATGACTAAGACAGAAACTGAAACATGTTCAAAAGTTAAAATAGCACACAGTATGCAACACATGCTAAAGCATACATAATGACATATAAATTAGGAACCATATCTAATGAGCCCCATGAAATGTGTAAATGGCAGATATCCAGAGACTTCTAAAAGATGCGGTGCTGCTCAGTCATGCTTACCTATTTTGAATGTTGAGATTTATAGTATACATGACAGAAGCTAAACTAGCAATTGCAGGAGCAGCAGCACAACATATGAGTTGGGAGACACTGTTAGAGCTGTTGCTAACAGTGTGGCATGTTGTGGCCATCAGTACCAGAGGAAGAGAATGTTGTGGCCTTCCAAACCAATGCAAGGGATACAGACAGATCTTGGCATACCATTACCTGACAGACCAACAAACTGTGATTTCCTGGAAGATATGGTTACTGTAAGAGACCTAGATCAACTGTGTCTCGCACAAATGGAATCAATGGCTACGAACAGTATGCACATCCCTGTGGTAACAAAGGTATGTGCAGCATTAACCCTCTTAACTAAATGGACCTTCCAGTGATCTACAAGCCACACATAGAAATGTTGAAGGCATCAGGCTTGTGAATCCTAAATCAGTTCTTTCATGTTATGCTACATGTGTAAGAGGATATCAGGATCCCCAGGAAAACAGAGGAGAGAAACAACATCATGTGGGCCTTCTTTGAGATAGGATGTGCCCCAAAGTTCTTGGCAGACAAATGTCATTTGAATATGTCTCATGGATGCATCTATGAAGGAAGCATTTTCCAGCAGTAACATTTGCAGCGTTCCTGTTATTTAATCGACCATCTTAAATGTCAAGTCTTGGAAGTTCGATTATATGATATAGACCACATTTGCAGCACTGATTGCTATATGTCCATATCCTTCTGGTTGCTGTGCAGTAGGTGTGTTTTCTCCTGCAAGCCACAGGACAAAGTCACCAGCTCCACAATGCCATTTGCAGCAGTTGTTTGGACATGGACCACTGATCTGCACATTGGTTGATTCTGTTGCACTTATATCAGGGATGGTTCTGGATTCATTGCAGTGCATCCTCCATCCCTGAACCTCTCCCGTGTGGTGGCTATGCCTACCTCAGAAGCAATGCACATGTCAGATGTTATGCAGGCTAGAAACACAGGTGGAGTCTGTGAGACTCTTAGCTGCTGCATGTCTGACATGCTGTAATGAGGATCTCTGCTCAGTCAGTACCTCAGCAGGCATCTCAGCAATGGCTGATATGTGTGAGCTCATCCCCACATAGTATTTTACATATTGGCACTTCTCATATGACAATGCCACTTTCATTTTGCCATCAACAGCTAGTATGCCCTACTAACATCAACCCTATATTGTCCTGTTATGCTAAGTCCCTCTCTCCCTCTGACAACAAATAGAACCTGTGAAAACATGAAAATATATAACACCATTGTCAACCCATGCACATCTATTGTCAAGTCAACACACATATGCCTCAGTATCTCATTGGGGCATGCCTAGAGTTACACATAGAAACAGTGCTATTAAATACATGGGAAGACATTCTTGTTGTGCAGCATGTTGCATTTGCAATAAACAGAGGGTCCTAGAGGACTAGATATGCTACGGATGTTTGGCTGCTAACCTGGTGCTTCCTATACTGATACATGGTTGGTCAGTGGCAGACCTGCTCCCACATGCAGGTCACTCCCAGGTATGATGTGCTGATCTCTCTTGGAGTTGAGTGACTCATCAACCCCTGTTACACACTTCTATGGTGTTGGTCTAATCCCTATGGTCATCCTGTATGTTGCAATATCCAATGCCTTTCTTTTGCATGGAGTATCATATTGATGACCATTCAGTATTTTACAAGGAGCTATTTTTTCTGCTCCCCCGACATTCACATCCTGTACCAACCTTGCCAAATCTGATCCTAACAGTGTTTGTTTGCAGCATCTATTCAGAGAGTTTGCTATGTGTATGGGAGTCATGCAGTCCACTCTCCTGCCTAGTGAACTTTTTGAGGCATTATTGCCCTTGGCTGGCCATGCCAATACCTATGTACATGAGGATTAAGTATGTCATTCAATGGCTGAATATGTTATGTTGTGTCATACACATGACTATGATTACAGCCTCGTTATTATGGACTTGTTTATCAGCTGCAATGCATAACCTTATGTGTCTGCATATGATAGTGGAATCCTACACTCTCTGTAGCATGTAAACTCCACAGTATCCTATGCTCAAAGCTTAATACCCCACAAATAGCCAAATTGTGCTGCACCATAACAGTGTAATGCAGTCCTAGTTAAACATACAACAAAATGTGTGCCTAGTTCTCCCTGACAGTCCCCAATGGGATTGCAGTTATAGAGTAATACTTTAAACAGCATTAACATTGTAATGTACTATATCTACAGAAATGCTATTCACATACCTCAATATCTTACACATGTAACTGTAAGTAATGTTGCACAACAGAGCTGCGGTGCTTTATATTGTGCTAACAGCTGGCAGTTATCCTAATGAAGCCAGATGGTGTTAATCTTTGTGAGTCTCTGGATCTGTGCAGTAACCTAACCATACATATTGGCATAAGCCATCCACACCACTTTCAGCACTAAGCATGTAAACTGTGCACTCATACATAGGGCATGCGTACACGTAGTGCTATGGTACAGCACATTATGACAGAAAGCGTGATTCACAAATGGACATCCATACACATGGTTCGAAAACACTGTGTACTGAGAGGACCTACTGAGTTGCTATGACTGCTTCTATGAGTGGAAGAAGTAGATTCCCCTGCAGGACATTTTTGGTAGAGCAGGATTTTCCATTTTCCTGCAAAGAGGTTTTACAGAGCATCTGTTGGGTCACTATGATGGCCTATTGGTGATGGTGGGAAGCTGGTATGAACTGGACCAGGTGTTGAGTGAAGCCATCAGTATCACACATTTAGGAAAGCAAAATCCTCATGATTTTGATGACTTGAGATGGTATGTCCCTGCCTTGTTCTGACAATGGGAGGTAACTGTCTGGAAGCCTGAGACAGATATATATGGCAGGCATTTTTCTTATTGTTGTTTTTGTTGTTGTACCACTGCATTTACTCTGTACAGTGTTGTACAAGTATGCTTCACAGTATGAGCTGTGTTTTTGCAGTAGCAGAGGAGCATCTGCTTTAAGTTAAGCAACTGGACCAACCATAAATGTATAGGTATTTAAAGGAAGCAGTTGGTTGCGGTTACAAATGAGATCTGTGATGATAAGATTTTTCGGAGTTTTTTTCCAGCTTTGGTTAGGTACTAAATATCACAGTTTTTGCTTTGGAGTGGTTAAGGAGTAGCGTATAGTTATTCAGCCAGGAATTAAAGGAGTAGAGGTCAGACTAAATCTGAGTTTGAATAGTTGAATGTGAGAGATAAGATCAAAGGACAGCCATGTCATTAGTCTGAAGGGTGAGAGAAAAGTTATGGAGATCATTGGATTGTTTGTTAATGAAGATTGAAAACAGTGAAATTAGTATGGAGTTCTGTGGAACTCCTTTGGAAAGGGTAACTGGAAATAATATGGATAAGTCAATGTTGATGCTGAAATACCTATTTGTATAGGTTTCATTTAATCAATTTTATGCATATAACTATGTAGTATTTTACAGTTCCTCGTGAAATGCAATCTTCCCTTTTACATTAAAATCTATTACATTTTGAAATCAATACCCTGTGATCTAATGCCTGTTGTTGTCTGTAAACCTAACCTAAATCCTCAGAGACAACAAACAGGTAATTAATTTGTACTATTTGTATTAGTCATGCATCTTCCAGCAGTCTGATAATTGTCTATTGAGGAACCGTCAAATATTAATTAATTAATACTTACCTACTCTAGTCCTTCATGACCCATTCAAATATTTATTAAATGTCTATTAGCTCCTTAAGTCATTAAATTCTTAGAAATTGAATCGATGCATCATTAATTCTGACTTACTTTAATCACTATAAAATATTGACTAAATGTTTAATTTTTGGAATTAAATATATTCTCTGAACAGGTACAGTTTGTATTTGCTTTTTTCTTATCTTGATCAATTATGTTTGAAGTAAAAGAGTGACTATAGTGACTTGATTACTCTTGTGCTGGTAGAACTAGGACTATTCAGCAGAAGCTCTGATCTTAGTTAACTCGACTGTAGGTGATCTCACTGTTCAGATATTTTCCCATGTATGTATGTTTTGGGGGCCTTATTCTTTAAATCACAAGGTGTAGAGTAATATGGAATAGTAAGTTCTAGATGGACAATGCACCTGTATATTGATGTTTGGCATATATCTGTAGGTTGTGTTGGATGTTTTAATTCTGTTTTCTCAAGTATGAATGCTCAGATCTATGTTGCATATGTTGCATATTGTGATTCTCATACAGGAATGGTTATATAACAACACAATAGCTCTGTCAAATGTGTGCAGTGTTCAGACATTGCATTCTAATAGGCTCATAGGTTCATAGGAGGTTACTAGGCTAATGGCTCTAGGGCCTTTACAAGCCTAGCCATGTAAGAACCCAGAGTACCCTGGTTGATCATAGTTAGATGGTTGTTGTTTGCAGAGCAATACTATGATTAGCACTGAGCTCCCCTGTCCATAAGGACCATAGATGCCACCTCCCCCAAGGTGAATTTGTAGTTTCCTATACAATTGTCAAGGTTAAGCTTAAATAGGGTCATTAAGGAGCTCTGCTTCACATGAAATGCCAGCTTATTCCAGAGGAGGTGCAATCTCTGGGAGATATATCTGTCTTTCCAATATGTTCTGTTGATGTCACAGGCTAGGTTGAGGTCCATGGAGCGAGTGACTCTTGTCCCATTTGATTTGAGGATGTGCAGCATTTACATTAAGCCAGGGTCACAAACTGTTCTATAGACCAGGCACAGGTCACCTTTCAGCAGCCTGTAAAATACAGAGTACAATGATAGGGCTTTCAGTTTTTATTGTAGGTCATGTCTTGGAGGCCCTGAATTCTCTTGGTTAGAAACCTCTTTGGTCTCTCCAGCTGCTGCAGGTGTCTGGTGAGTTACATGCAGAAGGGATCATTGAACTCAATCAGTAGTCTGATAAGAACTGAGGACAATGGAGTAATGACCTCCTTGGTCTTGAATGCAATGCCCTTATTTATGAGATGGGCTGTGTAGAATGTGTTTGAAGTTTATATTGCAATCAACCTATGTTCCCAAGTCATGCAGCACTGTGCTTGAGTTAAGAGGGGTGCTGTCTATATTGTAATTAGCAGGAGCTACTTCTCTGCCAAAGGGAATGAAGATTTTTTTTTGCATTTAGTTTCAGTTCATGGCCCTCGCACCAATCATTTGTCTATGTCAGTCACTTCTGTAATTTCTTCCTTTGTTGAGTATCTTCCTTCTTGTTCTTAGATGTCAGTTTCATTCTTTTCTTATATAACTTATTTATATTTGCAGTCCACCAGAGTGGTTTGCTTTTGCAAGAGGACCTGGTTTTAGTCCTCTTAGGCAGTGTTGAGTACGTGGCTATATAAGAGCATTTGTGTACTTCTCCATATAGGAGACATTGTTGCCTGCATTAGCAGAGGCTTTGAAACCATTTATATAATCTCTTAGGAGGTGATAGTTTGCTTTGGAGAAACTTTTTTATTTATTTATTATTATTTTTTTTTTGCACCTGTGAGGCTATCAGGCCTGATCTTTACTTCAAACAAGACAGATTTATGGTCTGACTTAACTAGGGAGGGCAGCACATTGGGGGTAGTGCAGTAGCCCCCTATATTGGTAAGTGTGATGATAGGAAGTACTGCCAGCCATGCCAGAAGAAATAGGGCAGTGGATTTGTAACATATGCCAGTGCAGCTAGCTGGAATTTTGCAAATAATTATATGTCTTTTGTATATCAAACTGATTTGTACAGATGCTTGTGGTGAAAATGTATCTGTGATGATTGCTTGTGTTAAAATGTATCAGCAGTGTGCCCTACTGGAAGGAAAAGAAATGTACATGTATTATTGTAACTACATTAAATTTATATGTTTTAACAGAGAACTGGAAGTGAAGAGGTTAATCTTAAACTTCAAAATATATCTGAAATTAAATTACTTTATGGGTTAAGCCATAAAGATGTTATCCCACAGTTTTAAATATTGCCAGAGCTGCACTGTCTGTGCTAGAGACTAGGTTGTAACTACTGTAGGAAGAAGGGAAGTGTTTTATGGTTTTATGACTTCCAGGAGATCTGAGCAAAGTTCTATCTGTGTGTATGGTAAAACATAGGTGCTAAAACCCTAGCAGACTCTAGTGTTGGTGAGTGTGGGAAACAGACTCAGATGACCAGATATGACATCATTGTGTAATCAACTCAGAAATAATATTTAGCTATTAGTAGGTGATTGGTTTCAGCATTCTGTATTCTGTCTTGGATTTGACAACAAGGACCACTCACCCATCTTGCCTTGTGGTAATAAATAACTTAGCTAGGCAACAGTAATTATTTCAGATTAGTCAGGAAAATATAGTGAGATTTGAAATACTGTTTTTCTATAACTGTATGAAATTTTCCATCTGTGTTATTTTTAATATCTCCTGTGACTAAAACTCTGGTGTTTACTGTAAATAGATGTTTAGCATTTTCCTGTTCTTTAAATATTTATTATTAAATATATTTAAACTTTTCATTATGATTGGTCCTTTTTAGAAAATATTTAAGCTTTGAGAGTATTTGCATATACTTTTTTGTGATAATTGTGGCCACTACTGAAAGCTTTGCTGTTTGGTCATTACCATTTGTATTAATATTATTATATTAACTTCACTCATTATAATTGGATACCCTTTTAAGAGCCTTATAGTAACTGACTGGCGGCAGTGAAACTACCTTTTAGTCTGGGCAAAGTTGGTAGAGTGGGTAATCTGCCAGCCTTTCTCAGGTGTGTGTGTGTGTGTGTGTGTGTGTGTGTGTGTGTGTGTGTGTGTGTGTGTGTGTGTGTGTGTGTGTGTGTGCGTGTGTGAAAATTAAATCTCATAGAGTGTGTGTGTCACCTACTGGGGCAGGGACATGAAGCACTGGTTTCACAATGTCAGTGGGGAGCCTTATTGGGAACCCTTAAGGAGACAGATAAAGACAACAAGACCCTGCGCTGAGTGTGTGCCCTATGTGTTCTTAAGGGAAATTGAGAGATCTGCATCTGGAAATACTGAGTGTATCCATTTGTATTACAAGTGAGCATCCCTTTCCAGTGTCAGTGGTGAGGATTCGGGCTCCTTGATTACTGACCCAGCATGAGGACATCACAGTAAGTACTAGGTCTAGGACATTTGATCCCTTTGTTGTGGTGCAGACTAAGTGTTCCAGGGCATTTGAGTTACCAAAGTCCAGGAACATCAGTGTGGTCATGTCTGTGCTCATGTAAGCTGTCCAGTCAATGGCTGGGTAGTTTAAGTCTCCCATGACCAAGGTGTTTAGCTATATAATTAGTGATTCAAGCAAGTCCAGGTAGGCACTATGTTTCACCTGGTTCATGGTGGGGACCTGTAGCTAGCTATCATATGGTAGGGTGTTTTGCCTATAGTTATTTGAACCTGGAGTAGTTCAAGAGAATCATACTGTTTCACCAGTTCATAGGTTCATAGGTTCATAGGTAAGTACTAGGCTATCTGCCCAAGGGCATTTATAAGCCTAGCCAGAATATGTTGGCTTTCGCCACCCCCTTAGATTAGTTCCCTGTGCCTCTGTCCAGCAGAGCCATCAGTTCCCTGTGCCACTGTCCAGCAGAGCCATTAGTTCCCTGCGCCACTGTCCAGCAGAGCCAGTGCAGTGATCCCCAGGGTAAATTTTCTGTTTCCCATCCACCCGTCAAGGTTTCTCTTGAAGAGTGTTAGTGAGGGGCTCCGCTTGATGTATATTGGAATCCTGTTCCAAAGCATGGGGAGTCTCTGGGATAGGAATCTATCCCTCCAGCATGTCCTATTTATCATTGTGGTGAGGTTTATATCTATAGAGCGTGTGGCTCTCTGGGATTTGTTTTTTTTTAGGTGGAGCATGTCCATCAATGCTGGGTTGGACATGGCCTTGTATGTCAGTCAGAGATCACCTCTGAGTAAGCGGTATGCAATTGAGTACAGCTGGAGTTTCTTGAGTCGGGCTACATAGGGCATCTGTTTGAGGCCAGTAATCCTCTTGGTGAGGTACTTTTGTGGCCTTTCAGCTGTTGCAGGTGTCTTATAAGGTACATCCCAAATGGGGCGTTGTATTCTATGATGGGTATAATGAGTGATGAGTAGAGAGGCACAATAACCTCTTTTGTTCTAGATGCGAACCCTTTTGTGATTAGGTGGGTCACATAGAAGGATTTTCCAACCACCTTGGCAATATGATTATCAAAGGAGAGATTACTATCTACTTGGGTCCCCAGATCCCTTATTACATTTTCTGTATTTAGGGGACTACCATCTATGTGGTAGTTCATGGGTATTTTGTTTTTTCCAAAGGGGATGACTATGCACTTTTTGGCATTTAGCTTGAGGCCATGATTTTGACACCAGTTATCAGTCTCAGTGAGACCCATCTGAAGGATGTCTGTATCAGCCAGAGAATCAATTATGGCCCCTAGTTTGCAGTCATCTGCAGACTTGGTCAGCCATAGTCCTCCTATGCTCGCCTGTACCTCTGAAAACCTATCACTTGCTCACTAAAGCAATTATATAAGTCAGCACTAAAAAATAAAAGCAATACACCCTTACTCCCCACTGGCCCTTGTTTTCAATTATAAAGGAATTCCCAATATTATTCTAGCAAGTCCAAAGGTCAGTTGTCAATCTCCTCTCTGGTCCAGCTGGTGAATCTCGGAATCTTGAGGCAATGTTACAACTGCCTCATGTACACAGACAACCCTCTCCTCCTCCCAACCAATTCCAACACATGTGAGAGATGCAACCATATAGCCAAACTGGAGGCTAAGCTCTCTCAACTCAGTACTGGCATAACCAGTCAGGAGGAGAAGGAAACCACACTCACTACAATTCCAGTCTCACATAGACCTACCACGACAGCAAACCAAGCACATAATCACACAAAAACATACTCGGAGGCTTTAAATAAAGATCTGCCTAAGCAGCAGAGACCTCCAAAGCAGACACCAAAAACCAAAACTACCCCAAAACAAAACACATGCAACACATATCTCACAAAGCCAGTGTGCCGAACAGTCACAGCCCTTAAGACTAAATAACACACCTGATACACTTGTAATAGGTGACTCTATCGTCAGGCACACTGACATCCCGCTCACCAGGCTGAACAAGGAGAGGGTCACGGTGAGCAGCCTGTCGGGCGCTAGGATCCGCCACATAACACAAACACTCAGGTCACTCCAAGGCAAGTACAAATATGACTCAGTCATTGTCCATGCTGGTGTGAATGACCTGAGACGTACCTCCCTGGACTACATGAAAAGAGACATAGAGGAGCTCTCTGAGCATGTAGCCCAGGCCGGTATGACCCTGACCTTGAGTAGCATCTTACCCTCACCAAGAATGATGCCACAATATGAAGACAAGATGATCAATTTCAACAATTGGCTTAAGTACTGGTGTCATTCAAAGGGGATCCAATGCCTGTCAGCTTGGGATGATATGCTCGACAAGCCATGATGCTTCGCTAGGGACAGCTTGCACCTGTCACCCCTGGGCTTTCGGATATTGGCAAAGGCTCTTGCAACCCCCATAGTGCCTTTTTTAGGCAAGGCTCAAAAGACAAACCCACCTTCATAGGTATCACAAGGGATAAGAAACTAAGAGTAATGCTACTCAATGCCAGAAGTCTAAACCTCAAAATGCATGCACTTGAAACTCTCCTTAGCATGGAGAACATCGATATCTGTGCAGTAACAGAAACCTGGTTCAGGGCTCCCGAGAGCACCCTGGCACTACCAGGTTATTCCTCATACCATGCTTTTCGGCCCCAAAACTTGGACCGAACCACAAAAGGAGGGGGAGTATCGATATTCATCAAAGATACCCACACCTCCAGGTTGGTGGCAAAGCATGAAGCATCAGAGACTATCCATGTGCAACTAACAGTGGGTAAAACTGCCTTCCAGTTTATAGCCTGCTACAGACCAGCCTCCCAAACCCAGGAACCCCACTCGGCCTTCCTGAGAACACTGGAAAATATGAAGGTCACTGCAAACACCATTATATTGGGCGACTTCAACTACCCAAACATAGACTGGGATCATTACTCTAGCTCCAACACCCTAGCCCAAAGGTTCCTAGAATTTATAAACTCAAATGCTATGGAACAACTTGTTACCACTCCCACAAGAGGGGAAAACATACTGGACCTGATCATCACCAACATGGGGACTCTATGCTCCAGACCAGAAGTGCATCCCTCACTGCTAAGATCAGACCATAAACTAATCTCACTGGATATTCACATCCCGACCCCACCCCCTGCCCAGAAAACCACAGTGAAAAACTTCTCTAAAGCAAATTTCACACTCCTCAAAACCGAGGTGGAATCCTTCAAAGCCCCCGGGCCTGTGGTAAATACGGCCCAGACCACAGAACCCTTTATAAACGCATTCTATGAACACCTTCAGGAATGCATGGATCATGCGATCCCAAATAAAACCAAGACCCAATCCTCCAAAGGCAGACGTCCTGTCTGGTGGACCCCAGCCATAAACAAACTATACAATAGAAGGAGGAAGCTACTAAATGATAGAGCAAAATCCCAGAAAGGGAAGGCATCACTGATCAGTATTAGCAAAAAACTACGGGCACTCATAAAATTGTCTAAGGCCAGCTTCGAGAGAAAAATTGCACAGGACACTAAGGATAATCACAAGGCTTTCTTTAGTTATGTTAGGAACCTGGGTGGTAATTCCCAGATATGCTCAGAATTAGTCCAAAATGACAAAAATACACCAAACCCACAGACATTGCCAACATCCTAGCTGACAGGTTCACCACAAACTCCCTCCCCACCAAAAGGGCAAATATCTATCCCAGCAGAGTGCTGCCCCTGACATCTCAGATGCTCAGGTAAGAGCCACCCTCTCCAAAGCAAAAAACACAGCATCAATGGGACCAGACGGTGTCCCGGGCTGCGTCCTACATGAACTCCAAGAAGAGCTAAACCCAAACATAAAACTACTGTTCAATCTCAGCCTTACTACAGGATATGTGCCTAAAGAGTGGCGTACAGCAACAGTGGACCCTCTCCATAAAGGTGGTGCCTCAACGGATCCTGGAAACTATCGCCCCATAAGCCTGACTAGCTTGGTCTGCAAAGCTATGGAAAGGATCATCATGGACCTCATAAATAAAGATATTGGGGACCTACAGACACTGGATCCTACAAGTTCGGCTTTGTTAAGGCAGATCCTGCCTCTTAAACCTGGTTGATTTCTTTGAAACAGTCACCAAGGCCATTGACGAGGGGAAGGTGTCCACACAGCCTACCTGGACCTCGCAAAAGCCTTCGATACAATACCCCACTCAAGCATTATAGATAAGCTCACCAGCTTAAATATAAACCCCTATGTCACTAGATGAATTGCAAACTGGTTCAAGGACAGAACCCACATGTTTAGAATTGCTGGAGCCATGTCAGACTCCAAACCAGTTACAAGTGGTGTCCCACAAGGCTCAGTCCTGGGACCTCTCTTGTTCGGTATATATTTCTCGGAGGTACAGGCCAACATGGAAGGACTGTGGCTGACCAAGTTCGCAGATGACTGCAAACTGGGCGCCATAATCGACTCTCTAGCCGACACAAGCATCCTCCAAAAGGGCCTCATAGAAACAGACAACTGGTGCCAGAGCCATGGCCTCAAGCTAAATGCCAAAAAGTGTATAGTTATCCCCTTTGGCAAAACAAAGTGCCCACAAATTACCACATAGGTGGTAATCCATTAAGTACAGAAGAAGTAATTAGGGACCTGGGGACCCAAGTTGATAGCAATCTCTCATTTGACAACCACATGGCCAAAGTGGTTAGTAAAACATTTTATATAGCCCACCTAATCATGAAGGGATTCACATCTAGATCAGGGGAGGTCATCGTGCCTCTTTACTCATCCCTCATCAGGCCCATAATTGAGTACAATGCCCCTTTTGGGATGTACCTTACCAGACACCTGCAGCAACTGGAAAGACCCCAAAAGTACCTCACCAAGAGGATCAAAGGGCTAAAACAAATGCCATATGCTGCCCGGTTAAAGAAACTCTAGCTCTACTCAGTGGCATACCGCCTGTTCAGAGGCGATCTGTGCCTGACGTATAAACCCATGTCCAACCCGGAATTAATGGACATGCTGCACCTCAGAAAATTCAAATCCCATTGAGCTATGCACTCGAGAGACTTGTACCTCAACACTGAAATAAATAGGACATGCTGGAGGGACAGATTCATAACCCAGAGGCTCCCTTCACTCTGGAATAAAATCCCAGTCCAGGTTAGGCAGAGTCCCTCATTGACTCTCTTCAAGAGGAATCTTGATGAGTGGATGGGAAATCGTAGGTTTACCCCAGGTATCACTTCTGTGTCACTGTTAGACAGAGGCACAGTATACTAACCTCGAAAAAGGGCATAGCAAAATAAATTTAAAATGGGTGGTGAAGCCAAACACATTCTGGCTAGGCTTATAAATGCCCTAGGGCAGATAGCCTAGTATGAACCTAAACCTATGAACCTATATACCGAACAGGAGGAGTCCTAGGACTGAGCCCTGGGGGACGCCACTTGTAACCGGTTTAGAGTCGGACATAGAGCCTGCAACTCTCACCATGTGGGTTCTATCCATGAGCCAGTTGGCAACCCATCTCGTGACATAGGGGTTTATGTTCAAACTGGTGAGTTTGTCTATAATACTAGAATGGGGAATGGTGTTGAAAGCCTTTGTGAGGTCTAGGTAGGCTGTGTGAACCTCCTTTCCCTCGTCTAATGCCTTGGTAACCATATCAAAGAAGTCCACCAGGTTTAGGAGGCATGATCTGCCCTTAACAAACCCAAACTGGGTAGGGTCCAAAGTTTGGAGGTTCCAAATGTCTCTGTTAATGAGTTCCATGATGATGCGTTCCATAGCTTTGCAGATCAGGCTAGTCAAGCTTATAGGGTGATAGTTCCTGGGGTACGTTGTGTCTCCACCTTTGTGGAGCAGGATAACTGTTGCTGTGTGCCACTCTATGGGTACGTAGCCTGTAGAGAGGCTGAGTTTGAACAGTGTGTTTAGGTGAGGGGTTAGTTCATTTTGGAGCTCTTGTAAGACACAGCCTGAGACCCCGTCCGGTCCCACTGAAGCTGTGTTTTTGGCTTTGGATAGGGCTGTTTTAACCTGTGCATTGGTGATTGATGGGGCCCTACATTCTTCTTGTATGCTTATGGGCCCTTTAGGGGGTGAGAGGGGGGGTGACATTTGCACTAAACGTGTCTGTCAGAATGTTTGCAATATCAGTCGGTTCAGTGTATTTTGTGCCATTCTGCACTAACTCAGAGCAGATCTGAGAGTTTCCACTTAGGTTCTTGACATAGCTAAAGAACGCTTTGCGGTTATCTTTGGAGTCATTGGTAATTTTTCTTTCAAAACTAGCCTTGGATGATTTAATGAGGGATCGTAGTTTCTTGCTGATACTGATCAGGGATGTCTTTCCTTCTTGGTAATTTACTCTTTTCTGTACTAGTTTCCTCCTTCTGTTGTATTGCTTGTTTATGGCAGGACTCCACCAGACTGGTTTCCTTTTCTTGGAGGAGTGAATCTTGGTTTTACTTGGGATAGCACAATCCATGCATTCCTGCAGATGCTCATAGAGTACCTTTGTAAAGGTTTCAGCAGCTTGGACAGCATTGCCCTTTAGCATGGGGGCTGTGAACCTTTCCACCTTGGTCTTAAGTAACATGAAATTTGCTTTTGAAAAGTTTTTCATGGTGGTTTCCTTGATTGGGGTTGGGTGCGGAATGTGGATATCCAGAGTGATTAGTCTATAGTTTGATCTAACCAGAGAGGGGTTGAGCTCCAGTGAGGAACACCAGTTGCCCATGTTGGTGATGACCAGGTCCAATATGTTGTTCCCTCTGGTGGGGGTGTTGACCAGTTGATCCAGAGCATCCGAGTTTATAAATTCTAGGAAGCATTGGGCAAGAGAGTTAGTACTTGAATAGTTCTCCCAGTTTATGTTTGGGTAATTGAAATCACCCAGTATTAAGGTGTTTGGTAGGACCTTCATATTTCCCAGTGTCTCCAGAAATGCGGAATTGGGGTCCTGGGCCATGGTGGGTGATCTGTAGCAAGCTACAATTTGGATTGCAGTTTTGCCCATTGTTAGTTGCACATGGATGATCTCTGATGCATTGTGCTGTGCCACTAACCTGGAGGTGTGGGTATCCTTGATGAATATGGATGCACCCCCGCCTTCTGTGTTTCAGTCCTGGTTCTGTGGCCAAAAGGTATGGTATGAGTTGTAGCCTAGTAGTGCTGGGGTGCTCTCAGGAGCCTTAAACCAGGTTTCTGTTACTGCACAGATGTCTATGTTCTCCATACTGAGGAGTGCCTTGAGTGCGTGCATTTTGAGGTTTAGACTTCTGGCGTTGAGTAGCATTACCCTCAGTTTTGGTTACTTGTGCTGTTTATGGTGGTGGGTTTGTCTTTTGAGCCTTGCCTAAAAAAGGCTCTATGGGGTGGCAAGAGCCTTGGCCAGTATTGGAAAGCCTAAGGGTGACAGGTACAAGCCATCTCTTGCGAAGCAATGCAGCTTGTCGAGCATGTCATCCCAGGCGGACAGATACTGGATCCCCTTTGAATGACACCAGAAACTTAGCCAATTGTTGAAATTGATCATTCTTGGTGAGAGAAGGATGCTACTCAGGGTCAGGGTCATACTGGCCTGGGCTACATGATCAGAGAGCTCTTCCATGTCTCTTTTCATGTAGTCTAGGGAGGTACGTATCAGGTCATTTACACCAACATGGACAATGACAGAGTTGTATTTATACTTGTTCTGGAGTGACCTGAGTGCTTGTGTTATGTGGCGGATCCTGGCACCTGACAGGCAGTTAACTGTAATCTTCTCCTTGTCCAGCCTAGTTAGTGGGACATCAGTATGCCTGACTATAGAGTCGCCTATTACTAGTGTATTGGTTATGTTATTTTATTATTATTTTTTAAAACATTTTTAAGAATTTCCATTACACATTTCTGTTTGTCCTTTTGTAAAAAACTTGATTGGTTTTAATTTATTCAATTATCCACTTATTGTGTGTGTATATATACTCAGGGACTCCTCCCTGTTTTTTGTCTGATGAAGTTGCATTGTGTAACGAAAACGAGCTATTCCAAAAGGATTTTGCGTTAATAAACTCGTGAGTTTTACTTGTGGTGCCTTGTGCATTTCTACTTCTCCTATTTTTGCCTGTGGATATTTATTGGCGTTTTCTCCATCCCTCACTGGCCTTGTATTGTTTTGTTGTATTTTGCCAGTGTTTCTTCCTTCTGGTTGTGGTTTTGAATATGGAAGTTCTGGGTGAGACCAGAAACGCCGATATCCCTGATTGCTCACTTCGTTCTGAAGTGGGTGAAATTCGCAAACTAACTGGCCAGTTGAGTCAACTTATTGACATTCTTTTGCCTTTAGGACAAGGCTTGCAACAAATGTTTTCTACATCTGCTAATCCTCATCCTCCGGACTTGCGAGGTTCTAAAAACACCCCTGTTCTTTCCAACGACGATGGTTCGTTCCCGTCGACCAGCAGAGGGCATCATCAAACTGCTGCAGATTTTTTCAGGACGCCACTAGCCTTGCAGACGGGGAATGAACGCTTGTCTGGTGTGGACAACAATAACAGAGTTCACTGCACACCTCCTTCTTCGTTTCAGGACTGGTACAAGGAGGTTCCTAGTTTTGATTACCAACGAGAAGGTATTCCAAACGTTAACCAGGGCAGCAGTTTTCAGGACTCTTTGCTTTCACTCGAGACTTCATTGTACAGGTACCGTAGTTTGGTTTTAGATAACAAGTACCTCAATGAATGTCTCGAGAAACGTATTGTGCCTAAAGGACTCAGGGTTCATAAGTACCCTAACAATGTTATTGCAGGCAGCGAATTTCATGCTGAACTTATTCATGCTTTTGACAAATGTGGGCTAGAGATTGTACAAGCCATCATCAAAAAGAATGAGAAAGAAATTGTTTTATTAGATAAAGACATAGAGGCTATTAATTTAGTTGTTACTAGTGATTTGATGTTTCAAGTAGAAAGAGAGAAGATGAAATATTATCAAATCAGAAAAGATGTTGACAACAAATGTAATGAAATTTTACAAAGAAAATACAAAAAGTTATATAGAGATGTAAAAGAGTATAAAGATGGATGCCAGTATCCTGTTCCACCTTTTAGTAAAACACAGTATCATAAATCATACAAACAGGGCCCAAGTACTACTGCTATAGTTCATGACTTTACACCTGAAGTAGAAGGTTTTCAGGGCCAGGTACAGGAACCACTTCCCAGGAGATCCGAGAGGATCCGCAATCAGCGCAAAGGGTATCAGGATCAGTCTTTTTCCCCAGAACGCCATCCTTACAGGGGAGGGACGAACAATTACAGGAACCATCCTCCAGCCAGCCCTTTTTAGAAAACAAAAAAAGGGCTACAATGATAAAAAATCCCAAAAGGATACTACCAAAAACTACGGGCACTCATAAAATTGTCTAAGGCCAGCTTCGAGAGAAAAATTGCGGGACACTAAGGATAATCACAAGGCTTTCTTTAGTTATGTTAGGAACCTGGGTGGTAATTCCCAGATATGCTCAGAATTAGTCCAAAATGACAAAAATACACGAACCCACAGACATTGCCAACATCCTAGCTGACAGGTTCAGCACAAACTCCCCACCAAAGGGCAAATATCTATCCCAGCAGAGTGCTGCCCCTGACATCTCAGATGCTCAGGTAAGAGCCACCCTCTCCAAGCAAAAACACAGCATCAATGGGACCAGACGGTGTCCCGGGCTGCATCCTACATGAACTCCAAGAAGAGCTAAACCCAAACATAAAACTACTGTTCAATCTCAGCCTTACTACAGAATATGTGCCTAAAGAGTGGCGTACAGCAACAGTGGACCCTCTCCATAAAGGTGGTGCCTCAACGGATCCTGGAAACTATCGCCCCATAAGCCTGACTAGCTTGGTCTGCAAAGCTATGGAAAGGATCATCATGGACCTCATAAATAAAGATATTGGGGACCTACAGACACTGGATCCTACAAGTTCGGCTTTGTTAAGGGCAGATCCTGCCTCTTAAACCTGGTTGATTTCTTTGAAACAGTCACCAAGGCCATTGACGAGGGGAAGGTGTCCACACAGCCTACCTGGACCTCGCCAAGAAGCCTTCGATACAATACCCACTCAGGCATTATAGATAAGCTCACCAGCTTAAATATAAACCCCTATGTCACTAGATGGATTGCAAACTGGCTCAAGGACAGAACCCACATGGTTAGAATTGCTGGAGCCATGTCAGACTCAAACCAGTTACAAGTGGTGTCCCACAAGCCTCAGTTCTGGGACCTCTCTTGTTCATTATATATTTCTCGAAGGTACAGGCCAACACAGAAGGACTGTGGCTGACCAAGAATGCAGATGACTGCAAACTGGGCGCCATAATCGACTCTCTAGCCGACACAAGCATCCTCCAAAAGGGCCTCATAGAAACAGACAACTGGTGCCAGAGCCATGGCCTCAAGCTAAATGCCAAAAAGTGTATAGTTATCCCCTTTGGCAAAAACAAAGTGTCCACAAATTACCACATAGGTGGTAATCCATTAAGTGCAGAAGAAGTAATTAGGGACCTGGGGACCCAAGTTGATAGCAATCTCTCATTTGACAACCACATGGCCAAAGTGGTTAGAAAAACATTTTATATAGCCCACCTAATCATGAAGTGATTGACATCTAGATCAGGGGAGGTCATCGTGCCTCTTTACTCATCCCTCATCAGGCCCATAATTGAGTACAATGCCCCTTTTGGGATGTACCTTACCAGACACCTGCAGCAACTGGAAAGACCCCAAAAGTACCTCACCAAGAGGATCAAAGGGCTCAAACAGATGCCATATGCTGCCCGGTTAAAGAAACTCCAGCTCTACTCAGTGGCATACCGCCTGTTCAGAGGCGATCTGTGCCTGACGTATAAACCCATGTCCAACCCGGAATTAATGGACATGCTGCACCTCAGAAAATTCAAATCCCATTGAGCTATGCACTCGAGAGACTTGAACCTCAACACTGAAATAAATAGGACATGCTGGAGGGACAGATTCATAACCCAGAGGCTCCCTTCACTCTGGAATAAAATCCCAGTCCAGGTTAGGCAGAGTCCATCATTGACTCTCTTCAAGAGGAATCTTGCTGAGTGGATGGGAAATCGTAGGTTTACCCCAGGTATCACTTCTGTGTCACTGTTAGACAGAGGCACAGTATACTAACCTCGAAAAAGGGCATAGCAAAATAAATTTAAAATGGGTGGTGAAGCCAAACACATTCTGGCTAGGCTTATAAATGCCCTAGGGCAGATAGCCTAGTATGAACCTAAACCTATGAACCTATATACCGAACAGGAGGAGTCCTAGGACTGAGCCCTGGGGGACGCCACTTGTAACCGGTTTAGAGTCGGACATAGAGCCTGCAACTCTCACCATGTGGGTTCTATCCATGAGCCAGTTGGCAACCCATCTCGTGACATAGGGGTTTATGTTCAAGCTGGTGAGTTTGTCTATAATACTAGAATGGGGAATGGTGTAGAAAGCCTTTGTGAGGTCTAGGTAGGCTGTGTGAACCTCCTTTCCCTCGTCTAATGCCTTGGTAACCATATCAAAGAAGTCCACCAGGTTTAGGAGGCATGATCTGCCCTTAACAAACCCAAACTGGGTAGGGTCCAAAGTTTGGAGGTTCCAAATGTCTCTGTTAATGAGTTCCATGATGATGCGTTCCATAGCTTTGCAGATCAGGCTAGTCAAGCGTATAGGGCGATAGTTCCTGGGGTCCGTTGTGGCTCCACCTTTGTGGAGCAGGATAACTGTTGCTGTGTGCCACTCTATGCATTAGCCTGTAGAGAGGCTGAGTTTGAACAGTGTGTTTAGGTGAGGGGTTAGTTCATTTTGGAGCTCTTGTAAGACACAGCCTGAGACCCCGTCCGGTCCCACTGAAGCTGTGTTTTTGGCTTTGGATAGGGCTGTTTTAACCTGTGCATTGGTGATTGATGGGGCCCTACATTCTTCTGGTATGCTTATGGGCCCTTTAGGGGGTGAGAGGGGGGTGACGTTTGCACTAAACGTGTCTGTCAGAATGTTTGCAATATCAGTCGGTTCAGTATATTTTGTGCCATTCTGCACTAACTCAGAGCAGATCTGAGAGTTTCCACTTAGGTTCTTGACATAGCTAAAGAACGCTTTGTGGTTATCTTTGGAGTCATTGGCAATTTTTCTTTCAAAACTAGCCTTGGATGATTTAATGAGGGATTGTAGTTTCTTGCTGATACTGATCAGGAATGTCTTTCCTTCTTGGTAATTTACTCTTTTCTGTACTAGTTTCCTCCTTCTGTTGTATTGCTTGTTTATGGCAGGGCTCCACCAGACTGGTTTCCTTTTCTTGGAGGAGTGAATCTTGGTTTTACTTGGGATAGCACAATCCATGCATTCCTGCAGATGCTCATAGAGTGCCTTTGTAAAGGTTTCAGCAGCTTGGACAGCATTGCCCTTTAGCATGGGGGCTGTGAACCTTTCCACCTTGGTCTCAAGTAACATGAAGTTTGCTTTTGAAAAGTTTTTCATGGTGGTTTCCTTGATTGGGGGTGGGTGCAGAATGTGGATATCCAGAGTGATTAGTCTATAGTTTGATCTAACCAGAGAGGGGTTGAGCTCCAGTGAGGAACACCAGTTGCCCATGTTGGTGATGACCAGGTCCAATATGTTGTTCCCTCTGGTGGGGGTGTTGACCAGTTGATCCAGAGCATCCGAGTTTATAAATTCTAGGAAGCATTGGGCAAGAGAGTTAGTACTTGAGTAGTTCTCCCAGTTTATGTTTGGGTAATTGAAATCACCCAGTATTAAGGTGTTTGGTAGGACCTTCATATTTCCCAGTGTCTCCAGAAATGCGGAATTGGGGTCCTGGGCCATGGTGGGTGATCTGTAGCAAGCTACAATTTGGATTGCAGTTTTGCCCATTGTTAGTTGCACATGGATGATCTCTGATGCATTGTGCTGTGCCACTAACCTGGAGGTGTGGGTATCCTTGATGAATATGGATACACCCCCGCCTTCTGTGTTTCAGTCCTGGTTCTGTGGCCGAAAGGTATGGTATGAGTTGTAGCCTAGTAGTGCTGGGGTGCTCTCAGGAGCCTTAAACCAGGTTTCTGTTACTGCACAGATGTCTATGTTCTCCATACTGAGGAGTGCCTTGAGTGCGTGCATTTTGAGGTTTAGACTTCTGGCGTTGAGTAGCATTACCCTCAGTTTTGGTTATTTGTGCTATTTATGGTGGTGGGTTTGTCTTTTGAGCCTTGCCTAAAAAAGGCTCTATGGGGTGGCAAGAGCCTTGGCCAGTATTCAAAAGCCTAAGGGTGACAGGTACAAGCCATCTCTTGCGAAGCAATGCAGCTTGTCGAGCATGTCATCCCAGGCGGACAGATACTGGATCCTCTTTGAATGACACCAGAAACTTAGCCAATTGTTGAAATTGATCATTTTTTCGTTATCCTGTGGCATCATTCTTGGTGAGGGAAGGATGCTTCTCAGGGTCAGGGTCATACCGGCCTGGGCTACATGATCAGAGAGCTCTTCCATGTCTCTTTTCATGTAGTCTAGGGAGGTACGTATCAGGTCATTTACACCAACATGGACAACGACAGAGTTGTATTTATACTTGTTCTGGAGTGACCTGAGTGCTTGTGTTATGTGGCGGATCCTGGCACCTGACAGGCAGTTAACTGTAATCTTCTCCTTGTCCAGCCTAGTTAGTGGGACATCAGTATGCCTGACTATAGAGTCACCTATTACTAGTGTGTTGGTTATGTTATTTTGCATTAAGGGCTGTGATTGCTTGGCACACTGATTATGTGAAGTATGTGTTTTATGGTTGGTGATGGGGTGTGGAGGTTGCTTGGATGTCTGCTTTGGAGGTCTCTGTTGCTTTTGCAGATTTTTATTTAGAGCCTCCGAGTATGTTTTCATGTATTCATGTGTGTTATTTGCCAGTGTTGGTTTATTAGGTCTATGTGAGACTGGTGGCGTGTTGCAAATTATTACCCTTCTCCTCTTGACTGTCATTTCCAGTCTTGGGTTGAGAGATCTTTGCTTCCAGTTTGGCTGTAGAATTGCATCTCTCACATATATTAATGTTTGGTGGTAGGAGGAGAGGGTTGTCTGTGTACATGAGGCAGTTGTAACATTGCCTCAAAATGCCCAGATTCACCAGTTGGACTGGAGAGTACACGGAAACTGTCCTTTGGAAATGACTGAATAGGTAGAGTAAGCTGTTTTTCTGATTGGCTGGTGGGGACGAATAGAGAGCCTTGTCCTTCTGGACAGTATAGGGGGGGGTCTAGTGCTAGGGTTAATTAGTGCTCGCTATGAGTTTTAAGCAAGTGCTTGACTGTGAAATGAATGGTTTGAGTGCTAAAGTTGAAGGTTTGTCTAGTTCCAAGGGAAAATTGAAGAGTAGACTTTGTGGAGCCGAGAATAGTTTAACTCTAGCTAAATGGTGCTGCCCGGTGCACAAAACCACACAAATGCAGTTTTTATAGCAGGGAAGTGAAAGAGATAGAAATTAGCCCAAAATGGCTGATAAACTACTAACTTCTGGGCTGAAACCACTCCTCCAGGGACAGATAGGCTGCTCAAAGCTGCTCAAAGCAGGTGAACAGAGAAACTTCCTTCTATCCAAGTAAGATATGGGAAACACAGAAACTTGTAACTCAGCCCTGGATTTAGCAATAACCTGAAAACTGGACTATACTAGTTCAGAAAGGCAGGTAACAAGTATATATTTTTTTTCAGAAAATAGAGTAGATACAATCAAAACAACACTTTAAATGCACAGAAAAGGCTATCGCACTTTAGTGTGTAGCCTACAACAGTTGATTTTTTAAACACAAAATGACTTAATTCAAGTGCAGGCAGCAAATAAGTACAATATGTAGCAATAACAAACTTTAAATCACAGATTCGCTAAAAAAATGGCGTTTTAGGCAGAATTAGTTAAGACAGCAAGAAAAGCAGAAAAGTGATACTTAATCACTCCAAAGTCACTCTTTTGTCTCTCTGCTGCTGTAGACTCTGCAGAGCACCTGGAAGGCACTTGCTGAGTGGAATGCAAGTGTAAAAACTGCGCAAATGAGGTTTTTATAGCAGGGAAGTGAAAGACATAGAAATTAGCCCAAAATGGCCAATAAACTACTAACTTCTGGGCTGAAACCATTCCTCCAGGGACAGATAGGCTGCTCAAAGCTCCCTCTCTCACAGTGAACAGAGAAACGTCCTTCTATCCAAGTAAGGTATGGGCAACACAGAAACTTGTAACACAGCCGTGGATTCAACAAGGTGTACTACAATATAATGAAAATGGATACACTTACACCTTTGTTTTTTTCATTCTCATTTTGGAGTCTGAATGTGTGGAAGGCATTGTGGCCCTGCACGTCCAGGGTAATTTCTATGGCCTTGAACCAAGTCTCAATGACTGCACAGACATCAGCCTCTTACAAGGTGAGGAGTGCTTCCAGAGAGTGCAGCTTACTGTTTAGGCTACTATCATTAAGCAGCATGACCATGAGTTTGGCTTTCAAGTTTTTTCTATGTCATAGTTTGTTTTGGCATAGCCTGACAAAAGGCTTTATGAGGGAGGCAAGCATCTTTCCCAGTGTCCTAAAGCTTTAAGGACACAGGTGAAGGCCATCTCTGGTGAAGCATCGAGGTCTATTGACCATGTCCTCCCAGGCTGACAGATACTGGATCCCCTTGGAGTGACACCAGAAGCTAAGCCAATTGTTAAAATCAATCATTTTTTTCTGTACTATGGCATCATCCTAGGTGAAGGTAGAATGCTGCTTAGGGCTAGGGACATACATGCCTGGCACACATAATCTGAGAGCTCTATCATGTCTCTCTTCGGGTCCCCTTTGGTAGATTGAACTTTTAAATGTTCAAAGACGATATGGTCGACACCATAACTTGGAACCTTTAAAAGTCCGAATGGACTGAATGGAGATCTATGTACAGTATGGAATGGGAATATTTCCCTTTCCACAATGTAGTGCGATCTTGGAGTTGGTATATTTAAGTAAGGGGGGGTGGGGGGGTGGTGGTGCAGGGGGGTATAGCCCCCTGCTACAGCAGTTTAAATTTTTTTTTCTTTTTTTACTTCAGTTGTTGAACTGTTACAAGTTCGAACATATGGTTTCGGCCATATTTGGTTTGAACTTGTAATATGTTCGATTTACTGAAGTAGATCCCTCTCTTCATATAATCCAGAGAGGTACATTTCAAGTCATTCACTCCAACATGTCATATGACAGAGTCATAACAGTAATTGCTACAGAATGACTTGACTGCATGTATAACTTCGCGGATCCAGGCACCTGACAGACAGCTAACCATGACCTTCCCCTTGTCCAGCCTGGTGAGAGGGACATCTGTGTGTCTCACTATTGAGTTGCTATGTCTAGGAAATTTGGTTTTGAAGTGTTTTGCCTTAAGGATTTGATTGCTGAGATACTGTTATACATGTTGTTATGTGTACTGGTGGATTCTGTTTGGCTACCAGTATGTGAGGGCTGTCTTTGTTTGGGATATCTCTGGTCTTTTGGTAAGCTCTTGTTGAGTACATCCACATATGTGGGTTTATGTGTCTTGACTTTATCCTGTGTAGGAGGAGAGCTGTGTGAGCTGACAACCTTTTGATGTCTTGTTTATTGTTACATGAGAGGACTGATTCAAGTTTTATGGTATAGTGACAGCTTTCACATACTTAATTTGTTTGCTTTAGGAGCAAGTGGTTGTCAGTATACATGATAAAATTGCTACATTGCCTCAGGATGCTCATGTCATCAGGCTGGCTGGAGAAATGTTAGGAAACTGTCCATAGCAGTAGGTAACTCTGTTTTGTGGGAGGGTAAAAGATCAGCTATTGTTCTGGGATTAGCAAGGGGACTAAAAACTATATAGGATTAGTGAAGAAAGTGGGGCAACGCTGCTTAGTACTTAGCCGAGCTGCCTCTAGTGCAGCAGTGCGCAACCAAGTTTCCCGAGTTGCAGCAGGGAAGCAGAGAGAGTTTCACCGAGTGGTGTTCATGAAAGAAAAAGTGATTTTAGGCGTTTGCCTCTCCAGACCACTGTAAAAGTTGATGCTTTGTCTATATGTAAGTGATTAATATAGCTAGCTGGCATGTTTCTGTAATGAGTCAGATCATGATGTATTGTTAAGGCATTGCCTATCATGGGACTGGCACATTTGTTTACATCTGTGTGCACATGCCTAACATATGTACCACAGCATTGTTTGTACTACTGCATGTGTTTAATTCCAAACTTCTCTTACACAGTGGCATGTGCATGTATATTTTGCTATACAAGTCATCTGTTTTAGGACTACTTTGCAAATCTTTAGACATTGATGGTATGTGACATAAAATTAGAACGAACCCATAAAACTATAGTACTTTTATTTAACAAAATGTAGTGCTTTCGTCTTCTGGTACAAACAGACTTCTTCAGAATAAATGACAACTATTCCAATGCACTTTATATATCCATTCAAAACCACATAACCGACCCAAATTGAATAAATGGTTAATTAATTAATTAATTAATTAATTAATTAATTAATTAACTCACTATAACCTATTAAGCCAACAATACTTTCTG
Source organism: Protopterus annectens (assembly GCF_019279795.1). Classification (NCBI taxonomy): domain Eukaryota; kingdom Metazoa; phylum Chordata; order Ceratodontiformes; family Protopteridae; genus Protopterus; species Protopterus annectens. The sequence goes on along the minus strand of NC_056733.1, from coordinate 1,778,978,468 downwards.
TTACAATACACTATATGTAAAAAATTAATACAATAAAAACTGTCGTCAAACTCAACAACACAATCCAATTCTAAAAATATATATCGTTCAAAGAAATATATATATGTACATGTTGATAAAACAATAAAATAATACTATACCCACAGATATTAATACATACAAATATATGTGAATCTACTTAAACTCTAGATGACAAAATCAGCTTTTAATTTCAACACACTACTTATAGAAACTGCATCATTCAGGCCTGACTAGACAGTTGCATTGTACCTCAACTGCTATCTCAATTCCTTGTATTCAAGATAGTTATCTGAAGGACCTCCTCTCTAACCTAAATCTACCTTATCAATAGCAATAAACATAAACAACAAAATACAGTTGCTGGGATGAATAAATCACTGCTAAAATATACAATACACAGTAAAAAAAAAGCAGTGGAATAAAACAGTCCAGGAGCTCATAAAAAAATCTTTTAATGAATGGTAAGTGCTTTCACCACAGCTTCATGAGACCATTAACATCAGGGACTTGTAGAAATATCATGTTTGTTGTATACATCATACTGCTATGGTCCAATACCAGTGTTGCATTACCAGATGTATGTATTTACCCTTTCCTGTTCTAATGTACACATGCCATGTTTGCTGTTCCTGTCAAAGAGAGAGAGAGAAAGACAGCTTATGTTTTCAGTGTGACCTGACAGTACCATGTCTGTATACACATTATTAAGCATGATCTGAGCTGGTGAGGCTTACTTGTGCTTGTGCATCTGCACTCAATTGCTCATGTCCATACCTCTAGTGGCATGCTACATGTCTGTGTGCGCATTTGCCAGGTTTGCCTTGTCATGCCGTTATTGACTCCAAGACACATAACCAACAATGACATTATCAATTAGTCAGTTCATGTGTCTAATGGGATTCAATACCCTGCATGACATCTCCATTTTGATGTGTCTTTGTGCTGTTATCACCTCCAGTGTTCTGTGTGGCGCGCATACAAGAATCTTGTGGGTTACACTGATTTACATGTCGTATGTAAACAATACCTTTGTGTATTTCAAGTATATTTGTTGTTGACAATGAAGGATGAGTGCATTGTGAACAGACCTGTCCTCATGGTTCCATAGGGCATTATTGGTACTTGCTACAGGTACGCATTGTCACTGCCTTGAAGCCCTTATTTTTTGCTGCTACCCATCTGCATTTAGTGAAACATCATCTCAGATCCATTGTTTACCATCTGATTGTCTAACATCCTTCTTTTTGTTCCTACAGTTTGTGTCACATCCTCCACTCCCCTCCCCACCCCTCCTCTCTTTGTTAAATTGCCATAGACATTTGTCTTGTGCTTCATTCCTTCCTTCCTTTGATGTTGCTCCTCTGTTTTCCTATGGTTACCCTTCAAATTAATTCTTATTATGAAAATAGGGAGTAGGCAAATCAAAACAACTGCAATCCTTCGTATCCTGACTGATACCCCTTAGACATTAATCATTGTCATGCCTCTTGTTTTTACCTTTCCTTGATATACTACTTCTGGCTTCCTATTTCCACCTTTTGAAGCTGACTATATATAACTTTTAATTGCAGGAATTTTGTTTTTCCATTTTTGATCAGAAGCCTACTGATCCATTAGCTCGCATTGTGCAACTTTTCATTTTTACTCAAATGTTTTCACTTCAGTCACTAATGCCCCTGAAGCTGCTTGGTAACTTATCTGAAAAACTGAAAACACTGGATTTAATGTTTATCACACTTTAAGTGAAATTGCAGAGAAGAAAAAGGTTTCAGTATACAATTTATTTCAAGTTGCAGGTGAGAAAGCCGGAAAAATATTTAACAATTTTAATATTAAAGCAGATGAAAATACATAATAATAGTAATAATAGAAAGATTTCAGGTATATTGTGAAGCAAAGAAAACATTTTTCATATTTAAGATATTCACTTTTGACTAGAAATTATTGGGCTCCAAAAGTCAACAGATTCTTATATGAGTGAGCTGAAACACAGAATTAAACATTCCCCCAGATTCTCAAAAGCCTGCATGGAGTGCAAGATGAGTGCAGCAGCTCACGCAGGCAATATGTCTACCGTGCGATCCAGGAACAGCCAGCAGGGGCGTGCATGAGAGCTCCAGCACTAATCTTGCATGGACTAAGCACTGATATGCAAATCACCTCATTTTCTGGAGAAATCCATGCAAATTAGGTGATATTGCAATCCAGGAAGCTTGCAATGGTCCGTGCAAGACAAGTTCAATCTGCAGAAATGTACTCGATGACTAACCGAGTACATTTCTGCATAATCCAAAACGGAGCTATGGCAGCTCCAAATAAAGGCTGCATATTATTGAGGAAGCATGCCAATGGCCAAGTAGAAGGCCATTGGCATTGAAAACTGTTTAAAAAATTAATAAAACAACTTTAATTTTTTTTTTCGCCGATCTGGGTTGTTTAAGCATAGTGCAGTGGCGCACAAACGGGATTGGGGAGAAAATAATAAAATAAACTGAAAATGACCATTCTAACAAAAATCAGTATTCTACCATGCAAGTCAATGGCAGGCAAAATACAACTTGTCCAGTGAGTAGTGGTTGCTAAGTGGGGAGGCTCAGTGTGGGACATGTGACTATACATTAGTAGGCAATCCTATGCAAGTGAGGGAAAGGTTAGTGAATCCCAGATTTTCCTAGGGTGTGAGGCAGGTCCCAAGAGTGTAAGAGTATAAATAGCTGGGTGCTAGGATATAGATGACATCATGGGTGTGTGTGTCAGGCATACTGTAAGCAGATTGGAGACCTGTGGCTCAAGATTGTTCCTAGGTTAGCACAGCTAAGCCAGGGGTGTGTTTAAACCTGCCTAGCACACTTTACAAACTGTAAGTGGGTGTGTGCACCACGCACCAGGTCCTACAAAAAGAAAAAGGAAGTTAAACCAGGGAAAAGCAGCTCTGTGCACATATGAGCACTCTGTTTGCATGGTGCACACACAGGCTTAAACAGGGAGGCAATGGGAAGGGAAAACAGCAGTAGGAAGGAAATCAAGGAAAACTAGCTTAGCTGACAGGTGAAATGTATCAGAACCAGCCAATTACACAGGCAGTAGACCAGCCTAGCCCAGCACACCACTATAAACTATAAAAACACCTTTCCCCCTTGTTTTTCCCGAAACCCTGCACCACCGGTGTATACAGATGTGGAAATTTTACAAAACGAAAGCAAGAGAAAAAATGTTAGGGGCTGCTTTTGCTATCATAAACCAGCATGTGCAAGAGGCTGAGGGTGGTGAGGATGTGAATGCTGCTGAGAAACCCAGAGTGAGGAGGCAAAGAAGAGTGTACAGACCCAGGGTAACCTACCAAGGGCTACATGAACTGGAGATAGTGGAGCGCTATGGGGTGGACAGGGACCACCTACAGCAAATTGTTGAGTTGTGCTGGCCACGTCTCACACACAGAACTAACAGAGGGGAACCCATCCCAGTGGATACCAAGGTATGTGTAGGCCTAAGAATACTAGCCACAGGTACCTTCCAAAGGCCAACTGGGGATATGATAGGGATTTTACAGGCATCAGCATCCAGGGTATTCCACTAATTCCTGGATGCCATGTCAGCACATGTCGGTGAGCACGCATATTTCCTCATCACCCATGAAGTGTTGGCCAGCAATATGCGTCTCTTCCACCAGATAGCAGAATACCCTCAGGTAGTGGGTGCAATAGACTGCATGCACATATGCATTAAAGCACCACCAGGTGAGCAGGGTAGGGTCTAGATCAACCGCAAGGGCTTCTCCTCCATCAACTGCCAGGTCATGTGCAATGCCCAGGGCATAATAATGAATGTGTGTGCTGGCTTTCCTGGAAGCTACCACAATTTCCACATCTGGCATCTGATGCAGCTGTACCAGATATTTGCCAATGGGGACATCCCACATGGTCACCTAGTGGGGGATGCTGGATACGCACTGGAGCCATGGCTGATGACACCCATCAGAAATGCACACACACCCAAACAAGAACTCCATAATGATGCACACGCACAAACATGAATCATAATACTGTGTTTGGGATGCTCAAGTCATGGTTCCAGTGCCTGGACACATCTGGTGGAGTCTTGCAGTACTCACCAACTACATGTACCCTAATTGCCCTTGTATGTGCCATGCTACACAATATGATCCTGTGGAAAGAGCTGCAGCAGGAACACCACAGGGCAGGGCCACACAACCCCCCACCAGTGCCAAGGCCTGCACAGGTGCAGAGTGACTCAGAGGAGGAATAACCTGAGCCTGCTCCAGTAGGCAGAAGGAGACATGTCCAGTATGCCCTGGCCTTGCATAGCACATGCACTGACACAGTAGGGACCCAGGGAATGACACCTCTCTCCGACTCGCACATACAGTAAAAGGGATGCTAAACATGACACTACCTGTGCTCAACCATGTATAGGGAGTGTACTGTGTGCATCTGACATAGGCAGCACTGCATCACCACCCTCAATACTGGGGCACCCACTAGGTAAGTGACTCACACATGCCAGTCGGGGGGGGCACATACCCAACAACAATCACAGCCAGCAGGATATGTGTAGACAAACACAAACAGATGCTGTACTATGGCCTCTGAATGAGCCACATGGGTAACCCCCACCCCAGTCCTGCACAGACAGACTACAGCAGGCCAGCCAGTTGGATGTCAGTTGTAAAGGCTAGAAAGTCAGAAACTAATATGTAGGGAGTGAAAGCTACAATCTGTAGTACATTGGTATGCCTCTAGCCAGCACGATAGGTCTGACTACAGACTGAAATGGTGTACCCAACATACCAGTACAGTCCTAGCAACTGTGTAAAAGTGTAAGGTGTGCCCAACAGCCCACATACACTTATGGTAACAATCAGGTGTGCCCCCCAACCCTATATAGAAATGTAGAAGCGGTTTGGTGCCCCCTCCTGCTAAGCAGAAATGTAGCAGCAGTCAATGCCAAATGACTGATGTATACCCTGCAGACACAGCATGTTACCTGTCAGTGTACAGCACAAAGGTCAGGACCGTAGTACAAATCACCTGGACTTGATCCACACATGCAATATAGATGGCCATACTGGGCATGCTCACACACACTTAGCGAAATGAAGGCAATTTCGGTCAACAACATACTGAAAGCCCATACTGGACATGGTCACACACTTAAACACAAGAAGGCCATGTCAGCAAACAACAGTGGACCAGACATATCTGGCAGTTGCAGTTCTCAGTGCAGACACATGTCAGTATGCACCACTCCTGCCTTGCATACACAGTGGATAGGAATACAGACATATATGTAAGGACAACACACTATAATAAGCCAAAGGTAGGCAGACATAGATGTGTTGAAGAGGGTGACCGTGGCAAGGAGGCATCTGGGCCTGTCCCACCCAGCACACAGTCAAAGGGCCCCAAACACATGAGGTGCAGGTGTCACTCACTGCAGATACTAGCCACCAGTATCTGTCAGCATGACGGCATGTTGCACGTGCCAGCTGTGCAACATGACTGTACAAGGAAGATGTCACCTAGTAGCTGTATACACGTACCTGTGGCATATGACCCTGTGTGTGCCTGCATGTGGCATGTCAACCCCAACATGAATGTGTTATGGCCCATGCACATACTGCCATCCCCATAGCAGTATCATGACAAGCCTGCTGAGGTTATCCAATGTGAAATACACCTTTGGGGGAGCTGTATCTCAGTAATCCCCATGGTGTGTCCCATAACTGTGTACTGCTGTACTGATAAACTAGTTAGGTAGTAGTCTTAACTCCAGATTTGGCAACTGTGTGAGTGTGTGTATGTGTGCATGTCCCGGTCCCTGGCTGTGTAGAGAGAAATGCTTTCTAGGCTACTCACACTCAGTACAGTTTATATACACAGCATTTGCAAGGCTGCAGATGTCACGCACCTAGAAATACACCTCTGGGGAAATCATAGCCCAGTAATTTCCATAGCGCATCTTGTAACTGCATACTGCCATAGTGTGATAAAATAGTTAGGTAGGTATTCTAACCCCAGACTTGGCAACTGTGTGAATGAGTGTGTGTGTGTGTGTGTGTGTGTGTGTGTGTGTGTGTGTGTGTGTGTGTGTGTGTGTGTGTCTGTGTGTCTGACTGCATAGAGAGCAATGCTGTTTAGGTCACTCACTCTCCATACAATACACATACTTGACTCTGTCAAGGCTGCCAATGTCACTCACCTAGAAATACACCTCTGGGGAAACCTGTACAATACACATACTCGACTTTGGCAAGGCTGCTGATGTCACACACCTAAAAAATACACCTGTGGGAAAGTCATAGCCCAGTAATCTCTATAGGGCATCTTGTAACTGTGTACTGCTTTAGTGTGCTGTAGAACTGTGGTGGGGTTCCATCTCCACCCATGGCAGTTCTGGATGTTTTGTGTGTGTCTCATTGTCTGTGTAGGGAGCGATGCATTTTATGCTAGTCACTTGCAGTACAGTTGAAATGCCCTACTTTGGTAAACCTGCTGATGTCATTCAATGTGAAATACACCTTTGGGGAAGGAAGTCTCTAGCAATCCCTGTGGTGCGTCCCATAACAGCCTCATGCTGTAGTGTGATAAAGACCTCAGTCAGGGTTCAATACCCACACATGTCAGTTGTGGATGTTTTGTGTGTGTGTCTCACTGGCTGTGTAGGGAACAATGCATTTTAGGCTAGTCACTTGCAGTACAGTTGAAATGTCCTACTTTGGTAATCCTGCTGATGTCATTCACTGTGAAATACACCTGTAGGGAAATAATACTTCAGTAATGTCTGTGGTGTGTACTATAACTGTGAAGTGCTGTAGTGTAATAAAGTAGTTAGGTAGGGGTTTTACTCCCAGACATGACAGGTGTTTGTAACCCGTATCCTGTGTAGAGGTGAGTGTGTGTCAACTGTGGGCATTGTGGAGGGGGTTTTGCTAATTTCTTTTATGGTGGCCCTACTATATATCACAATGTCAACCATTCAGGGATAACAGATGTAAATTAGCTGGGAGACTGGGGTGCAAAGCCATACCCATACATGTGACATCAAGGCCAGACAATCCAAGTTAGCAACCCCACTATTACCCAGAGCACACACTCAACCCATGTGTCATATGAACACACATGCCTAGACAGCAGCCAATACGTGGGTAGTACACTGCATATTGGCCACTGATAGTAGCTATGCAGTGATAACAGTGGGCTACAGAGGGCATGTTATCCTGCCCATCTGTCCAATATGCACATACATGCAGACAGTGCATCTCTACCATGTTCCCCAATGGACACCTGCACCACCTGTGGTGCCTTCATATGTGACTCACAATGGACATACCATGCCTGACAACATGTCCTGTATGAACAGATGACACTGACATCAGGGAATGTTATTGGAATGCCATCAATGTAGGTGAAGGGTAAACCTGCTGCCCAGTACCAGTTCCTGCCACAGGTGGGCAAGACTGGCACATCCGATGATAATCTGTGTTCACAACATGGGCCAGACAATCCAGGTACAGTTCCACATGTCACTGTACATGCATGTGGGAGGTGTGCACATCCCAGACACAATCCATGTCATGGACTAAGGAACACATACATGACATGTGGTGTACAGCATTGGCCACACACAATAGTCACTCAGGTAACTGGATGGGGAATGCAATACTCACCTGTGTGGGCAAATGCAGTAACTACAGGCCTGAGCCACAATGCAGATCATTGTCATGTGGCTTGATGCCAAGGTATACCCATTATCTACTCTTGTACAGCTTGCTGGCACAGTTGACCACCGCACACCTGTGTAGACATGCACCCATGCATGTCAGAACTGGCACCCTGTGTGTTCGTGTGTGTGATTTATATGGTGCGTATGTCCACATCCACACTCACTACAACCCCCCAGGGCATACTGAAGCATGCTGTGTGATGTGTGACATCTCCTCATACCCTTTGCCCATATAGCCTCCGTATGACCCATGTGGTGCATGTGATACCTGCACATTGATGTGTTGTGGCAATCCCACTAGTGACGAGTTGCACTCCTGGCCCTGACAATGTGTCAATGTGTGTGCGTCCCTGTGTGAGTGTGCCTGTGTTGACGCTGGCACCTGTACATGCAAACAGGCATGTGTACAACACCTACCGTATATCTACTGTATCCCTGTTGCAGATGTCACTCACCCTCGCATATATGTCCTGAGTGCTCCACATCAGGTAAACCATGTGGTGCGTCCAATAACTGCATCGAACTGTGATCACGCTACATAGTTGTCAGGGGTTTGATACCCTGTGCTGGTAGGTGTGTGTCATGAACATGCTTCAGTTTTACACTCCCACCCCTCCCTGACATGTATTTGCCTCTGTCTGCCTCCCCCACTCCCTCTCTTGTGGATGTCGGGACTCACACCTGCCTTGCTTAGGCAGCAGCATGTGCATTTTATGTGATGTTCATGATCAACTGATGGTCTCTGCATGAACTGCAGCCCTCCCCTAGCTGATTGCATGTGGAACAGCTGTGGTAACAATCCCATAGCCAATTGCATGGAAACACATTCAATGCATAGGAACCTCATGGTGGCGTTGAGCCTTTTCAGTCACTGTGAGAAGGAACTAGCTCTATTGTTTGGCAATCAGCATCTCAGATGGATTGGGGATTTAACTCCAACAGCATACACTGTGGAAACAGGCCAAGAAACAGGAGGGGGTGTGCCTGACCTGACTACAGACTGTAAGTGCTGCTATACTGCATTTGGAGTAATGTCGGTTTAATAGTGTTTGTCTGGATATGCCTGTCGTACATTTAGTAATACCTGCCATGTCAATTCCATGTATATGAGGAATCCCCATCTGCAGGGACATCTGCAGACTGGACAGTGTTGTGCCTATGGTTTCATGTGTTATCCACAGTGCATCCCTCTGTGGAATGCAGACGGTAGTGTGAGGATTGCAGTCTGTAGATGGTGAAGGCCGTGACAGTTACTGATTTCATATCCCTCATAGGACATATGTTGTAACAAACACCATTACAATGGAAAATATACAAGGTAATCACAGCAACATGTCTATACTAGCCCTGTGTATGTGCTGTCAGATGCACCACTGTCAACGTTTGTACATATGGCATGCATGAAGTGGTGCATATGTGCTGTACGCCATAAATAGTGTCATCATATCTGATAACAAGCCAGTGATATATCAGAGTGCTACACATATCATGTACAGTAGGGGTTATATTTCATGACATAAGCTTGCATTCTGTGGATGTTTGTACAGTACTGAGGTCTGTGTAGTGATGGTGAATGTCAGCAGTGTGTGTATTGTTAATATGTACTTTAGCCTGTGTACAGACTGTTGTAGATGCCATTGTCCTAGCTCTCTGTCTATCAGATGTTACATGCTGCCCCACTGTATGGTACTGTTTCACCGTACACATTGTAGGCTCATACACACATATGTCCCATACCACAGACAGCCATCAGACCAAACTGTGCAGCAACCCAGTATATGTAGGGACATTCTGTGACTGGCACATATGAGGATGGTGTAGAACAGATAGTCCATATACTGTAATATTATGCTAGCCTACCACATGTTGCTGTGGCTGTGTTCACATTGGTTGTGGTAATGCACTGTCACACAGGTGTATCTTACCCTGTGCTGTGACATGGCTGTTGAGCCTGCTATATATGCAAGTACATGTGCATTCCCTCATACAAGATGTAGGCCAGTGTTGAGTCAGTGTGCTTGTAGCCTTCACAGTGCATTGTTACATGCCTAGCAGTGAAGTGTACTTAACCAGTGGGATGTCATATGCATATACTTGTCAGATGTACTGCTGCCGGGCCTCTCTCAAACATCAGGTATGTCAGACAGACCAATGGGATGCTGTACAGATCCATGTCAATATCTAGTTGGTAGTATGTGTCCATGGCACCCCTGTACCAGCAGTCACTATGTGTCAGGCCAGACAGGAGTGTGTGACTCCAACACCTATGGTGCCAAATGTATACTAGTCATTATGTGTTATACCCATTCACATGGCTGTCTACATCCATATTGTCAGGTCCGGTACACATGTGGTGCACTAAGGGGATAAGTGCATACCTCTGGACTGTACAGGGTGTGTCCACAGTTCCATATAATGTGGCCAATATCTCTACTGCACTCCACAGGAGCATTACATGCTAGCAGCGGTACTTTACAATGATATCTGTAGGATGTCTGTCAGTAGCCAAAGGCACACATGTTATAAGCAGATTTCAGCATCCACATACACCATGTCTGTGAAGACAATCCCAATGACAGTAGCAACAGGCTAGTAATATACCTGCTATACATACCTGACATCCCCATGCACTACGACATTGTGCCTGTAGGGGCTGGGGTATGGCTACACTTCATGTCCAGGATATATGGTGATAAAATATGTACACATACCAATCCAGATAGCCATATATATATATATATATATATATATATATATATATATATATATATATATATAATGACATGTGTACTACATTGAATTACCACTGTCATGGCAAGCAGCCACTATAAATCCCTACAGCATGTGGCCGTGGTCCCTTCACATTTCCTGTGTGACGGACATCCATCCTGTGTGTGGGCATCAGTGATACAGGCAGCAGGTAGCAATACCTCTCACAGGAGAACATGCACACTCAGAGCGGACACATTTGTAGGAGGCTCAGGAACTGAAGACAGACTGTAGGTAGAGTTGTTAATGCTTCGCATAGTACTAGTATTACAGGGTGTGTGTGTGTACATACTAGTGTACCTTGGAATGCAGTCTGTCTGCATAGGTCACTACTGTGGGCCTACCTCTTGCTGGGCAGAGGTATGCATATTATGTGATGTCTGTCCACCACACAAACCCTGTGTCAGATATGACACTGGCAGTATGTGTGTTGTGTGCTACCGGTACATAGCTACATTCATGTCTATATCTACCCTCAATTCCTTGACAAAGGGTATGTTGCAGACTATCCTGTAACACCAGCACCTTGCTTAGTGTATGGCAACAGTGTTCCACATATATGCCTGTGTTCCAGCCTCTGTCCCCCATCTACATACCAAACTCTGCACATTTGTCATGCTGGTGGGGATTGCTCTGTAGTGGGCTGTGAGTATATAACACTGCCATTGCAGCTATTAGTACACTGCTGTTGTATCCCCTGCACATACACTGAAGCTGGGCCCATATATGTATGGCTGTCACCTACACAACACATGTGCGCCCTTATGCACTGCAGAGGCCAGTGTATGTAACAGTGGTATATGGTCTTGTATTAATGAGTCCAGGTGGGGAGCACCATAAATGACCTAGGCTGTTACAAATGCGGGGTTATCAGGGGTGAGCTGCCACAAGGTATGTGGATGTACAGTACCGTATACTCCACCTATATTGCAACTACTAACATGACTTGGGGTACTGCAAACCTACTGCCCCCTGCAATACAAACTGTTCTGTGTGTTATGCCTTAATATGTTCTGGGTACAACCCATTGGATCACACAACATTTTTACCTCCTACAGAGATTGTACAGAGTGCAGTTAGAGGCTGCTGAACTACACACCTACAGTACATACTGTTGATTGTGTGGTACCCTGTGGCCCAGTCTGTCAGCACTATTGTACATTCTGAAGGGCTTGGCTTGGACTGCAACAGTTGTGAACCTTTCGAGGCTACTGTATAAGTGTAACTGTTTCGCAGTTGCAGTACTCTGTTTATATGGTTGTCAGCATTGGAACAGCTATATGATATGTCATATAGGACAGTTATGGTACACAATTAAAGGTGTCCTATTTCTGCAAACCTGTGTGTGGTGTCTGTACTATGACCTTTCTATGTGTATATGTTGCAGGCAATAATTGACATTTGTATGTTTAGCCCATACAGTGTCCAGTTGTTCAGGTGTTAGCTGCAGGAATACTGGCTGTTCCATATTGTGTGCACCTCCTACATACATATCTGCCTGTACATATATCTGCGTGTGTATGTGAAGTCACATGTATATATATATATATATATATATATATATATATATATATATATATATATATATATATATATATATATATATATATATATATATATACATATATATATATGTATATATATGTATATCTGTATCAGCATATATGCGTATGTGTATCTCTATCCTGGGGACGTCGACAGCTTCCACATATTACATGTCCTGTGGGAAGCGGACTGTACTTGGTAGTGTATTGCAGGGTGCAGGTATTTGACTGTGGGGGGATGCCTATTCGTACAAGACATATAGTGTGTGGGGCCTCTCAACCCCATTAATGGTGCATGTGGACAGTGGTGTATTTGTCAATCTGTAATTGCTATCTACAGATGTATGGCCATATATACCTATATAGATATATTAACCTGCTAACAGATATATAGGTATATGTGCATAGATAGCGATATATATGTATATAGAGGTAGTAAAACAGCATATATATTTGAATACGTGTGTATCTATACATATATGGGTATGTTGTATCTGTTAAAGTTGCACTATAGTTACACACGCAGACATCTAGATGTTGGTTAACATTCTCTGCACTGTTGCATGACAGGACTGGCTGATATGTTTCTGAAACATTGAATATCTGTGTACCTGTCATGGCTTAGTGGTACACCAGTTTGTCTAGGGTGTGCAGGGTCCTTGGTTTGAGCCTTGCCAAAGTTGTTTAATTTGTTGCTGGCCAGAACACGTCCCATTGGATAGAGAGTAATTAAGGGTTAAGGTACTGTAAAGCAGTTGTAAGCAGGTTTGTGTGTTCTGCCCAGCAACAAAATAAACAGGGTCTGCAAGGCTCATAACCAGGACCCTGCACATCATATACAAAGTAATTTACCACTAAGCCATGGCAGATATGCATAATCATGATGTGTCTGCATATATATCATCCAGCCCAAGTATACAACACTACAGGGAATGTATTCCACCATGTAGATGTATTTGTGTGTGTATATATATTCATCATTGAATGGATATAACATATCTATATATGTAGATATGGGTATAGACTTATCTATATACATATACATATATATATATATATATATGTATATATATATATATATATATATATATATATATATATATATATATATATAAATGTATATGTGTATATATATATATATATATATATATATATATATATATATATATATATATATATATATATATATATATATATATATATATATATATATCTACAAGCCAGTACATTACAGATATACATAGATACGCATACAGCCAATGATATATATGTATATATCCACATGTCCACATATAAACAGCACTAGGAATGCATATATGTTACTATATATATGGCTCACCTTTTAAAGAGAGAACTTAATGTGTACGGAGGCTGGTAGGCCGAAAATATGTTCCCAACATTGCACAATCCTGCAATACATACATAGAATGTGCAATGTGTGAATGTCAGTATGCATTCGCTCACTGCAGATTAGGCAATTTGGCTGCGATGCCACTATATTGGATAGTGGGGATGGGGAATAATTGGCTATCCCCACTGTAGTGCACACTAGGAGTTTGTATATCACAGTAGGGTGGTTGTGGGGGTCCCAGCCCCCCAGAGGGGGCGTGCAGGGAGTCATGCACCCTGCCAGCACGATATGTATTCCAGCTTGCAGTTCCAAGAGTCAGCGAAGGTGCCTGTAGAACTGCAGTTCTCTCAACTGTGGTGCAGTAAGAAACGACGGGTTAGTCTTTTCTGTTTGCAGAAAGGGCCATTCAAAGGAATGATTGTCCCCCTGTCAAAGGTGAACAAATATATATCAATATAGGCATATATGGACATACATCTGTAGATGGAATTGGGAACGTAACCACAACATATATGCACCACTGATGGGTATGAGAGACCCAAACAACATACATCTGGCATGGATAGGTATCCCCCCCCCAACCAAATACATCTGGCCTGCAATACAATACAAACCTTAGCAGATCCCATAAGCAGGACTCTACCCGACAAGGGCAGTACACATTAACAGTACTCCATCCCACCTGTAGGATGTTAGGCTGGCATTACTAACATATCATGCAGTACAGTCAAGTGACATGTCATGGTTGGGGGAACCCCCTGGGCAGGTGCAGTAAGTAGCTGGGATCCCTCATACAATCCAATAGTCCTACACCTGACAATGGTTTCACCAGTGTTGGCAAGGACATCCACAAACCCACCATGTCAGCTGGGAACTACCACCCGCTAGCCAGATGACTGTGGTCGGCAGGGACATGGAACATAACATCAATGAACCCATGGCCAATGTCACTGGTTATTTCAACACACGGGACCCTGCCTATGCTGGACTTGTCAAAGGCAGAGAATACAACCTGAACCCGGTATATCTCCTCAACCCAATCATGACAGGTGTAGATGAGGGTTAGGAGGTGCACAATGCCTATGTAAATCATAGCAAGATTTTGTTCACCATCCCGCTTGTAGGAATGTGTGTAGTTGTTATGGGATCTACCTCCATTCACAGGATATGTTTCCACCAGGGCTGCTTGGCATATGCCAACATACCAAGAAGTGTTGGAAAAGCAGCTACTAATGTACCAAGACACGTAGAACAGGAACCCTCTTCACAGATAAAAAGCTTGTCTATTAAAACTTTAAGTGCGCTCAATTTCAATACACTTTTCGTCAAGAAAAATTCTTAACTTCATCAGAAGCTAGCAAGTAGTGGAACAATAATCCAGTTCATTTAAATATACATAATTAATAAATTGATTAATTAGTTAGGTACATGCCCTAACCAATAAACACATTTAAATAATCACTTTTGAAAAGTTTAAACCAAGTTTGCCTCAATTCCTCTCTACCAAAAAGAGGTAACAATGATGAAAAATAAGCAAATGAAAACCACTCGTAATACACTTGTTCTCACAGTATCCCTTTTCAAAATAAAACTTAAGTGTTATGTGGAAATCAGAGGCAATTGAAATCTTATTTATTTAAAGATCCGAGACGGTATTCAATACCAAAATGCCCAAATGGTATACGACGTAAATAAGGAAATAAATTAAAACCTGAAGACTTGCGAGTCTATTTACTGTTAGCACAAGCAAGGATTCATAGCCCCTTTCAAGGATACATTATTCACTTACCATACGGTTTCTTAGGCAAGCGATAATCATTATAACTAATTAAATAAACAATCGATGAAAAGCTAGTACTAGTACTCCAAAATACAGTATGTGATGCAACAAAACCACAGGTACACCACCTAGTGGACACATCGAAAATTTGTGTTCACATAATCCTAATCGTTTTCCTCAGAAAACTAAAACTAACAAGTAAGTGAAAATGCAATGGTACAATAATACACAACACAACATGACAGTGTTAGTCGTGGGTAAAACAGTACAGATCAAGATGTAACTGGCCATGTAATAAAATATGGCTTTATACCCTCCCCCAGACCATTAATATGGATGCTATTATTGGAATCATCATAAAGTAGCTCCAATACTACTACATTAAAAATGTGTAACGATTAAACATTAAAATTTAAAAATTGAAAATAAGAAAAAAAGAAAAAACAAGTACCTGGTATATCTATGGTGACCCAATACCAAAAGTGGAAGCTTAACTGGGACCTCTAAGGAGTGCACACATGTCGTGTACCAAGGTTATTTGTTACTAAACAGTTACTAGGTGGTTGTTACAAAAACGTTTAGTACAGAAAAAGTTAATGACTAATCGTAAGTTACGAGTTACTGAACAAGAAAATCGTTGTATAGTAAACAAGTTATTACAAAATATTACAAAATATAACTTTATAAAGAAAATGTAATGAATATTAAAATAGTTATGAAAATAAAAATAAGTATAGAAAAAATATATGAAAATGAGTATTACAGTAACCAAATAACTATATGTTAAATTCTACTGGTGTAATTAAGTCAACCTTAACCACCACTATAGATTAAACGTTCACCCCTCCCTAATACAGGAAGGGTTTTACCTTTCCAAATTTTTAAGTCTCAAAATACAAGCTATGGAACTCATTTCATTAATACCCGGCCACTGATTGGCATTAACTCGTAACTGCCAAAGAAGCTCCTTCCTTTCCAGTTTTAATGAATCATACCCTCCTCTAAGGTCCCTAGTAAGTTGGTCAATGACCCTGAATTTGAACTCATGGCCCACATTGTCATTGTGATGTTTTGCTAAGGCACTAGTCAATTTATTTTTCTTAATATTGTATATGTGCTCATAGATCCTTTCATTCAGCTTCCTATCGGTTTTCCCAATATAGAAAGCTGGACACTATGAACACCTCGCTAAATATACAACCTGTTTACTGATACAACTAAACTTAGAATTGGTTTTAAATCTTAATTCACCAATTTCAAAGTTACAACCCTCATCTATGTATTTACAGTGTCTACACATATTACATTTAAACATACCCAATTTAGTTATATAGGTCTGTCTAGTGCTTTGTAATATTTCTTTCAAATTCCTACCCCGTTTGTATACCACTTTGGGTTTACTTGGTAATAGCACCTGCAGTTCCCCATCAATAGATAAAAAATCCCAGTTTTTCAAAATAATGTTATAAATATAGTGGGAGTCTAGGTTGAATGTACAACAAAAACTACAAGAGAAACTAAGTTCATTAATAACTCTAGTTCTTTGAAATGCAGTTTCAACCTGGTTACAATCATTATTTAATAATGGGATGTATTATTTTAACATCCTTTTAACCTTAACTTCCTCTGTGATTTCCTGTAAGAAGTCAAGAGGGTAACCCCTTCTAAGAAAAAACTGAGTTAGGGTTTCACATTCCTCCAAAAATTCATTGTCACTGGTTGTCATCCTAGCTGCCCTAACCATCTGGCCCTTTACTACTAATTTCTTAAAGTGCTTTGAATGGCAGCTAGAATAATGCAGGAAAGTATTAGAATACGTTTCCTTGCGGTGTATTTTATACAACCATAATCTGTTGGTGTAATCCTTTCTCAAGTCCACATCCAGGTAATCAATTCTATCTTTATTGTACTTGAATGTGAAAGAGAGGAAGTTAGTGGATTTATTAAGAAATGCCATAAATTCGACAATTTCCAACTCAGTTCCCTGGTACAACAAAAAAATGTCATCAAGGAACCTAGTATAAAAAATAATATTGGGGTCAATAATCTCTCTCTTCAACACAAACGACCTCTCCCAGGCTGCCATCACTAAGTTGGTGATACTTGCACCACATGGGGAGCCCATGGCTACCCCAATCTTCTGGTGGTACAACTCATTGTTAAACATCAAGAAGTTATAGGAAAGAACCAAATCTATTAATTCCCCAACAAGTTGGACCTCCTCATTAGGTGCACCCATCAACCTTAACATTTCGGAAACCCAGTCTATTGCTATATTGTGGGGAATTGAAGAATAAAGGTCCTTTACATCAATAGTAACTAGTTGACAATCTGCAAGGAAACCTATTGCATTAATTGATCTAAGGAAAGACCAGGAATCTTTATTGATTTGTTTTTCTCTTTTTACATATTTTTGAAGGGTCTTATCTAGCACTTTAGCACAGGTGTAAGTAATGCTATTCCTCCCATCCACCAACGGCCACATAGGAGGATTGTAAACATCCTTGTGGATTTTTGGGATACCAAATAGCACTGGGGTCCTTGGTGCTACTTGTTGTAAATACATATATGTTTCCCTATCAATACGTGCCTCTATGTAAAGCTCTTCAATAAAGGCTTTAACCTTCTGATGGGCTCCATTCATTTCGTTAATGGATACTCTTATGTAGGTGTCACTGTTTAAAATGGTGTTCATTCTGGTAGTATGATCATCACTAGTCATAATAGTTATGCCACCACCTTTATCCAGCTTCATCAGGCGTATAGGGGCATTCTTAAGGAATATTAAGTCATTTATTTCTTCCTTAGTGATGTTATAACCATTATGCCTCCACCTAGGTTTTTGTTTTTTCAAATTCCTAAGGTCAATTTCAGTTGCTCTCTCAAAGATTGCTAAAGTAGGGTGTAGTGGGGGATTAAAAACACTTGACACATAAAAATCAGACCTGATGTTCAAATCATTACCCATTAACAATAGGAGATTTAACTTCCTAGTGAAGAGCTTTAAGTCAATCAGAGTGTGTGCCAAGTCAAAATGAAAAGATGGAACAAAGGTATAGCCTTTGGACAACAACTCAGTAATGTCAATATTAATGTCATAGTCTGTGTAATTAAATACCTTAAAGTCCCCATCTTTATTAAATAAAATTTTACAGTTTAAGTCTCCATTGGGGTGTTGGCTAATACACGTTCCTTGATTTACCACCTCTTCCTCCTGGTCCCTTTCCTCCTGTTGTTCCGTGTCCGTGTATTGGAGGCTCTGAACTGAAAATTTTGGCCTTCATGTACTCTGTTATGGGCCCCAGTCTGGTTTGTTCGAGTATTAATATTGACATTGGGTTTATTGTACTGGTTTGCTATCCTCTCACTCCTTCTAACATCATTGGAACTAGATGGCCCATTATATCCTACATCGTCCTCTCTTTGAAAGTCACTTTGATTGCTCAATTCAGTTTGTATCACCCCATTAACTCGTTCATTTCTATTTACTTCCCCAGGCAGTGAAGTTGTTGTGTTAGAGTACACTGGAGGTCTGGGGTAAGCTTTCCCTTCTCTGTAATCTTTAACATCTCGGTTAATTTTCTTACTCTTTGTTAGGTTAAGCTTAGCGAGGTGTACGTCAATACTGACACTAAACTTAACACTTAACTTTTATTTTGAAAAGGGATACTGTGAGAACAAGTGTATTACGAGTGGTTTTCATTTGCTTATTTTTCATCATTGTTACCTCTTTTTGGTAGAGAGGAATTGAGGCAAACTTGGTTTAAACTTTTCAAAAGTGATTATTTAAATGTGTTTATTGGTTAGGGCATGTACCTAACTAATTAATCAATTTATTAATTATGTATATTTAAATGAACTGGATTATTGTTCCACTACTTGCTAGCTTCTGACGAAGTTAAGAATTTTTCTTGACAAAAAGTGTATTGAAATTGAGCGCACTTAAAGTTTTAATAAACAAGTTTTTTATCTGTGAAGAGGGTTCCTGTTCTACGTGCCTTGATATGCCAACATACCACAAGCGCCATCCCATGTCAATGCCCTCCACAACACTGTTGAGGTATGCAGCACTACTGGGGTTGCTATAACTCACTGGATGTGGCTGTTGTGGACACAACTGCCGTAATTGCAGTTACTGTTGCATCTACCCCCCCCCCACATAGCTGTCTGTAATACTGTACAGTGTATGTAATCAGGTTGTTAGTTATTGTCTACACCATTCACAGCAGTTGAGCGCCTCACACTCTACTAAGGGTAGGGCTATGCCACAGGCATTGGCACACATGTGTTACTTAGGTGAGGATTGCAGTGGAGTGAGGAGAGGGACATACACCCTGCTGTTAGCATGTTCAATGCCATAAACATTACAGACTGCGTATATACCACAGTGTGGTTGTGCCTATGCTGTCTTGGTGGGATTACATGTGCAACAGATGTGTTACCTGCACAGGGACATACCTCCATGTGTACAGTCCTGTACCTGTACTGCATCCTAACCAAAGGCATTGTGTGTTGTACCCAGCCATGGCATGTGTACCACCCACTACACTCACTGGTGTCCACTGTAGAAGGCCTGCTGACACCACTACACCCATCAGCCATGTGGCAGATGGACAAACACAACACAATCTGAACAGATACTGGTAACAACAATATGACATTGTTAATTAAAGCTAGGCTGCATCATGGCTGCACAGCTGCACCTTCCAAGATATTAACATTTCACTTTACTGCTGACAACATGCTGCACATCATTCCATTGCTAAACTGTTGTACTGTCACCCTGTGCATCAGAACCATGTTAGTCTGTCCCTGCATTGATGTTACAGATGCCAGGCAGTGGCAAAGGTATCATCATATGCATAGGGTGTGTTGTTGGTTTGCCAGAGGCCTAGGCTGAGCCATACAATTGACAACACGTATGTGTGTGAGGGGGATGAGTATTGTTATGAGCCAATGGTGATGTCGTGTGTGCAGCTATGTGGTTGCCCTAGGTTCATTGTTTATGTGTGTGTGTGTCTGCGTGCACACAGTTTCTCCATGTGGCTGGAATTGTGGGACAGCTGCAGACTGTACCTGGCAGGGTTTGCAGTTCACAGTCTCTGGCCATGGACATGGGACCTGTGCCTGGCAAGGGTGCTACAGGAAGTATTGGGTACAGAGCCAGACCGAGTACTGTCTCTCGAGTTTGACAGACATCTACTGGATCCAGGTCCCTCCTGGGACTGGCCAGGGCCACCTGCACATGGTCTGCTCTGACGGGTTGTGGACAGCCCCCCCACAGTACTTGGGCTGGTACAGCCACTATGGGAGCGGCTGTGACTGTTTGGATGTCTACAGCAACCTCCAGCTGCTGGTGTTGCTGGCATATATCCACGTGGTCATCTCAACCATCTCGCCCTGTCCTGAAGCATGGACATGATATTTTGGATGAGTTCCAATGTCTCACCCCACCGTCTATCCATGACCTCGGTGTAATTATGGATGGCACCTGCTAGGTCACGGATGCTGTCTGTTACAGAGATGTGATGAGCCCTCTGCACCCTTAGACCCTGCCTGGTGTACCATTCCATTCATGCCTGTGCCTCCATGACAGTCTGGAAAATGCTTGTGGTTGAAATAGAGGTTGCACGTCTGCCAGGTGCATGATGTCCAGCAATGCCCCTACGAGCACCCCTGCAAATCTGCCTAAGTGATACCCCACCAGACATCTGGCTATGGCTGCTGTGTCCTGACACACATGCCATAGATAACACACTGTACTGGTCCATGCCAACCTAGTCTGTCAATCAGCTAGGGCCAATGGTGATGTGGTGTATAGAGGCAGTGTGGATACATGTGGGTTGTCAATTGGTGGCCCAGCTGCAGCCACTGATGACCTTTCCTATGCCTCAACATACTTATCTTCATGGTCAATGTCTGTATCAGTGACATCAGATTTCATGCAGGGGGGACCTAGCCCCACCTTGCCACCTGTGAGGGGAAAACAGGGAACAGACTGTAAGACCTGTACAACACCACTAAACAGTAAATACACACACACACACACACACACACACACACACACACACACACACACACACACACACACACACACACACACACACACACACATGTGTGCAGACATGGCCACACACAAACATACACACATGCAGTCGACATACATGGCAACCCAAACACTACACCAGACAGCACCTACAGACAGCTCCTGCAACCCCAGAACACACATAATAGCAGGCGATGGTGCAGTACAGTATCATACACATACCTGTGAATACACACATGTCACCATGAAGGACATGTGGGGCTGAACAGCATGCAGTGCAACTGTAGTCAATCCCTGTTACCAACATTATACATGGCTGTGATGCATGACTTCTGTTTGTAGGTGATGGCCCTCCCCCTGGAACCCACTGCACCCATGTCCACATCATTACTGTGCTTCCGTTCAGCACCCTGGCATGTACTGTGCACCATACCTCACAGGTATCCACACCATTGCAAGATGCGTTTCTGTATGTCAGGTGTGTTTTTGTTGCTGCTGATAGCCTCTGTGTGTTTCTGGATCACATGTGGACACGTGTTTAGTGACTACTTGATGTGTATTCACATAAGTCATCATCAGTGGTGCATGTATGAGTTGTAGATTACCATTAGACCAACCACACAGACATTGTACTGTACCTATGATGAGTGTAGAGACCATTATTGACCATGATTGGGCCCTGGTCGATGTTGCCTGTAGTACACAAAGGTTCATAGGTGAGTACTGTTTTATTGGTCCTGGGGCCTACGTATGCCTAGCTACAGGGGTTCCCTGCCATGCACCAACCACTAATGTTATTCCCCTGTGTTCTGTCAGGCAGTGGCACACACATGCTACCCAGGGTGTAGTCCCCATTCCCCATCCAACTGGCAAGTCTTTCTGTCAAGAGGGCCAATGATTAGCATTGCCTGACTTGTATGGGTAGTCTGTTCCAGAGTGTGGTGATTCCCCAGGACAGGGCCCTATCCCTCCAGTATGTTCTGTGCAATGTGTTGATTAGGTTTAGGACCATGGAGCATGTGTTAGCAGAGGGAGTGGGATGTTGTTATATGTAGCATGTTCAACTTCTCTGTGTATAACATAGCTGTGTATGTTGGGCAGATGTCAGCTATGCCTGGGCAATTTGCACTGGAGTGTAGCCACAGTTGTCTGAGATGGACTGTGTATTGCATGTGTTTGAGACTGGTAATCCCATTAGTGAGGTGTTTGCTGTGTCAGTGCACATGTACAGCATGCATTATGGGTAGGTGTGTTAGATGTGTACATGGCCTACACCTTAGCTATGACATGCACAGTGAATTGCCAAGCATAACCTTAAAC
Source organism: Protopterus annectens (assembly GCF_019279795.1). Lineage (NCBI taxonomy): Eukaryota > Metazoa > Chordata > Ceratodontiformes > Protopteridae > Protopterus > Protopterus annectens. The sequence goes on along the minus strand of NC_056733.1, from coordinate 1,778,955,894 downwards.
CATACTCACCAACATCCGGCTGCTGCCTTGCTGGTATTTCAGAGGTACCTACAATGACATGGGATAGACTTGATGTCAGTGGCCACAGCTGTGGCATTGCTACAGGATGGCTGCAATATTACAGTAAAACAACAGCTGAAGTCCACAGTACTACAGTTTATGCATTACTGCTTATCGGTACTACACAGCAACATACCCCACATCTCACACATGCATGGTCTACCTGTACAGATGCATAAAATACAGTAGTCTACTGATATGCCCTGGAATCTTACCTGCATGCTCAATGTGTGGTGTGTGAGTAGCACCCACCTCCATGACCGTATTGGTCTGGAGCTCTTGTGGGCAGGCAGGTGCTAAAAGGCTGATGAGCAGCTCCTCCACTTTGGTGAAAGGGGGATGGATGTTATGGCCCCCCTGTTGCGAGGTGGTCACCCTGCATGGCAGCGGCACGACATTGTACTTGCCGGAGAAGGTCACTACAATGGTGGCGGACCTCCTCAGAGGTTCAGCTACACAACCCCACCTCATTCACCCTGTGGACCACATCAGTTCACATGGTTGTTCTCTCCTGCTGGTCCATGCTTGTCCATGAGAAGAGCAGATTATAGTTGTAGGTCATGCTGGTGGTGATGATCTCCTCCAAAGCGGCACTGTATGTAGGGTTTCTCGGATGTGCCATACTCCCTGAAAGCCATAATGATAGAAAAATGCCTGAGCAACTCATATGTCAAGTTTACCATAATACAATACACATATCAGTCTCCCGCCACCATATCAGCTCCAACATAATGTTCAAACTACACTACTGGTATGTGTCCGGTATGTGTACCATTGGGCCATATATTGTATTGTACAACACCTTCTGCTATGTGTTTATAGACATGCTCCCTGTGGGGACACTAGAGTTGCAGGGATGTTACAGGGTATTTCACCTGCATGCCATTGTCACTGCCACTATGTTTCCACATATGCATGTGGTAGGCCTACTATGTGATTGCTACACATCTGCCATTCTGTAGTATTGGGGATATCTATGCATGCTGTTGGACATGTTCTGGGATTGTGTGGACTATTACAGCTCACATATGTTCCATGACAGTTGCACACCAGTATGTGTACGGGTTATTTGCCAGCAGGAACACCACTCCAAATTAATGTGCACATGTTACCAGTCCACATCACATCCATGGCCCACCATGGAATCTCATTTTCTACTGTTCCATCACTATCTTCATGTAGAACCACCTCAGGGGATGGTGCCCCCCCCCCCATGGAGCACACACAGACATGTGTCTGTCACCCAGGTAGATCACGGGTATTGGGCATAGGGAGGTCCACAGTGACATGGGGTATGTGCTACATCACCTGGAGGCATGCAGTACACATACACAAAGTTTGACATGCATGTCCTCCTGCCCAACACACAGACCAGGCACCTTTATGTCCATGTAGATGCTGTCGTAACTGTCCATGGGTGGCCACCATGTTCCTTTTGTTCCCATGTGGGGGCTCAATGGCCTCCACATTCCAAATGTAACTACCAATTCACAGTGTTTAACCACCAAATGTGCCATATACCAGCCCTGTATGCTGTCTTGTTTGTCACCCAGCCAGACCTACATACCAATATGTGCCTAATATCCTTCACCAACATATATACCCCACCATCCCATACAATTGCAATGTGTTCCCAACATGGGTTACACACCTCACTCCACACTCCATCTTACAGCCATGTACTGGTGTGTAGGTATGTTGTGTATTGATGTGTGATGTTCTCTCACACATGTCATGGCAGGGAAAATGTATTGCCATGTATATATATTTGTATATCTACACACACACACACACACATATATATATATATATATATATATATATATATATATATATATATATATATATATATATATATAAAACTGTAACCTCCGGTTACAGTTTCTTACACTCATTAACTTCTATTTTGCTTACTCTGTGTGGGCAATGCTTACTCCTGCGCAAGCGCACTTGGACACGCTTACAGCTGCTTATTTGTGCTTAGACCTGTGTACATGTGCCTTATTCATTACGACACTATCACTTCACATGTGCATTCTATGCAGTACTCCAGTTCACATTTAATTGTTATTCTGTACGTTATATGGCAAAACGATGTAAAATTATGTTCATCTACAGATTTCCTGTGGAAAATTATTTGTGCTGCAGTGCGACTCGATCCAGGAATGCCTGTTGGTTAGACAAATGCTCTAACCCCTCCACTATTGCTGTGCTGCTTCATTTGCATATATATTCCTTGTTATCATATTCAGCCTTTTCAGCTGCTTTAACCGTAGCTAGGCAATGGGCAAACCTGCGCACCTATGGTTAGCTGTACTCGGGATTTTAAAACACATCAATAATAGGGATTCTTCTTTTTATTTGACTGTACTGTTGCTGTGGAATACATGGGGACTGTTGGTGGGGATATGCAGACCCTTCTGTCTCGCTCATTTATTTACACATTCTTCTGTTTTACTTTGCAGGGACGTGTGTATTCAGTGAGCTCTGCTTTCAGACATGCCTCCTTCTCTCATCCACGCTCCTTGTAGGATTTGGAGTTCAGGCAGCGCGCCTTCATTAATATGAATGGCGTGCTGCCGTCCTCCTCTTCAACTGCCGCTTCCGTGCAGGACTAGATTAATCCTCCACAGAAGATTAGTAAATCCGGGGGATTAAGTTGACAGACTTGCATGATTCATTGACAAGAGATAGAACTGTGTGTGTATGTGTGTATGTGTGTGTGTGTCTGTGTGTGTGTGTGTGTATGTGTGTATGTGTGTGTGTGTCTGTGTGTGTGTGTGTGTGTCATTAAGAAAGAAGAGGTAAGAAGCAGCTTGCTAACAGAATCAGATCTGAGACTCAATAAAGTATAATATGAGCAAATAAAATTTTAATATTCAATGCCACTGATTAACTAAGGAATGAAAAGTGCATACAATAGAAGCTTTAAGTAATAATGAGGGCAGAATAAAGATCAATATGAATAAATTAAATTAAACAATATTCCTGCCAACTGCTCAGGCTCCAAGATGGTGCCAGGTAATAAATAATATGTCAGGCACCCCAGACAGTGCAGGCAGAATGATTATAGACAAAAAAGAGCACTTTGTACCTCTAAAAATCATATAGGTAGTAGAAGTCACATTCATTCTGTTAGTATGTGAAAATGCTGAAATAAATATATGCAACAAGATATACATGTTTTAGAAGCAGAAGACCAGAATAAAATTGAAATTTTTATGGTCAGAGTTCAGGTTCATAAGGTAACTGCAATACATAGTGCAAGAATCATGAGTGGTTACTTTTGATGTGAAAAACATGAGATTAGAGGCAGAAATATTATATGTGAACTTGATTCAGGTGCAGAATGCAGCATCCTGTAAATAGCCATTTCTATTCAATTAAATCTAACTAATACTGTAATAATGAAAAAGGAAAAGCCCTGTTTGCTGAGTGATGGAACAAACACAAAAGTCCAATGTAAAAGAAAAAATGTTCCAAACACTAAAACAAAGGAGAAGCCAAAATCCAATAAAAATTCAATAAGAATCCAAATAAAGTTCCACAGAAACCTTTATTGCATAGGTAAGCACTTTCAAAACCTCTCCTGGTTGCTTCCTCAGACCAAAACATATATGCTTAAAAACAATCCCCGTTTTATAATACACATCACACAAGACCCACCAATCCACGTGGAGAATACAAGACTCCAATGCTTTCCAGATGCTTTTAACTAATACTCTGAACATATCTCTGAGAAACCATTAAGAAGTACAGAGCTGGATGGTTGATAAGATAATAGTGCACCTAAGAATTAGATAATATTTCTTGTACCATTATGACCTTTCATGTGTTTAATGTTCAAAGTTGCCAAGACTATCATTCCTACATAACTTCAAGGGGTAATGCTGCATAGAATTTGTGAACCATAGCATGAAATAGGTAAGTGTGAAGAGAAGGTATCTGATGTTCTTTGCTGACCTAAGATATCTCATCAGACTGAGTGATTAGATCAAAATAGTGAATTTCTAATATTATTCAGAATCAGAATCAAACAGTGAATTTGCAATCACTTTACATATCAGACCTTCCCTGGATGAATGCTAAAGGATTATTATTATTTCCTCCTAATAGAAATATTAAGCCAGTTACAAGTGTAAGTGCAGTAAATGAAGACAACCAATGTCACAAAATAATGGCACACAGAAAATAAATTATTTATCTTAGATACGTTACAATAGTATTTATACCAAAATGGCACAATGAAAAGCAGTCCTCATCCACAAGGAGGTATAAAAGATAAACAGTCCCCACTTCTCTAGTGTTATCCAGTTATTGCACTTATTTGCTGCCTGTCATGAATAACTTCTTCCCCAAGTCCTTCCTAGTGAGCTTTTCCTTATTGTGTCCCAATCTTTCCATATCTTCTCTTTTTGATTCCCAACTATCTGGGAGGTAATTATCCCCCTGCACAAATACTTTATGTGAGAGATTGTAGTTACACTACAAAACTGGAGGCAAGACTCTCACATAAGGATACAACAATCACTAAACATGTTGCCAGCACACACACATAACTTCCCACACTAAATAAGGACATGACACATAAACCCACATATGTGGAGGTACTCACTAGTAACTTACCAAAAGATCAGCACGCACTCAAATGGAAACCACTTACACACACAGCAATGCAAGAAACAACCACAACATATAATAAGAAACACACACTCATGTCTCAACAAATAAGCATGTAAGGAGTAACACCACAAAACCTATGTATTGGTCATAGGAAACTCCATTATGAGATACACAGATGTTCTTTTTACCTGGCTGCATAAGACGTGGGTTACAGTTAGCTGCCTGTCAGGTGTCAGAATCCATCAAGTCACTCAAGCAGTTATGTCACTCAACCACAAGTACCAGTATGACTCCATCAAAGTCCATATTGAAGTGAATGACTTGAAACTTACCTCTCTGGACTATATGAGCTCTCAGATTATGTGTCATAGGCAGGTATTAGCCTAGCCTTAAGGAGCATTATACCTTCTCCAAGGATGATGACAACAATATAAACAAATAATGTTTGACTAACAAGATTGGCATAGCTTCTGGTGTCAGTCCAAGGGGATCCAATATCTCTCAGCTGGGGAAGACATGGTCAACATGCCACTCTGCTTTGCTAGAGATGGTCTGCACCTGTCTTCTCTAAGCATTTGGATACTGGCAAAGGCATTAGCCACCCCTAGCATGTCTTTTTTAGGCAGTGTTAAAATAAACAACCTTCTCACATAACAGAATCCTCTCTAGATAATCTTAAGGAACTGCTGTGTAATGCTAGAAGTCTAAGCAAGAAACTGCACTCCCTGAAAACATTCTTCACATTGGAAGATGCTGATGTCTGTGTAGTCAGAGAGACATGGTTCAAGGCCACAGATAGCACCCAGGCTGTGCAGGACTACAACACCTTCCATACTTTCAGACCACAAACTGAGTATGAAAGAACCAAAGGAGGAGGTGTATTTGTCTTTCATTAAGGATAAATCTACCCCGAGAATGATCAAACAGTAGGAGTCTCTTGAGCTACTCCATGTCCAATTAACTACAGGAAAAACCTCCTACCACATTATAGCAAGCTATACATCCCCCACCATGAACCAGGAAAAGCATACTGCATGCCAGGACTTACTGAAATCACTTGCCATACAGCCCAACACCTTATTCGCTGGTGATTTTAACTATCCTTCCATCAACTGGGAAACATACATGACAACAAACATACTGGGTCAGAGGTTTTTGGACTTTGTTAATGCAAATGCTCTGGAACAGCTAGTCAGCACTCCCACAAGGGGCTCAAATGTCTGGACAAAGTACTCATTAATATGGGGGAGCACTACACCTCCTATATGATGTCCTCCCCTGTAAGATTAGACCATAAATCAGTCTCATTTGATGTAATTATCCGCCTGAGATACCAAATCAAGCTCAAAACACACAACAATTTTTCCAAGATAAATTATGTCATACTAGGTGATAGTATAAGAAGTTTCAAAGCCCCCTTCAACACAGATAACACAGACTCCAATGCAGATTTGTACACCAGTGCCCTGTTAAACCACTTAAGCAGTTGTACAGAATTGTGTGTACCTGACTGGATTAAAACCAGGTCTTGCCAAAAAACAGGCCACCCTGGTGCATCTCACAGTATAATAAGGCAATACAACAAGAGAAAGAAACTGATGTCCAATAACAAGAGGAAATGCCTCAGCAGTGAAAACAAATCTCTCTCTAGCTTAAACAAACAAATTAGAGGTCTTGTCAAGTCCTCCAAAGCTAATTACAAATTAAATATAGCCTCCCTAGCTAATGATAATCACAACGTATTCTTTAACCATGTCCAGCATCTAAAAGGGAATACGCAACTATGTGCTGAACTGGTTGTGAATAGCACTACCCATACTCAATAGGAGACAACCTGCTAGCTGACAGATTTAGAGCAAATTTCACTCCCTGTCCCCACCAGTCTTCCCCCAAGGTATATCTGCCACCATTGCTCAGCCTATTATCTCAAGAGAGCAGGTCACTTCAGCACTTTCCAAGGCCAAAAACACATTGTCAATGAGACCAAACAACATCCCAAGTTGCCTTTTAAACAACTTAAAACATGACTTAGCAGACCTACTTGTATCCCTGCTTATTTACAGTCTGCAAACTAGTTATGTTCCGGTGGAATGGAGGACAGCAACAGTAATCCCTCTGCATAGAAGTGGACCAATAACTTACCATGGGAATTATGGACCTATAAGCTTGACTAGCCTCATCTACAAGGCCATAAAAAATAATCATTATGGACCTTATCAACAAGGACATAGGTAATCTCCAAACTCTGGACTCAACTCAGTGTGGATTTGTTAAGCATAGATCATGCCTGTTAAACATGGCTGACTTCTTTAAGAAAGTCACCAAGGCTCTGGATGAGGGAAAGACAATGCATGCCACATACTTTGACCTAGCCAAAGCATTCGATACAATCCCCCACTTAGGCATTATAGAGAAACTCTCCCAGTTGGCAATTGACTCTATGTCACTAGATGAGTAGCTAAATGTCTCACAGCTCACAGACAGGACACATACTGTCAAAGTAGATGACGTCACCTTTTGCAAAAAAACAGTCACCAGTGGAGCACCACAGGGTTCTGTGTTGGGCACTTTACTGTTTGGAATTTATTTCTCAGAAGTCCCGGCAAATGTGAATGGCCTGTGACTGATCAGGTTTGCCGATTATTGCAAATTGGGAGCAATCACTGAGTACCTCAACAATGTTAATATACTACAAAAAGTGTTAATGAAGGTAAAAGATTGGTGCCAAAGCCATGGATTAAAGCTAAATGTAAAAAAATCTTTATTATTCCCTTGGGAAAACTGACATCTCTGCTAATTACATTATAGACTGCATCCCCCTAAGTGTAGACCCAGTGGTACATGATCTAGGTACCCAGGTTGATAGCAGTCTGAACACTGAACACCACATATCCAAAATGGTAAGGAAATCCTTCTATTTGGCACATCTCATACATAAAGGTATCTAATCTAGAGTTAAGGATGTTATAATTCCATTATACTCGGCCCTCATCAGACCAATAATTGAGTACAATGCTCCCTTTTGTATGTACCTCACCAGACACCTGCAACAGTTGGAGAGACCACAGAGATTTCTCACCAAGAAAATACATGGTACACAAAATAAGTACTATGAGGAAAGACTGAAAACCCTGTTGCTGTACTCTGTCTCCTACAGGCTGATAAGTGCTGACCTGCACCTGGCTTACTAGGTAGTCACTGACCCGGTGCTATGAATTTGTAAATCAAACTTCATGAGGGTCACTTGCTCCAAGAATCTTAACCTAGCCTCTGACATAATCAAATCATGCTGAAGAGATAGATACATCTTTCACAGACTGCCAATTCTCCAGAACAACCTTCCAAATCAGTCTGCATGGAATGGAATCTAATGGAGTTGGAAGGTGAGAAACCCACAGTTTTTAAATGCAGGCAAGGCTCTGGGGCTGGATGGCATAACAGCTTAGTTTTGTAGGTTATATTGCACTGACCTGCTTCATCTCCTTCTTAACTTATTTTTGGAAGCTGAGACTTTTGATAGTAAAATTTTGGAAACTGAAATAATTTTATTACTAAAATACAGAATGACAGGTGTGCACAGATATGGACATTATTTCACAAAGGTTGGTAGAACAGATAGATCAAGGTGACATTGTACCTACTATTCTCTCAGATCATAGTACTATATTACTATCTTTGGCATTTACATTGACCTGTTGCTCCAGAGTTCAGTGGTTAAAGGACCTCTTATGGTTCTTTTTCAAATAAAATGTTTATTGTTTTTTCTTGTTATAATAACAACACAGATCATATAGCCATGAATCAACAGTATTAACATTTGACCACATGCAAGTATTTAGCAGGTTACCAGTATGCATCTCTAAAGGGTGTAACATTTACTATAACTTTTGCTTTGATAACAATCAGCTTGTCTTAGTACTTAGTACCTTATGGAAAACAAAGATATTGATAGTATACCCTTTTGGGGGGCTGTCTATTTATATTACAAAACGTATAAATACATAATAAAAAGCAGTACCTAACTACACTATTTACACGTTGATGTCACCTTAGATTACAATTTACTTCACTCTGAAGTTAATACTAGAGAAAGTGTTTATGTCATGAAAAAATGATTAATAAGTGGTCTTTAGTATTCTGATCAAAGGCCTTCATAGTTCTTTAAATTTCTTATATAATTTTATGTTACAGTATCAAGTAGTGTTTTCCAATAATTCTAGTTATATGTGAGTTTCTTTTGACTTTTTGTAATTAGTTTGCTTGCTAAGATGTATTTTGTAACCAAACTTTTAAAATCTTCCCATGTAACTTTAGATCTGTCTAACCAGTTTTTTTGCTGTGTAAAATTTCAATAGAGCACACAATGCAATTGTTGTGTTTATTCATACAAGTGAGATTGTCTGGAATTATATGAAGTATTGCATTTTCCCATGACAGAGTTGTTTTTGTGTAACCTTTTCTCTCCAATTTAGACCTTAGTGAATACCAAAATGTATATACATTCTTGCAGCTCCAAAAACATGCAGGGTGTCTGCTACCATTGTAAGACAAAAGGGGCAGTATGGGGAGTGTGTAGGATCTATCTTGTTTAGAAGAACAAGTATAGGATAAGCATTATTATTAATCATGATTTGAGTATATATTAATTTTTTGAAAGGGGTCAATTTCATGGTCTGCTCTATTGCTAATATTTTTTTTTTGCTTTGGGGTAATGTTATTGTTTCTTTCATCCGAGTAATTTGAATATAGAAGTGAATTTTGTTAGTTAATTTTTATTATTAGCCTGTAAGTATTTGATAGCATTTTGGACTTGAATAGTAGTGTTTTTAGGATCAACTGGGTTATATTAATATCTTGTTCACTGATTTTTATATTTGACGTTACTGAATTGACTAAGAGAAGCATTTGCCTAATTATTATATTATATTTTTTGCTTACTCCCAAACTATTTCTAATGTTTTCCATCAAAAGTTTTTTTAATTGATAAAAATCCCAACTTGTGCAGTTTTTAATTTGAGAATATTGGTCCAGATCTAGCATACAGTTACTTAGTTTAAGGTTTGGGTTAAAATGGATTGGTTGTAGAAAGATAAGGGTATCTTGGAGTTGTAGGGGGTTTACCTCACGTTGTTGTAAGCTGACAATATCGAATACTATATTGTCGGCACGATAATGTCGAAAGGTCAGAACATCGCACAGGTAAACGGAAATCTCCATAAGGGGGAGATTTCCATTTACCTCAATGTAGTGCGGTCTCAGGGTTGGTATATTTAAGTAAGGGGGTGTGGGGTGCAGGGGGGCTTGCTCCCCTGCCTACACTAGTTAGTTTTTTTTATTGATTTATTTATTTTTTTCATTATTCGATATTTTACTTCTTTGATCAATAAAGTTCGACCTTTATTGATTTGATGTAGTAAAATTTCGATAACGTGATATAGACGCATTGTAGGGATGTTATTAATTTCTGGAATGTTATAATTTTATTTTTAATTACTGGGTAGAGTTTTAGTGACTTAAAGATCTTTTGGCTAATAAAGGGAATAATTTTAGGATTTATATTTGTTGCTATTATATGCTGGAAGTACAGTTTTATCCACAATGGGTACCACTGTCTGTTTGTTGGGACATCATTTATTTGGAGAATATGACTAGCACTTATGATCTCATAATATAAATGGAAGTCATGCAATCCAAGCCCCCCCCCCCCCTTTTTAGGTAGTATTAATTTGCAGTAACTAATTCTTGTACTTTTAGGATGTGATATGAACTTTGCGAGTTGTGTTTTTATTCTATTGAAGAATTTATTTGGCATGTTAATAATAATAGCATTTAGTTGGTATAGGATTTTTGGAAGAATATTCACTTTTACAATTACTGCTTTAGATAAAGGGGATAGTTTTAAGTTTTTCCATCTGTTAATATCATTTGTAATATTTGACCATGCTTTGTAGAGGCTATTTCTTAATATGTCCAGTTGAGAGTGGTTAAATTGAATACCCAGGCATTTTTAAGAATAATTTACTTTTATTTGTGTCTCTAGAAAATAAAATTCCTTGTGGCTGAGGGGGTTTAATGGAAAAATAACTGATGTATCTGGATTTATTTCATAGTTCATTACTTTGGAGAACTTATCAATGGAGTCCAGGATTTTCATTAAATCATTATTTGGTAACTCAAAATATAAGTTTAAATCATCGGCAAATGCTGTGTATTTTATTTGCCTTTGGAAATTTGCATGATGTGGTGGTAAGTTCTTTGACTTATTTGTAGTAATAGGGAATCAATGTATATATTGAACACATAGGGGGAAAAGGGACAACCTTGTCTTGTTCCATTAATGATTTTGATTAGTTTTTTGTTAATAAAGAGTATTGTAGTTGCATTGCTATACAGGGTCTTAACCATATTTGCATATTCCTGTGGATTATTGAACTGCTGTATTAATTTAAGAAGAGAGCTTAGGTTCTTCACTCTATCAAAAGCTTTGGATGTATTTACTGACAAGCCATATCTAGGGCATCTATCCTTTGATAAGAGATGAATTAAGAAGTCAGTGGTGAGTGTGCTATCCCAAACCTGTCTATGACTCATAAAGCCCAATTGCTCAGAAGATATTATAAAAGGTAGTACGCTTTTGATTCTATTCACTAATACTGTTGATAATATTTTAGTATCTATATTAATGAGAGCTATTTGTCTATAGTTGCTAGAGTTTGAGGTATCTGAGTTTGGTTTTGCAATGAGAATAGTCTTTGCATTATTTATGTACAGGTCAGAGATTCCAAATTCTATTATATAATTATGCACTCTTAGTAGGATAGATGCAATATGTTGCCTAAACGTCTTATAGAACTCTGCCACAAAGCCATCTGGGACTGGTGCCTTGCCTGGTTTCAACTTATCAATAGCTAGTTTAATTTCTTCTAATGTTAAAGGGGTTTTTAGGGTATTGGTTTGTACTTCATTTAGAAGTGGGAATTTTAAATCATTAGTAAAATGTTGATAGAGAAAGTCTTAAGATTGTTCCTGCGGGCCATACAGTTTTTGGAAAATCTCTTCAAATCCCTGGATGATATCATTATCTGGGTTTAAGGTTTTATTTTTGTAGTTTATTTCTTTATTTTGGTAGGGGCATTTTTACATTGATGATTCTTGCTAGGATTTTGAGGGGGTTTGAGCCCATACTGCATATTTGTATAATAGTTTTAGTTTTGTGATAGAATACTGCCGTGTTTGCAGCTCATACAACAGTCTTTGCAATTTGGTCATTGAGTTTTCTAGATCTAGGGAGTGTATATTTTGCAGTTCCAGTTCTATTATTTTCAGCTTATTTCTATATTTTTTATTTTTTCATTGTTTAGTTTTTTTATATAATGATGCCTTTTTGATAATATTCCTCTGACAACAGCTTTGGTTGCTTTCCACTGAACATCATAGGGTATTTTTGTTATTGTGGTTATTTTCTAATTGAGTGTGGATAATTGTGATTTCTTGTATAACATTTTTTATTCTGATTAAATTTGGATTTAGGAACTGATTGGATGAGGTATGTGTGGGATAGGTGGACTATGATTCCATTATTATGATGTTGATTTTTGAGTGGTCCAAGATGGTTCTGAGTTCAGATTTGTATAAAATTTCATATTTTGCTATATATTCAGAGACTACGAATAGATCAATTATGGACCACGATTTATGATATGGTCAGTAATAAGTGTATTTACTAACCAATTTGTCTGATCTATGCATATCAAAGGGATCTAGCATTTTAAAGTCTTCTATTAGTTCTGTTAGAAGGGAAGTGACTTGGGATGGTTGTTTGTTATTTTTATTTTTTCTATCAATTTTGGGATTGATTAGCATATTCCAATCACCTCCTATTATGAACAAGTGATCTGGTAGTTTCATTAGTAGGTTGTAGATCTCATATAGGAAAAATTGTTGATTCATGCATGGTCCATAAACATTTAGAAATAATAGTGTTTTTTTTTTGTATAATGGATAAGTACATGTAAAGTGGCATCATCTTTTATTAGGTCTGTGCTACACTTCAAAATAGTTCCTTTACAAGATTTTTTAACTATTATAGTGGTGCCTTCTGGGGCTACGCTCTCCCCTGCTACTATAATTTTTTGAATCCATTTTTTATTTTTATCAATTTCCCATTGTTCCTCTGTCATATGAGGTTCCTGTAAGAAAGTTACCCCTGATTTAACTTGGCAGATCAAATGCATAACTAAATTTTTCTTCTTTTTGTTTTGAAGGCCTTTTATATTCCATGAGTCAACGCTTATCATCTTATAAGGATCTCTTAACTATTAAATTATTTATAACTTTTAACTTGCTTGGACCAAATTATAGGCTTTGTACTTTCCATGAAGTTAGTTGACAGGACCAGAAGTGTTGAGGTGACATCAAACTCTTTCAGAATCCCCCCTGTACCTATCTGCAAACATCCCCTGTCTGAAAGAGAGAGGCAAACATAAGAACATTTTAACATAACATGTATGATAGTCAGTTTACACTCTATATCTAAGCAATAACAAACCATATTACAATCACCTTTTGCTATTCCAAGTCTCATCAGATTACAAGCTAACATTCACTCACCTTACACAGCATATGTACATACAGCAAGTTAAGTTGAAATGTTACTAACAACATGTGTTTCTAAAATTATACATATTCATTGTGTAGGTATGTATATGAATTTCACATTGTTTAGGTTTGGGATACTAACATGTAGAGAACTATCATATTATACTTTGCACTCATTAATCATATTTATAATTCAAGATTTTCTTAATATCCATAGAGATTTCCTACATAGAATAAGAGATCATTGTCAGCATAATTGATGTTTTACAGATTTGAAGCTGGATTTTGCTTATTCCTTTAAGTTTTACATTGTAGAACTTGTCTCCATATAGATTTTGATAGCAAATAATTGGAATGAGTTGAAAAATATAATATATTTTATTTCCAACTCAACACAGGTATTTTCAAATAGTATGTAATATTGGTTTATCAACAATTATGTTTGTCATTTTTCTCTATCTTTACTTGATTTAAATAGAAGTTTTCATCTCTCAGTCAAGTAGGTTATATATTGTGGACTGCAAGTTTGTGTATGATTATATTTTTAAAGCATGAATTTCACTATCTTACCTTGACTATATCTAAATCTTGCCAGCCATTAACTTTGAATCCCTGTCATAATTATAACTCCTTATTGGGACTCCCTTGTATAGTAGTGTTTGTTTTATGAACTGTTTCAAATAATTTATTTTTTATTTTTCACCTTCCTTCCTTTATTATCATTCTTTCCCCTCTATCTCTCCCCCCCTTCCACCTCTTTTTAACATCTCTTATAGTTTAGCACAACTTCCAAATGTTTTAAATTCCTTATATGGTTTCTTGGCATTTAAAAATAAAAATTAAAATTAAATATCATATATTCCTGTATGTACAAATGTATCTTTTCATACTTTTTATACATCAACAGTGATTGCAATGTGTGTTTCAATAGTTATAGTCATTGCTTCGAGAAAGGCTGTCCAAGTGTCCCTTTCATTAGTGTCTTTTTGAAGGTCCATGAGGTTTTGGTATTTTCTTTAACAGTAATTTAAGAGCATCTGCTTAAGAATTACTGTATACATATCTCATTGGTTTTAATTTATAGTCTAAGAGTGAAGTTTTCCAGGATCATATTCGCTGACTACTTTATATAAAAGAACTGCCCTACCACATTGAAAACATAGCTTCTGATTTCTTACTTTCCAGTTTACTGGTCGTATTTACTTCTGTCATAGATACTTGCTAGATGTCAGTGTTGCAACACTGCTGAGACTATATTAGCTGAGGAGAGCTCTGCAAAGGAAGGATGAGATGGCTTTCATAAATGATGAATGGACCTTTAAACTCACGTAGCTTTTTTTCCTAGGAACTGTGTACTCTGAAGGTTATAGGTCAGGGTTAATTGTATAACTTCCTGATTTGGTCAGGTTTTAGAATGTTAGGATGGAAAGGGAGATATTTGCACATATTCAGGTATTTAAAATCTTACAAATCTTTTGTTTTTGTGAAAGTTTCAGGTAATGTTTTGAGCTAGCAGAATTTAAAATACATTTTTGTGTAAATAACCTTTAGTAGGTAACATTAGTTCACTTGTTCGGAGTTTCATTGAAAGCTCTCAGAAAGATGGCTTTTGCTTCTTCCGTTTTGTTGATCTGGTAAGATTTATCGTTATTTTGAAAGATAAGTGTTGCTGGATATTTAATCTGGAATTTGATTTTTTTATTCAGTAAGTACACACAATATAGAGAGAGTGTCTGTCTTTGTTGTTCAATGGATAGAAGCAGATCTTGCGCTATGGTTATCGTGTGTCCTTTCCAAACTATAAACTTTGCTTTTAGCTGCCTGGATAATTGAATGAGCATGGGAGGCATTTATGATCCTTACATAGATTTGTCTAGGGGATTCTGATATTTGCAATTTCTGAGGTGCACAATGTATTCTTTCTATAGTGATGGATTGAGCCAGTTCTTTGTTTTCCAGAAGCAGTTCTAAGATTTCTTTAGTTATGGAAGTTAACTGTGCTTGTTCGAATTTCTCTGGAATGCCTCTAATTAGGACATTATTTCATCTTGATTTGGCTTCCAAATCAATTAGCTTCTGTTGGATTTCTTTCACTGAGTTTGCCATGTTATTGGATGACTTCTGGATCTCTTCAATTTTTAGGTCATTGCTTAAGGTTTTTGTTTGGTTTTGTTCAAGTCTAGCCAGTATTTGTTCCATATTGTTTCCGAAAGATAATAGTTTGGAAGAGAAGCTCTGAATGTCTGTTTGAAGCAGTAATAATGCTGCTTTAAGTTTGTCCATAAGAAAGGGATGTTTTGGTTTGAGTTTCTGGGCTTGTTTTTGTGAGTCAGGTCGCTATTTTGAAGTTTTCTGTCTTTTTGTGCATACATCTTTTTCTGGTGATGCTATTAACGATAATCTGGTTTTGGAAGATTGAGCATCCATTTGTTCCATTTTGTTTGACCTTAGTTTTATTTATCCCTTTACTTTCTGCAGATTTACGGTTTTTGAACTACTGAGGCCTGGATACACATGGTGGAGTCTCTGTACAGCAACCTCTTCACTCCCGATTGTGAGTAATCTGTCTATACTACTTAAAATATGAACTCTTCGTTGTTTAATAGCAGCTTATTATTATGGAAGTTCTTTATCTGTAGGTTCCTTTTAGAGTGCTGACCTTCTGATTAGGTTAGTTTAACATTTGTTTTTAGGAGCTGTCTGGAGTGCGTGCTTTCTAGCTGGTGACCATCTTGGAATCCTCTGGACCTCTTATAGTTCTGAGACAAAAAGTGTATACAGAATATTGGAAGTTGGGTTATTGCATTTTAGGTCATCGTGCTCAGCTACAGGCACTTTTCATAATATAATATGGCCATGCCATCTGCTTATGCTGCATAGACTGTAAAAACTCTGTTTTCATTATTTCTTGGAAGTGAAGAATTTGATTTTGGCTGGACATTTGCTATCATCATTCCAGTTTCCACTTTGTGGATGGTGATCCAAATGGAATCAGAAAAAGTAATAGTGTTGAAAGAACTCCAGGTAATCCTATCTACTAAAGAAGCACTGTCCAATATTTTAAAGGTTCCAGCCATGTACATTTAATATATAAAAAAAATATAACACCCGACCATAAAGTAGCATTGAATGTGCTGAGCAAACAAAAGAGATGGGGGAGCAAAGAGCAATAATGACAACACATTCCAATGATCTACAGGTGCATACTTCGTGACTGAACCACACGGCAGATGGCTTAGAGAATAGGGTTTGGTGTAATAATGTAAGGTTCTTTAGCAAGCCAGAGCAGGTAGAAGGTGCTAACCCTATTCAATTTATCAGCATGGAACTGGATACATGTTTGGGTGCAGAATTCTCACCAATGGTAGAGAGAGCTCACTGGGAAATGTCTAAGGGTGAGCAGCAGAACACACCATGAAATGTTATTAAAAGATGCCTGAGGTACATAGATATGGAGCATATCCTGCATAAAGCTTGAGAGATGAGTAATAACTTTAGGGTGGCAGGAGTTCAGGTCAGACCAGCACCAGATTATAACACTTCTCTCTCCTAAAAGGGAAAGTTTTGGCCCCTTTTCTTCATAAGGGTTGTCAGTTGGGTTTCCAGGTCCAGCTTTGATACACAGGAACATTGGCTTTTTCTAAAGGTTGCAGTTTTCTTCTCCTTCTTGGATCCAGGAGAGGTGGAAGAATTTCTGGTTAAACCACCTACATGTCAGGCCACCCACATGCTCACCAAGCACATTGCCATTAGAGAGAAGGGTAAGCAAGTGTCAGGTAATCCATTACAGCTTGTTCCTGAAGCAAAGTATGCTTTGTTTCCTACATTTCTGGAGGGTAACAACTACTTTTCCCTACTTATTGATTCTGGTGAGGGTAACTGGGACAAAGAACTGTGATATTTCATTTTCTCTACTACAGATACAAATTGAAGAGGTAGCCACCACTGAGGGCTCTTGGGCTGGTTGAGTAGCTTCCAAGGATCTAAGGTCTGTCTCTACACAATTTTCTTCTGACTAGCAAAGTATGTAAACTGCACTTTGTGTTTAGTGATGTTTTATTTGGATCCTGGAGTGGTTAGTTCATGAGGCTGGTGCCACTAAGCAGATAATATTGGTGCATATGCATGTTATGGCAACAAAACCTGATGTCTTGGCCAGCATGAGTTCAATATGGTGCAGGTACCATCTTATAAGCAAGATGAAATATCTGATAAAGGATGACATTTCTCTAATTTTATGTTTAGTTGTAATGGACAGAGGGACAGCCTGATTTGTGGTAGGTTGAATTCTTATGACTGATTTACCTCTCAAGTATTGATTCATAATGATGCTGGGGTATGCCACTCTGTAGAGAAGCAGCATTAGCCATCTGTGGTGTCATTTATTTATTTATTTATTTATTTATTTATTTATTTATTTATTTATCTATTTGACATTTGTTAACTGGATTAGTCCAATTGGGACAAAGCCCCTTTTCAGTGGAGACCTGGGAAGAAAAGCTCCACAGAAAAAAACATTCAATATTTTGACATATAATAATACAAAAATGTAAATAGACATAAACAACAGAAGTTAACATTTCTGGTAACTTGAATAAATAATTGTAAACATGAAAAAAATACAGATAGAACATTAGCTTTGAAAAGCTAAAAAACAGGGCTAATAAGATTGGCTGAGAAAAATAGAATAAATGAACAAGCATGAAAGAAATTATAAATTTCAGAAAAAAGCAGAGAGGAAAGAAAGAGTAATAGAGCTGACATAAAGAGCAATTAGGAGAAAGGTAGGGTTTCACAGATGTAGTAGTAAGAATAAGAGATTAGCTTACTTAGAGAGAGAATTTAGTCAGGTGGAAGATAGCACCAACATAATTTATTTTCCTTAAAGTGAAGTTTTACTGACTTTCTGAACTGGGATTTAGATCTGATGTATCGGATGTCAAGTGGTAATTTATTCCAGTTCTTAGCAGGGTAACAGCTACAGAGATTTTTTCCTATGTTAGACTTAGGTTTGCAAATAGTTAGGAGATATTGTTCAGGTTTGCGAATGGTTAGGAGATATTGTTCAGAGCTACATAGGGTTCTAATAGGGGTATAGTGAGAGAGATGATAGATGAAATCATGGGACAGAAAGTGGGTTAGTATAGAATAGAATGAATTATTTGAAGCTGAAAGAGGAGGGGGCAATGAGGGAATTCAGGCCAGTTTAGTTTTCTAAGTGTTATGCAGTGATGAGTTGAATATGGAAGTTCAGCAGCAAACTTAGCAATCTTGTTGTAAGTGGATTCAAGTTTAGAGATGAGTGAGGTCTGTAAGTTGGTAAACATTTGAGAGCCGTAGAGAAGGGTAGGTAACAGATAGGCATAAGAAAGATCTATTTTAGCAGTACTATAGAGAAAGTATTTGTTTCTATAAAGGAGACCATATTTTGATCGGTTTTCTTAATGTTACTTAGAACATGGAGATCCAAATTTTAGCTGGTCATCAATAGTGACTCCTAGCAGTTTGGTGTGACCTTCTACTGAGATGGATGTATTATTGAGGGAAGAGATGGTGAAGGTAGATTTCAAGTGTGACATAGGTTTTGGTATGAAGAGTAAATGTTTAGTTTTCTTTGGATTTAAGATTAAAGAATTTAGGTTAAGCCAGTTTTCAACAGACAGTGTTTTAGTAAGAAGTTCAGAGAGGGTGTCAGCAACAGTGATAACAGTGGAGTCATCTGCATACTGAACAAGTGAAGAGAATTAGGTAGAGGAAGATAATTGATTAGTGAAGATATTAAAGAGAAGTGATCCAAGAATTGACCCTTGGGGAACACTCATCTGAATAGGGAGCGGAACACCATTTGACAGATTGGAAATGATTACTAAGATAATTAGAAAACCATAAGATAACGGAGGCAGGCAGGTTTAAAAGCGAGAGTTTGTTTAACAGAAGGGGGTGGGAGACAGTGTCAAATATCTTAGAGAGCTCAAGAACAAGACAAGAGACAAGTTTATTTTGGACTCGGGCTTGAAACATGGTGTTTATGAAGGAGAGGAGAGCAGTAGAAGTACTGTGACCAGGGTGAAAACCATGTTGGGTGGGGGTGACTAGGTTCTATTGTGTAAGGTGTTGTAATATTTGTTTGTGTACACATTTTTCCAAGATCTTGGATAGAGGAGATAGAATTTCTATGGGCCTAAAGTTAGATAGATCTAGAGATTTTCCTCCTTTATGGATAGGAAGAGTGTACATTTTTTCCATAGATCAGGGACCAAAGCCTCAGTAATAGTTCAATTAATGAGAATAGAGATGGATAGGGCTAGTGAGGAGGCAGCAAGTTGGAGAAAGAGAGGAGGGAGACCTTCTAATGAAGAAGAACAAAGTTTAAGCTTCAGGATAAAGATTTTACATACCTAGTCGAAACAGTACTTAAGCAGAAAGCAGAGGTAATATGAGAGGGAATTGTAAAAGAAGAGGGAGGGGTGGAGTAAGAGTGAGGATGATTTATAAGTTTTGAGATAATGTCAATGAAGTAGGAGATGAAGTTAGTAGCATTTTGTACAGGCGTGAGAGAAGGACTAGGATGAGGAGTAGATGGGTTGCCAGAATGAAGGATTTTATTAATTGTATGCCAGAATTTCTTAGGGTTTAGTAGGTGAGTTTTAGGGGGATTAGAGTTGAAGTTTCTCTTGTCATTGATTATAGTTTTTTAGTAAGATTATGAAGGAGTCTATATTGTTGTAGGTAAGAATGCAGTTTAGTTTTGGACCAAAGCTTCCAAGTGTTATCCCTTTGAGCCATAAGGGAGTGAGTGGGGGGAGTTAGCAAAGGAGATCTAGTAGATTTTATTCTGACATGGTGTATAGGAGCAAGAGAATTGAGTATGTAAAGAAATATATTATTAAATTCTGTGACAGCTTCATTGAGTTGTATATGCCTGAAAAAGGACCAGTGGATAGCAGAGAGTTGATTGTTAAGTTCATTAGGGTCAAACATTTTCAAATTTCTACATGGTTTAATTGTATGAGGTTTAAGTATGTGAGGTGTGAAACCGAGGACTTTAGTTGGGCAGTGTTCATTGAGGGTGTCAGGAAGGGTTTTTGGGAAGTGTTATTTATGGGGATGTGATACTTGTACCCAGTCAAGTATAGATGAAAGGGTAGTAGATTTAGTGGTGTAAGTAGGTGTGTTTAGGAGTTGGGTAAAATCATGTAAGTTGATGGAAGTGAATGGGGATGCCATGGTAAGAGCTGACCAGTTAATGTTAACATCTTCCATGATTATAATCTCATTATGGAGATCAGATGAGAGAGAGAAAATAATAAATTCTAGTATTGTGATATTGTCGCCAAGTGGAATGTAAATTGCAGCAATGTTAAAAGAGTTGTGGGGATTAATTTTACAGTTTGCCAAAAGAAGTTCTGCATGAGAGTGTGGAGGAGAGGGGGACACAAGAGGGGTTACTGTAAGGTTTGCAGTGTACATGATAGCTACACTTCCTCTTTTTTTTATAGGTTGAATCTAATCTTATGATGTTATAGCCAGGGGGAAAGATGTATTTATCTGGGATATGGGGTTTAATCCAAGTTCCACAGAGAACAATGATGTGGGGAGAGTGTTGAGAAATCCAAGAATGGAATTCAACAGTTTTATTTACTAAGCTTCTCAGGTTTACAGCGTAGCGGGAGATGTGCTTTGAAGGGATATAGGAGAGTGAATATGTGGATTGTTTAGAGTGTGAGGTAACACTAGGCCCAGAGTTGGGGTGGATGTCACCTGAAAGTAAAAGGGATAGGAGAGTAGAGATTGACTGAGGGTTAGTAATATGGAGAACAACATATTTGATTTTTACTTTAGGTTGAGTAGGTTTATATTTCCTCAGATTAGGTTTAGGAGTAAAGATTTTAGAAAGATTATTAAGTGGAGGAGTTGAGGAAAGATTGGAGGATATCTTGAAGCAGGTGAATAAACATTGGGTTTAAGAGGAATAGTATAAGAGATTACGCAGCAGATCATAGTTACAGAGACAGTAATCAGAAGTGCAAGTGGTAGGGAGAGGTGCGACATGGTGAAAAGTAGGTTAGATGTTTTAGTAGTAACTATGTAGGGTGAGAAAGAAAGAAAGAATACTCCTTCATACTCCTCTATTACTTTATTTTAGTGTTATTGTTTTTCTTCTGCTCATTTATTGCTTGTTCTAACTCCAACTGCACCTTGCCCTGTTAAAATTGTGTTGTTGGACTGGGTAGCTTTCTTAGCCATTTCCTTGGGGTAACTCTTAAGTTAAGTAGGGTATTTGTCACAAAAAATATTAATAATATTTCGAACTGTTAGCCAGTCAGTATATAGTTCAAGTAACCTCACAGTTTAAGGATTTTCAACATGGTGGACCAGTGTCAGAGATTATTATTATCAGCTGGAATGAGAAAGGGATGTCCATACCATGAAGAGCTAAAGCCATATTTAACAATCTCATTCAAAACCAGGCAGCAATTTTTTTTCCTGCATGAAATCAAACTGAAGAAATCAGTTGCATCCAAGGTGTTTGTTAAATGGCTAAGGAAATGGTACGCCTGTTGAGTGAACTCAGTTACGAGAGGGCTGCTGATTTTTATTTCAAAAACCTTTACATTGGACAGTCATTAATGAGTTCAGAGCTGCATCTTGGAGATGGTTTGTGCTATAAATGTAAACCCCTTTTGGCAACTTGATTCTAGGTAATTATTATGGCCCCAGTGAGGATGACATGCTCCCTCTTGATGTGTGTTAAAGACAATAAAATCCATCTTGCACTGGACAAATGTTGACATTTTGTGTGTGTGTGTGTGTGTGTGTGTGTGTGTGTGTGTGTGTGTGTGTGTGTGTGTGTGTGTGTGTGTGTGTGTGTGTGTGTGTGTGTGGAGGGGGCATCAATGTAGAACTTGACCTGTGGATAGATGGAACCCCTTCTCGTACAACAAACTTACCCAAATCCCAAACATTGCTCAAAGTGATTATTTCTGAACTGAATGTCATAAATATTTGAATATTTTGTGGCTATGTCATCTTTTAGAGAATGATTTCTCTTACTGGGGAATGTATGAGTAGCGAGTTGGCTGGGTATGTGGTTAGTAAGTTGGACATTCTGCTCCTCAATCAGTGTTATAGATATGGAAATATTCCCTCTCTATGATAATTTGAAACTGTATTATCTATAAAACCACCATCAAAGGAGAACTTCCATACCCAGTGGAGTTTTGCTCCTCTTTAAACAAAAAGTCCTAAATGCATAGCTGCTATTGGAGCTAAAATCAAAGATTTCTGGAGCAAACAGTAGGCTGGGAATGGTATCCCCTCAGATGATTGATAACTGTTTAAATTTTTAACTAAGTGTTGGCTTATTATCTTTTCTAGTGCAGATAAGAGACAGAAAGAAGTGACTAGGGTCATTTCGGAAAGACAGCTGGAAAGCAAAATGCAACAATACACAAGAAAGGGATGCAAGAGCAAACAAGTATATTAAGAGATTCAGATATTAAAGAAGCAGATTTAACAGAGGATGTATATGGATATTACTAATAAGTGGGAAAAAATGAAATTATTTTATTCGGTGAAGGGAGTCAAACCTCCTAAAATTCTGGCATTAAAATGTAAGGAATGGGTTAGGGATATGTGTGTTTGTCCCCTAAAATATGGTATGGGTCAGTTATGTTCCAATTCTAAGGACATTGATAGGATTTTCTTCAAGGAATAATTTTGCATACCCACCTACAAGCAGAGATGGACATAGATTTTAGGGCCTTTTTTTCTATGGGTTCCAATCCCTCAGCTTCTGCAAACTTCTGCACAAGCCCTGAGCACACCCATTACTCCACTGGAGATCTCCCTCACCCTTGATAATCTTCCATGGAGTAAAAACATTGTGCTGGGTGGCCTCTCTGTGGACTTTTATGTCTGCTTTCAGGATTTCTTAATACCTCTCTTCTATATTTCCTAGATTGCCATTTTGGAGAGATCCCACTGGACATGTAAAGTCTTAATGTTCCCCAATCTAACTCGTGACTCTTTGGACACCTCTAGATAGCAGCCAATTTCACATTTACAAAATCTAGGCCACTAGATTGGATAAGGTCTTTCCACAGTTTATGAACTAAAAAATATACATAAGGACATAAGAAACATATACTAGGTTTACAATATGTTTTTTCATATGTTTCTTATCTCCTTATATATATTTTTTACATTATTATTTTTTTATTTTATATGTGTAGCTATTGATTTAATAGGAGGTTGATTATGCTGTTTGTACCTTTAAAAATTTTTGAGGGAAACTGTTTTACTTAATTAATTAATGGTATAAATGGAGTGCTTTTTTACATTTTTTATCATGTGTCTGAAGAAGTAACTTGGTTTCAAAAGCGCTTACACAATAAACGGATTTTGGATTTTTTACTTCTGTGCCTGTCTCCATAATTTTGGGATTTGCTGTTTGGAACTATTTCTCTGGAGTTTG